>NC_051067.1:108587621-108907677 GCF_004664715.2 Peromyscus leucopus | reverse complement strand
GGTGAATATGGGTGCTGTGGAATCTAGGAGAGGGCATTGGAGTTTCTGGAAGCCGGAGTTATACACAGCTGTTATTAAGCCACCTGGTGTAGGTGCTGGTAACTGAATTGGGTCCTCTGCAACTTTTGATTGTTGATTTTAGAAAACAGTGTTGTAGGGCTGGAGAGATGGCTCAGAGTTAAGAGCACTGGCTGTTCTTCCACGAGGTCATGAGTTCAATTCCCAGTAACCACATGGTGGCTCACAACCATCTGTAATGAAGATCTGGTGCCCTCTTCTGACCTGCAGGTGTATAGCAGACAGAACACTGTATACATAATAAATAAATAAATCTTTAAAAAAAGAAAGAAAAGAAAAGAAAGCAGCGTTGTATATGTTGGACAGTCTGACATACTTGTCAGGGGAGGTTGGTCTTTTCCTGACAGATTTTACTCTAACCTCATTAGCTGTTCCAGAGGATCGATAAACTTTCTGTAAAAGTCAGTCTCATGCTTCCAGATCACATGGCACAGCACTCGCTCAGAATTCTCAAGCCACGGTTTCTAAATGTATTGTGGGTATAGACCATTAGTTGCTTCTCGTACGAGGGTTGGACTGGGATGGCTGAAAGAGTGGAGATTTCAGTGAGACTGTGGTGTTACCAGTTGGCTGCCCAGGTAGATGTGAGGTTGGCCGGTACTACTCAGAGCTCTTACATGATGAAAACCATTGCTTTGATCATACAGGCTAAAAGGGTTGATAGCGCACAGGCTGGAGACCTCTGCAGAGAATAGCATTGGCCTTGGCCGCCTGTAAGGTTCTCTTGTTTGGAATTTAAAATTGATTCAACTTAGATCTGTGCTCATCAAGTGAAGGCATGTATAAACAACAGCTGTTTAAAGGAAGCAGGCACTGCCCCACCCCCCACCCTGTGTTTATTTATTATTTTGATGGAGAGTCTGAAGAGGCCTCTGTTGGAAGGGTTAATCTTTGCAGAATCCTGCCTACTTGTATGTGCTTCCACACTGGGGAGACTGACTCTTCCTGTGCGTGTTTTATTTGCAGACAGCCTCGGAACACTCCAACCACCATTGGGATCAGAACTCTGAAGGCAGCTTTCAAAGCTCTGTCCACTGCACAAGACTCAGAGGCGGCTTTTGCAAAACTGGACCAGAAAGATCTGGTACTTCCTAAACTAGCATCCCCATCATCACCAACCCACAAAAAACAAGAGACCCAGGAAAGATGAACATGAAAACTCAGCTCCTGCTGAGGGTGAGGAGGCTCAGAACTGCAGCCCAAGAACAGTCGGATGACGATAAGCAGATTGGTTTTGGAGGAGGACAGCCAGATTACTGAGCCCAGCCCAGGCCTCAACTCCTCCCCGGAGGCCATGTCAGCATCACCATCCAAGTCCAGAGCTCTCAGCCAACCCCTCACAGGGGAGAAGAATCCCAAGTATGAAGACCTTCTTTGTAGCAGTTTTGGGGCTGGTTGGCGGTCCTGGGTTGGGCCTGGTTTCCTTCCGTGAATGAAGTAACCGTCAGCTAAGTTACTCTCCGCCGCCGAGCTTGCTCAGACTGCTAGAAGGAGACTGGCCAGAGTGACAATGTTAGCGGTCCCTGCCAGTCCCCAAGCCCCACTGTAGGCTGACGGCAACTGCCCCGGGCAGGAGTAAGGAGGAGGGCCTCGGAGCCTTCTGCCGGCCACCTGAAGTGCCTTCTTGGTGAAATCTGTCTGAGTTGGGCCTCATTATACTTGATATTTATGGAGAGCAATGAATACTTAGTTTTGTACCTTTTCATAGATGTTTGAGACTCAGCAAAATTCAGTAAAGATTTCCTAATCTTCCATGTTTCTGCCAGCTGCTCGGGGCAGAGTTAGAATATGTTAATTCTATTAATTTTATTCCCCACTGTGACTCCACCCCAGGTTTTGAGTTTGGCCACCTTGTGCCCTGCAGGGACCCACCCTGCAGACACTGGTTTGCTTGCTCCCTGGAACATGCCGTTTGTTTCTCCCTGCTGTACACCCCCTCATTCCCACGGTGGACTGTCCCTCCTCCATCACTGCCTGTCAGAATTCCATTGGTGCTTCGAAGGGCTTTCTGGGCCAAGCACTTCCTGTGTGTCTTCCTGAACCCCCAGCGCCCTCTGAGGTGATGTTAGCCCTATTGTGTAGATGAGGAAGGCTCGAAAAGGAGGTCACACAGCAAACGGGGCTTTTCAGGTTCCTAATCCGTGTGGTGTTGACACAGCAGCCGGGACACAGACATCAGGTGCCTCTCTTGAAGCTCTTAGCTCCTCGGTGAACTCTCCCCCGGCTGGCCCTGCTGTATGTCATCTACCTCACTGATCTCCCAAGGCCATTGCCGTCTCTGTGCGCTGCTGTGTGTTGTGATTGTTTGGAGAACCTGCTCTGATCTACAGTGTGAAGGCCATGGCGTGTGGTGACATGGTTTCCTCCGGACAGATTTGCACTCTATGTACCACTCTCGCCATGAGAAACGAGTCCCTGGCAGACATAGTTAATGGCAGCTCTACATACCTTGTCCTCCTTTGATCATGATCCGTTTATTTCTCAGAGAAGCCCTGTGTAGATACTGCCCCATGAGCAGACGAAGAAACAGGGGCTTTCAGGATGCCAGGAGGATTGTAAACGGGAGTGTGTGGGACAGTTGCAGACATACCCAGCACTGTAGTGTGCCCGGGGTCTGGAGTGTGATGGGTGCTGAGCAGCAAGAGTTGGCAAAACCACCTGCTGCCTGTTTTGTTAATAAAATTTAATGGAACAAAGCCACACCCAGCAGTAGGGCTTGTCCATGGCTGCCTGAAGCGTTCCGGCTGTGGAACTTTGAGTCATGGCAGCCGAGGTGGGAAGACTTGCAGAGCCCCACACACTGTCTAGTGAGCCCAGCTTGAGGAAGGAAGTGCGTGAGGTGCCCTGTGAGCTGGGGGAGAGTTCCTGAGCCTGCTTAGACAAGTCTTGGGTGGACTGCGTCCTGGAGAAGAACGAAGGTTGAGTTGGCCTTGAAGGAGTAGGAAGGTAGCAAGTGCCTTGTCAGAGGACTTCTAGACAGTATTGTAGCTTGTACGTGGGCCTGGGACACCAGGAGACTGCAGCACAGAGCAGCAGCAGGACCGACAGCTGGCCAGGTCTTAAGTTTGTCGTGTCGGGCAGCAGCTTCTCAAACTGCAGGAGTCACATTTAAAGGGTTTTTTTTTTTTTAACGTGTATGTTCCCAGGCCTGGGGGGCACCACTGCAGGGGGCAGGGGAGGGGGTCTGAAGCTGGAGACAGCTACAGATGAACAGGGAGAGTTTGGGGAGACAGGCAGAAGGACCCAGCAGGGAAAGGCAGGGCTCGTGGGAACTGCCTGAAAGGCAAGGCCAAGGCCAGTGTGCCTGGATTTGTCTAGGCCCCACAGCACCTTCGGGATTTGCTAGGAGTTTATTAATCAAGTAAAAGGGACTCTTAGAACTTGTATGTAAGGCATGATACCCCCTAAATGTATGTAGGCCATACATACATTAAGGGTCACGGTTTCCCTTGGAGAGGAGGGAGACACCAAACCCAGCAGCCACAGGCTGTTTGACAAGTCCCTACTAGACAGAGTGCATGAAGTTGTAACTTAGCTGGTGAGGAATATGAGATCCAGAAGTGGCCTGACTTGCCCAGGACCACAGGCCCCCCGACAGCTAGGAAGACTGTGCTCAGCCCCTTCCCCAAGTGAGCAGTGAACAACGGCCATCGGCAGTCGGGCACCACACCGGTGCTTAGGCCTCAGGCAGTCCCCGCTGAAACATCTGTGCAAAGGGAGAGTTCAAGAAAGACAGGTCACTAGCAACTACCTTTGAAAAGGGCAGAGGGCAGAACAGCCGCGCAGGGGAAGTGGTAGCCGCAGGAAGCGAGGTTCAAACTGAGTGTGTCAGGACGGGGAAAGCAGAAAACTTAAAACCGGAGCCTGGTTGTTACCTGCCTCTGTAAATAGCGGTCCGCAGTAAAACTAAAAGGCTTGTGGTACCACTCCGTTTCAAGGAAGTTCCTCTCGAGATCTAATCGGAATTAACAGCACACACTGTCTCCCATTTGTCTCAGCTACTTAGTTAGGTACTTAGGAAAATGACAAGAGGAATTTGGGGGGCCTTGACTGGTTGTGGATGGCCTCAGATTGGCAGAGATGGGGCAGAGGCTTTCTGTGCTGGATCAGTAGGTACAGGTGTCCTCGCGGATGACAGTGTTAGGCTGAGGATGCCGCTTAGCTGGTAATGCTTGCCTATCGTGTGTGAGGCCCTTCATTTGACCCTCAGCACTACATCCAGCCTGGTGGCACGTGCCTGTTGGAGCTTGCGTGGAGGTAGAAGGGTCAGAAGATAAAGGTCTCCTTGATTATACAGCACATTCGAGGCCAGTCTGGGCAACCCTGCCTCAAAGGAAAAAAGAAAGAGATGTGTTTTTACAGTATGAAAGGCCTATAACTCTCCTGAGCAGGGAAGGTACTCCTGGGCAGAGGTAAAGAGGAGCAGAACAGCCTGGGTTGCTGAGGGGTAGCTGTTCTCAACCTGTGGGCCATGACCCCTTCCCAGAGGTCACATGTCAATCATACTTACAGTTCACAACTAGCAAAATTGCAGTTATGAAGTAGTGATGAAATCATTTTATGGTTTGGGGTCACCACAACATGAAGAACTGTATTAAAGGATCAAAGCATTAGATGTAGTGTGTAGTGGTGTGGTGGAGCCGAGGTAGGGAATGGCCTGGATTCATAGAGCATAGAGGAGAATGTGCAGACTGTTGTTGTCTATGTCGTCTGGCATGCGTATTTCAGGCTGGCTTTGAACTTGGGATTCTCACAGCTTAGTCTCCCAAATGCTGTAATTACAGGTATGTGCCACAGTGCCCAGTCGATACGCTTTTGCGATGTTGGATTTAGGAGGAGAAAAAAGGCTAGTGTAACACTGATGCAAGGTATCTTGAGTTTAACTCCAGGAATAGGCAGGGTTACCAAAGTCAGTGTAAATGCAGTAGAGCGTGGCCCTGAAGGAGAGGCTGGAGTTTGCACCTCTAAGTCAGAGAAATGCTGAGACCTTTAAAGGACCCCGAGTGACTGGGTATGTCGAGGCATGCCTGTAATCCCAGCACTCAGAAGGGAGAGGTGGGAGGATTGAGCTCAGGGCCAGCATGTGCTTAGAGTATAGTCCTATCTAAAAACATCAGAAAAAGAAAACTAAACAAATGAGGAAATGAAAGCGATTTGGAGGGAGATGGCGATATGGTGTACTTTACTCGGTGCCCAGTTTGAGGCGTGGCTCTGCAGCCTGGGAGGTGTTCATGTGTGGAGATGCCTGGCGGGCCGAGGAGGAATGGTAGCGAATTTGAGCATTGTGTGGTGTGAATCCTGAGTGAGCACTGAAGGACTGAGGTCAGAGCTCGTGAAAGGGGTCTCTCATGCTTATTATCTTCATTGCTCTCCCCTAGAGTGTCCAAAGACAAGTGGAACGGCCCTAACGGGCTTGAAGAAAAAGAAATTTGGGTGGAAGAGGACCAGCTGTTTGAAGTTCGGGGTAAGTCCCAGACTTCCCTTGCCCTCTTGCAAATGTCTGCTGGTGTGCGATACATGTATCTGTTACGTTCGTGTTCCAGGGCCTCTGTCCCATTACCTGGTCTCATTTTGAGTCATCAGGGGTCAGATTGTGTTTGTTTTGTTGCAGCAGGGTCTTGCAGTGGAGCCCAAGCTGGTCTCAATTCAGGATCTTCCTGCCTCAGCCTCCCAGCTGCTGGGATCACGGCATGTAGCCGCATTTGGCTCCCTGTATTTTTTTTTTCCCTTGGCAGGGTATTGGTGAGACAGGGTCTCATGTAGTCCAGTATGTCCTTGGACTTCCTGGGTAGCAGCTGAAGATGGTCTTGAACTTCCAGCCTTCATGCCCCTGCTTCCAAAGTGCTGGGATTATGGTCATCCATTATCACACCTGGTTTTTTCTGTTTGTTTAATTTGGAGGGCCTCACTGTGTAGTCCTGGCTGGGCTTAAACTCTGTGTAGACTAGACTAACCTCAAACTCACAGTTCCATGCACCTGCCTGTCTCCTGAGTGCTAGGTCTCCTGCATTAAATTTTTTTAATTCCATTTTACTTATTTATTTTTTGTGTGGGTGGGGAGGTGGCATGTGGGAGTCAGGACAACTTGCAGGGGTCTGTTCTCTCCTACCCTGTAAGTCCCTGAGATCAAATTCAGGTCATCAGCAGGTGCCTTTACCTGCCGAGCCATTTCCCTGGCCTCTGTATTTCTTAAAATAAGTCTCTGGTGTGTGGGCTGAGCTACATCCCCAGTCCAAGTGAAAAGAAAAGATGTCTGACCAGTTTCTGTGCATACATGTATGGGGTAGGAGAATTTACTTTATGTAATTACATCTGAAGCTCTCAGCGTTTGTTTTAGAGTCTTCCCCACTACGTATTTTACATTCTAACAGAAATAGCTGAATGCTAACCTTCATTTGGAGGATTGTAAAGACTTGTAATAGCGACAGTAATTCTTTCCCAGGGCCAAAGGTCGGCCTTAATAAGTATCTCCATAGGGCCAGCAAGATGACTCTGGGTAAAGGCACCGGCTGCCACGTCAGTTGAGCCAAGTTCAATCCTCAGACCCTACATGGTGGAAAGAGAGCAGCAGCTCTCAACTTGATCTCTGTTCTCCACGCTCTTGCTTTACTGTGAGTGCACCACACACAAAGACATACAAAGTGAAAAGATTTTTTAAAATTTCATTAAAAAAAAAAGTTTTAAAGTTCCTTCATAGAGACTGGGCATGGCTGATATGTGCTTTAATGTGAGCACTCCTGTGGCAGAGACAGGAGGTTCTCTGAGTTGGGGCCAGCTAGGACTACACAGTGAGGCTGTTTCAGTGGGGTGAAAAAGAAGAAAAAAACAAACTACATTTATTTTAGCCGGGCGGTGGTGGTGCACACCTTTAATCCCAGCACTCAGGCGGCAGAGGCAGGCCGATCTGTGAGACTCAGCCAAGGATACACGGAGAAACCCTGTCTCAAAAAACCAAAAACATTTGTACACACACATGCTGTGGATTGTGTGAGGGTCAGAGGACAGCTTGAGGGAGTCAGCTTTCTTCATCCTCCATGTGGGTCCTGGGGATTGAACTCAGGTCGTCAGACTTGGCCACACACACACTCTTACCTACTGAGCCATCTTGCCAGCTCCCAAGGAATTTAAGTTCTCAGCAGAAAACAGTGAAGTGATGATATTTCAAAGCAGTAGTTGTCAAGGGGTTGTAACTCAGGGAGTATATACAGCCGTGTATATATGCACATATGTGGTAAACCTTTGTAAGATTGTATTTTTAATTATGTATGTGTGTATGGGCGTGTGCATGTGACTTCAGTGCCCACAGAATCCAGAAGAGGGTGTCGGATCCCCAGAGTTGGAGTTACAAATTATTGAGAGCCACTTGGGGCGGGTACTAGAAACCAAACTTGGGTCTTCTCAAAGAGCTGAGCCATCTCCCCAGCCCTAAATTTGTATTTTGATATTTTGGCCATGGAATTTAGCCTCTTGTGCATGCTAGACAAACACACTACCACTGAGCTATGTCTCAGCCCTTTACTAAACTTTTTTTTTCAAGATGATTTCTCTGTGTAGCCCTGGCTGTCCTGGAACTCACTCTGTAGACCAGGCTGCCTTGAACTCAGAGATCCACCTGCCCTGCCTCCTAAATGCTGCAATTAAAGGTGTGTGCCACCACTGCCCAGTTCCAATAAATTTTGATTAATAACAGACTTCAAACTCTTTACCAAAACCATTATTTTCTCCCCCCCGCCCCCTGCCCCAGCTGAGGACCGAACCCAGGGCCTAGCGCTTGCCTAGCAAGCACACTGCCACTGAGCTAAATCCCCAACCCCCAAAACCATTATTTTCTAAAACCACTGAGGGACTATCACACTTAAAAGTTTGATATAGGCCAGGAGGTGGTGGTGCACTCCTTTAATCCCAGCATTGGGGAGGCAGAAGCAGGTGGATCTCTGAGTTCAAGGCCAGCCTGGTCTACAGAGTGAGTTCCAGGACAGCCAGGGCTACACAGTAAAACTCTGTCTCAAAAACACCTTAAAACAAACAGCTTTTGCAAGTCTGTTTGTAAAACACTTCTTTGTACAGATTCTCAGAACCTGAAGTGACTGCAAATAAAAAACAGAAGAAATTACTCTTTCATGATGTCCTTTGAATTCTCAGCGTCAGTGAAATTTGTTTTGTTCTGGTTTTGCCATTCTGGAGATCAAACTCCATCTTATTCAAGCTGGGCAGTCACTCTAGCACAGAGCTGCCTCCCCAGCCTTCAGTGCCTGTGGAATTGAAATCAAGTTTTCCCTTTGGGGATGTTCTGTTTCCTTCATGTGAACTCTAAACTGAGTGTGCTTTTCATGTTTTCCAACAGCGCCAGATGAAGACAAGTCAGCCTCTTTAACAAGAAAGCAGGTAGGTAGAAACTTGTTTAAACTTGGTGTGTGTGGATGTTTTGCCTACGTGTAAGATTTTATTTTTAATTATATGTGTGTGCGTGCTTGTGCATGTGACCGCAGTGCCTGTGGAATCTAGATGAGGGTGTCAGATTCCCCTAGAGTTGGAGTTGCAAATGACCGATAGCTACCTGATGATGGTGCTGGAAGCCAAAATTGGTGTATCTTTGTACCATGTGTGTGCCTGGTGTCTGCAGAGGCCAGAGAGGGCATCAGATCACCAGAAATTGGAGTTACATTATAGATGGTTTTGAGCTATGATGTGGCTGCTGGGAATGGAACCAGGTCCTCTGGAAGGCCAGCCAGTGCTGTGCCATCTCTCCAGCCCTTAAGACTCTTTTCTGATGGGAACAGGTAAAATAAGTTTCCCTTCTCAGGCCAAGATGACCCGTATACCTGGTAAAAAGACCTCTTAAGACAGTTCAAACTAAGGTCAACAGTGGGTTTGTTGTTTGGTTTTTGGTACTGGGGATTAAGCCCTCGCACATGCTTGGTGAGCACTGTGCCCCTGAGCTGCTGTACCCTAGTCCTTTACTTTTCTCATTTTTAAATTTCAGTGTTTTTTAGTGTTTTAGCTTTTTTTTTTTTCTGTGTGTGAGTGTTTTGCCTGCATGTATGGCTGTGTACCATGTGTGTACAGTACCCCAGGAAGCCAGAAAAGGAATCTGATCTCCTGAAATTGGAGTTTACAGATGACTGTGATCCACCATACAAATGCAGGGTCCTCTGCAAGGGCATCAAGTGCTCATGACCACTGAGCATCTCTCCAGCCCCCCAGCAGTGATTATCAATAAAGAATGACATGTCAGAACATTGATGATTGCTAGTTATCCAGACCCACAATGTTTGGTTTGGTTTTTAGACCACATCTGTCTCTTTAGCTCTGGCTGTCCTTGCAAAAGAGATCTGCCTGCCTCTGCCTCCCAAATGCTGGGACTAAAGGTGTGCGCCATCATTGCCCGGCTCATACTGTGTTATTGGGTTCCGAGTATTCTCGTAGGATTTTTTGCTTTGATTACCTCATCAATATGTGGGAAAGAGGTAAGTGACAAGTCTTGACAGGTTTTATGTTTCCTTTTGCAGAAGTGGACCATAGAAGAAAGCGAGTGGGTGAAGGCCGGAGTGCAGAAGTATGGGGAAGGAAACTGGGTTGCCATTTCCAAAAGTTACCCCTTTATTAACCGAACAGCTGTGATGATCAAAGATCGTTGGCGGACCATGAAAAAACTTGGCATGAACTGAAAAGGAATGCCTCTCATTTCCACAGGATTCACAAGAACATGGTTCTGAATAGTCGTTGCTGATGCTCTGATGTCTCTTTCAGAAGCTGGACTGAGATGAGAATTGTGGGCAGCCTTTCTGTCCAGGGAGGTCCCATGTACACTCCCATCACTGTTGGAGATCATGGAGCTGAGAAGCAAAGCCAAGTCTACCCATGTCTGCAGCAGAGGCAACAGGCACCCAGCTTGTACAGTGCAGAATATCATTAGCGTTCGTTCCCCTTAGTGGTTTGCTTCGATTTGAATCCCCAGTAATCCATAGAACCTTCTCCTGAGAAATGATGGAATCCATTAGGAGTACTTATGATCCCATGACCTGTTCAAACCAGCAGTGTGAGCATTATCTGGAATGAACTTAATCCGTGTTGAGTTTTGGCCTCCTGACTCGAGAACAAAGGGACTCTGTGTGTTGAGAGGTCAGTCCTCATGGAACCGATTCCTTTGAAAACTGTTTAACCACTTGCATCATCAACCCTGGACCTGACTGCCTGGGCATCCGCTGCTAACGTGTGCTGGGCTACATGGCAGGTTTATCCTCCACACTTCTCATGTGGTTACAAGTGTGTGTTTTGGTAAAGTGGTGATTGTAGATAAGCTTAGCTCCCCACCCCCATCCACCTCCCCCTCAGAGCCCTTCCTTATGCTGAACTTTTAAAGCTTAAGAACCAGTCCTGGTTGAATCCAATGCCTAACTCACCCTCTGTGAAGTGGTTGCTCCCACACTTCCCTGGTCGTGCTGTGGTCGTGTCTTGCACCGGAATCCAACACCCTTCCCTTTTGTACAGTGTTGTGCTTGCTGTCTTTCAGACACCCTTAAAACTGTCTTTTTAGCAAAACAAAAAACAAAAAAATTCAGTAAAGTGTTTTCTGTAATCTTTTTTTAACTATGAGAATGAATTGTTCCTACTGTAGCGTTCTTCATTAAAGTCTTGCTTCTCAAGCTTCCGGAGCTGGTTAATTGTAATGCACCATGTACTCAGGTGTGGGCAGTGGAGTCTACAGGCCGCCTCACCTCCTGAGCTGCTGTGAAGCCACTCCAGTCCTTGGATGCCCTGTCACACAGGCTGTGGCTGTCTCTTCTCTATGTGTCCCTTCCTCGAAGGATCACTTATCTAGGGACTAAACAGTCCTTACTTCCTGTCTTCTGAGTGAGTGCTAGGCAGGTTTAGAGATGTGTGGAAGTTTCCATTAAGTCTTTAACCTAACTGAAGTGTGGAAAGTGCGGGTTCAGAACCTGTCGCTGTGTGTGTGGCCCTCTTAACCAGCCAACACATGAAGCCACAGGGAAGTGAGACCCGCAGCTGCTCAGTGCTGTGCCTCCCTCCATCCCTGATTAGAGTCACGACCTTGCCCTCAAATCCTGCCCTTAGAGGCTCTTTCCAGGGAGACTGGTGAATTCTCAGTTAGCATTTGTCGTGTTTCCACAGGACTTCACTGTTTATACAGGGCTCCCGAAACAACTTTGCTTTCCTCTCTTCTGAACTATAGAATTTTCTATGGGTGCTGCTTGTAACATAAGTGATGTTAAGACCACGCTGGCAGTGGAACTTGACAGAGAAATCTGTGTCCCTGTAGAATGAGGTAGTCCCAGGCTCCCCTGCCTTACAAACTGCCCCCAGAGCAACCAGGCCTCCCAGATGGTGAGATGGTTGCTGTGGCTTCAGTGGAACTGAAGTCTGTTGTCTGCTTGCTAATACTTGGGGCCAGTGGAATGAATTCTGGGAAATTCTTAGTTTAAAGGTGCCAATACAGTGTATTTTGTTTTTGTTTCCTGGAACTCGATCTGAAGACCAGACTGGCCTTGACCTCACAGAGATCTGTCTGCCTCTGCCTCCCCAGTGCTGGGATTAAAGGTGTCCCACCGCCTGGCAGAGTGTTTTTTAAATGCTTTAAATGCTGCTGCTGCTCCTCCTCCTCCTCCTCCTCCCTTTGTTCTAGAGCAAGGCAACTTCCCAGTAGTGTCCCTACTGAAGATGATCCCCCTTCTCTGTAGTTTTTTAATTTCTGTATTAGTTACTTTTCCGTTGCTGGAAAACACCATGACCAAGGCAACTTACAGAAGAAAGAGTTTATTTGGGCTTAGGGTTCTAGAGGTATAAAGAATCCATCATGAAAAAAAAAGAATCCATCATGACCAGGCAGCTGTGGCACACGCCTTTAATTCCAGCACTGGCATGGAGAGGCAGGCGGATCTCTGAGTTCCCGGCCAGCCTGGGCTACAGAGTGAGTTCCAGGCCAGCCTGGTCTACAGAGTGAGTTGAGCTCCAGGACAGGCAGGGGTGCACAGAGAAACCTGTCTCAAAAAACCAAACAGTCCATCCCGGCAGGCAGGCATTGCAGCAAAGAGCAGGCATGGCTTCTGGAGCAGAAGCTAAGGGCTCACATCCTGAAAAACAATGCACCAAGCAGAGAGCCGGGCATAATCCTTTAGTCCCAGCACTCGGGAGGCAGAGGCAGGCAGATCTCTGAGTTCAAGACCAGCCTGGTCTACAGAGTGAGTTCCAGGGTAGACCCAGTTTCAAAAAGAAAAAAAGAAACCTAGGAGAGGTTCATTGCTAGTGACATGCTTCCTCCAGCAAGGCCACACCACCTCATAAGCCTCCCCAAACAGTGCCACCAACTGGGAACCAAGTATTCAAATGCCCAGGACTATCAGGGGGACGTTTACTGCTCACACCACCACCTGAAATAAAAACATTAAGAAGCCCAGAGGTACCCATCTAAAGTTCCAGGACTTGGGATGTGGAGGCAGCAGAATCATAAATGGTAGGCCATCCTGGGCTACACTGTGAGATCCTATTTCACCTGCCCCCATGTTACAGATGTCAGAATTTGGGACCCAACAGCTTGAGAAACTGTCTTGGAACATAAGGAAGGACTCCAGCTATGCCAACTATTTCTGTGGGACCATGAGCTATTCAGGTTTGCGTCACTGTCCTCAACTCGAATATAGTAGATGACAGTATCTCCCTGGAGTGCTATTGTGAGGATGAAAGAAAATGATGGTGAAGTTTTGAGCTCAGTGCCTGTCACAGAGTCAGTGGGTGTTGAAGCCATGAATAGGAGACTGAAGACTGGGATATATGACAGTTTTAAGATTGGAATATATAATGGTATTCAAGTGGATGTTGGACAGCCTTTCCCTCCCTGTGGGTGCTGAAGAAGTCATGAAAAAAAGAAGAGAAGGAAGATTTAAACAATATCTTTCAGAGGGTTTTAGAGAGCTTTAGATATAGACCAGTAGGTGGAAATCAGCAGGAGAGGCTCGGCAGAGGGTAGACCACCTTCCTGTTCACTGTCTTAAGTCTGGGTTTCTAGTACTGTGATAAACACCATGACCAAGAGCAACTTGGGGAGGAAAGAGTTTGTTTGGCTTATGCTTCCACATCACTGTTCATCTTCAGAGGAAGTCAGGACAGGAACTCACACAGGGCAGGAATCTGGAGGCAGGAGCTGATGCAGAGGCTGTGGAGGAGTGCTTCTTAGTGGCTTTCTCTCTCTCTCTCTCTCTTTTTTTTTTTTAGCTTGTGTCAAGTTGACATAAAACTAGCCAACACTTCTTCATATATGAAAACTTTTATGTAGCTGGGCTTGGTAACATGCCTTTAATCTCAGTACTCAGGAGCAGGCAGATCTTGGAGTTCAAGACTAGTTTAGGGGCTAAAGAGAGCAGTGGTTAAGAGCACTGGCTGCTCTTTTGGAGTTCCTAGGTGCAGGAATTGAACCCACATGGAGGCTCACAACCTTCTATGACTGTAGCCCATGGGATCCAATGCCCTCTTCTGGTGTGCAGTAATCCTCAGTCTAACAAGAGTGAGTTCCTGTCTCCTCACACCTTATATACCTTTCTCTGCCCAGACATCACTTTCTTGGATTAAAGGCTTGTGTGCTTCCCAATACTACGATTAAAGGTGTGCACCACCACAGCCTGGCTCTGTTTCTAGTGTAGCCTTGAAGTTACACAGATCCAGACGGATCCATCCACCACCACACCACCACCACCACCACCCCTCCCCCCCCACCCCCCACCCCACCCCCACCCCCCACCCCCCCCCAGTGAAAGGATTAAGGGTGTGTGCCACCACTGCCTGACCTCTGTGTCTAATCTAGTGATCTAGTGGCTGGCTCTGTCCTCTGATCCTCAGGCAAGTTTATTAGGGTACACAGTATATCACCACATACATGTAGACACAACACCCATATACATAAACCCCTTTAAAAAACAGTCTAGTCTACATAGGACACCCATGCACCCCATCTTATCCCCAAAAAAAGTGAGAAAAATACCTTTTGTATGCATACAAGTGCTGTGCTTCGCTCTAGCCACAAAATCTGTTGGCCAGATGCTACCCTGGTGTTGAATAACCAGGGTAAGTAAGTGGCACCTAGCCATTTGATATAAGAGAAACCTCACCTTGGCCAGCTTTTGTCAGTATGCGCAATGGCTATAAATTAACTTGCCACACATTTAATCTACAATAGGCAAGAACTGAGAAAACAGCACAAAGAATGGATGGAAACCTCTCTTCTGATACAGTGCTTTTCTAGAACCCATTAACTAGATCCAGCAAGGCACTTTCTTGAGGTGAAAGCAAAATCTATCTGTGAGCCAAGGTGGGGGGCAGAGGGGAAGGCAGACACAGCACCTGTATTGCAGAGTATCTCTGATGGCCCTGAAATTGGTGCTAACTGTGACTCGTGGGGTTAATGATTAGCCAGATGCGGTCTAATCTTCCCACAGGACTGTGAGCGGTCACCTGTAGAAGAAGTCACAGAAAGCAGCATGTTCCCTTTGCTCCTTGTGGCTAGGCTGATGGTTCTGAGCCTAGTGACTTCTAAGAGCCAGGCAACAGGCCCTCTAACTGGCTCTGAGGACCAACCACTCTTCCGTGAAGCTGAACAACATGACTTTGCCATCATGATCCAACCAGGAGACACAGAATGTTTCTGGCAATTTGCTGAACGGATGGGTTACTTCTACTTCAGCTATGAGGTGCGTGGAGGCCTCTGGCCATCCCTTTGATAAAGTGAGTCAGGTTTTCGATGGAGCCAAGGCCTGGTTATCTATGATGCTGTGGTTGTCGCTTGTGAACTGCAGTTAGAGGGCAACTCTGGATGAGAGTTGGAGGCTTTAGCATATGAGTTGGGGCTCAAGCATATGGGTCGGTCTAGACCTGGCGACTACAGAAGTGTGCTCAAATCCAAGGGGCAACACCATGCTTCTTCAGGAGAGGCAGTCTCCACCTTTCCTCTGATCTGAGGTGACAGGAGAGCCAATACCTTCTAAAATAGTTACCTATGCAGCACAGAGTTAGATGGAAAAGTCACATAATAGATTTCAAATGAAACCACTTCAGTCAATGGGATAGGGGCCACGTCAGTTCTTCCTGCCTCTGTTAACCCCAGCAAACTGGAGAAAAACCAGCTCAAAGCTTGTCTATGCAATCAGACAACTCTAGTTCGTTTTTTGTTTTTAAGGTTTATTTATTTATTTATTTTATGTATGAGTGCTCTATCTGCATGTACGCCTTTATGCCAGGAAACGGCATCAGATCTCATTATAGATGGTTGTGAGCCACCATGTGGTTCCTGGGAATTAAACTCAGGACCTCTGGAAGAGCAGCTAAGTGCTCTCAGCCACTGAGCCACCTATTTCTTTTAGGAAGGTACCTATCCCTCGGGCAAGTACACCCAAAGAGGTTAATGCCATCTGAAGATTCTGAGGTTAATATTAAAGACAGAGGTACTTTCTTTCTTTTTTCTTTTTTTAAGTTATGGAGGCTCTCAGGGGAGACACGGTCTCATGTAGCCCTGGATACAGCAAGGAGGTGGCCTCACACTTGAGATACAGCCAAGGATGACCCTGAACTGGTGATCTCCCTCCTCCCCCTTCCAGGTGCTAGGACTACAGACGCACACCAGCAGGCTTCAGTTCACACCCAGGACCTTGTGTACACTAGGCAGGTACTGCGCTGAGCTGTGAACTGTCTCTCCTCTGTTTTTATCTTAGAAACCTTTTGGCTTTTTTCTTTTCTTTTTAATTTTTTGAGATAGGATCTCAATATGTGGGCCTTACTGGGTGAGACTATGCAAGGTTCCTGTGTTTACCAAAGTATGTGCCACCATACCCAGCCATGACTTTCTAATATTGATTTACATAGTAGTAAGCTATATTGCTCTTACTCCACTAAAATTAACTTACTCTTTTTTTTTTAAATTTATTTTTATTTTTTGTTTTTTTGAGACAGGGTTTCTCTGTGTAGCTTTGCGCCTTTCCTGGATCTCACTCTGTAGCCCAGGCTGACCTCAAACTCACAAAGATCCGCCTGCCTCTGCCTCCCAAGTGCTGGGATTAAAGGAGTGCGCCACCACCCAGCTTATTTTTTTATTTTTCAAAACATGATTTCTCTGTGTAGCTCTGGCTGTCCTGGAATTGGCTCTACAGGCTGGCCAATTCAACTCAAGAGATCTGCCTGCCTCTGCCTCCCGAGTGCTGAGATCAAAGGTGTGCATCACCACATCCAGCCTAATTTACCAGTCATTCTTTTTTTTTTTTTTTTTTTTTTTTTTTGAGACGGGGTTTCTCTGTGTAGCTTTGCGCCTTTCCTTGAACTCACTCTATAGCCCAGGCTAGCCTCTAACTCACAGAGATCTGCCTGGCTCTGCCCCCAAAGTGCTGGGATTTAAAGGCGTGCGTCGTTGTTGTCGTCGTTGCCGCTGCTGCCGCCGCCACCACCCGGCTCCTAATTTACTAGTCTTTTATGGTTTATGTTTTACTAGACCAGAACTGCTACTGAGCTTACTGTGGACAAGTGTCCAGAAGTGCTGCTTGCTTTGGGTAGGGGACTCTCACACAGCAAACACCCAAATCTAGGTCACCCCAGGGAGATCAACCACCCCAGTATCAGCCAGGAACCCCACAGGCAGCTGCATATGGCACTGAGCCATCCATACCTGTGTGGCAGGAGAGCTGGTTTCTTCCTTATCAGGGGGATGGTTTGGGTGACTCTATCCTACAATCTGTGTGTGACACTGAAGAACGCTCAGTGTTGATGTGACTCCACAGCACCATCGTGGTGGAAACTAAAAGAGCCACCTGTTCTGAGCTTCCAGACGAGGGCTGGGAGGGTGGACCCACCACACGGACTGCTGTGCTGATGCCGTGGGTGTGCCAGGCTTACCACGTTGCTGGTGTCTGAGTGACGTAGTAGGGGCCTTTTCTTTCTTTTTTAAATGGTGATGGAAGGTTCAGCTCATTCTCGGGATGTCACAGGACCGCCACATTGCAGTCACGGCACATACTCCACAGGGTTTCCTTATTGACACTTCCCAGGATGTTCGGGGCCAGATTAACTTCGCTACACAAGAGACAGGTCTGTATTCATTCGCAAGGCTATGATAATAATCGTTAAGTTTCTATGAAACTGGATATAAGAGCCGGGCAGTGGTGGCCCACACCTTTGATCACAACACTCAGGAGGCACAGACGGGAGGGAGATCTCTGTGAGTTCGAGGCCAGCCTGATGTACAAAGTGAGTTCCAGGACAGCCAGAACTGTTACACAGAGAAACCCTGTCCCAAAAAAAGCAAAACAAAACAAAAATAATAAATAATGAAATAAAATAAAAAAAAAAGAAAGAAACTTCAAACTTTCAGTCACCTAGCAGAACACTTTGTAGGGAATTACTCGTTAGGACACTTTTGTTCATAATGTGTCAATTTCTCCCAGGTTTCTTTCTTTTCTTTCTTTCTTTTTTTTTTTTTTTTGAGCTGAGGATCGAACCCAGGCCTTGCGCTTGCTAGGCAAGTGCTCTACCACTGAGCTAAATTCCCAACCCTTCTTTTGTTTTGCTTTTTAAGACAGGGTTTCTCTGTGTAGTCCTGGCTGTCCTGGAACTCACTTTGTAGACCAGGCTGGCCTCAAAACTCATAGATTCACCTGCATCTGCCTCCCCAATACTGGGATTAAAGGAGTGCACCACCACTACCGCCCAGCAATTTTTCCTAGTTTCAAGTTCAAGATGTCACCCTCCAGTTCTCATAGCCTACAAGGAATAGGCAAAGACACAATGCTTTCAACTTCAACACATACCTGGGGTGACCCACAGAGGTCTGTAGTCTCAGCACTCAGGAGGCAGAGGCAGGCAGATCCCTGTAAGATCGAGGCCAGCCTGGTTTGAGTTCTATTGCTGTGGCAAAATACCATGACCAAGGCAACTCGTAGAAAGCATTTAACTGGGGACTTCCTTACAGTTTTAGAGGGTGTGTCTGTGACCACCGTGGTGGGGAGGAAGGCGGTGGACAGACAGGCATGGTGCTGGAGCAGTAGCTGAGAGCTTACATCTGACCCACAACCATGAGGCAGAGACTGGGCCTGGTACTGCTTTTGAAACCTCAAAGCCCACCCACAGTGACATACCTCCTCCAGCAAGGCCACACCTCCTAATCCTTCCCAAATAGTTCTCCCAGCTGGGGATCAAGCATTTAAATATAGGAGCCTGTGGGGTCATCCTCATTCAATCCACCACACTTGTCTGCATAACTAAACATTGAAACCCTATCTCAACACAAAACAAAACCAATTAGTGTTGGAAGAGGAAAAACATTTTGTTGTTGTTGTTGTTGTTTTTTCTTTTCTGGAGGTAGGGTTTCTCTGTGTAGCTTTTTGCCTTTCCTGGAACTCACTTGGTAGCTCAGGCTGGCCTCGAACTCACAGAGATCCGCTTGGCTCTGTCTTCCGAGTGCTGGGATTAAAGGCATGTGCCACCACTGCCCAGCTAGGAAAAACATTTTTGTATCCAGTACAGGAGTTATCATTTAACAAAATGTAATTATAAGTAATTACTGTTAAGAACAGTGCCCTTTGTGTCAAAATAGTTCTATTACTTCCTAAACAGGTGCTACTGTAGTTATTTTGAAACCAAGGAACAAACTAGAGGTGGTAGTGAATGACTATCATCCCAGTGTTTCAAAGGCTGAGGCATGAGAATTCTGGGTTCAAGGCCAGACTGAGCTACATAGTGAGACCCTGCATCAAATTAAAAAATAAAACAAGCCACGCAGTGGTAGCAAATGCCTTTAATCCCAGCATTTGGGAGGCAGAGGCAGGTGGGTCTCTGTGAGTTCAAGGTCAGTCTGGTCTACAGAGTAAGTTCCAGGACAGCGAGAACTACACAGAGAAACCCTGTCTTGAACCACACACACACACACACAAAACAAACAAACAAACAAATAAATAAAACAAACTGGTGAACAGCTGTCTAGGGGAACCTTAAGACAGGGTGGGACACCTAAAACATGGTAATAAGATCTAGGAATTCCCACAGGTTACTATCAACTTTGTCTAAAAAATGAGCACAATCGCTTCAGTTCTATACAAGTATATCTCAACTTTGGAGTCTTCTATGAAGGACCTGAAATGGATCACAAACAGAACCAAAGGAAACAGCTGAACGACACTCTGGATGCCATTGAGGTAATCTTGTGTTCTGTAAACCTAAATCTTATTGGAACAGAGCCACATTCGCTTGACAGTTACACATCATTTATGCTTTTGGGCTATAATGGAAAAATTTAGTACTTTCAAGACACATCTCGCCAGAGGTATTTCTTTATAAGCCTAACAGTTTGTAGGGAGAAGACATCAGTTAGGAGGGTAATGACAGTCTGAGCATACATCTTTTTTTTTTTTTTTTTTTTAATAATTTATCTATCTTTGTGTGCATTGGTGTTTTGCTTGCATGTATGTCTGTGTGAGGGTGTCAGATCTTGGAATTACAGACAGTTGTTAGCTGCTATATGGGTGCTGGGAATTGAACCCAGGTCCTCTGGAAGAGTAGTCGGTGTTCTTAACTGCTGAGCCATCTCTCCAGCCCCGAACGTACATCTTTTTTTTTTTTTTTTTTTAAGAGTTATTTATTTATTTGCGTATACAGCATATATACAGCATATGTGACTGCAGGCCAGAAGAGGGCACCAGATCTCATTACAGGTGGTTGTGAGCCACCATGTGGTTGCTGGGAATTGAACTCGGGACCTCTGGAAGAGCAGTCAGTGCTCTTAACCTCTGAGCCATCTCTCCAGCCCCCCCTCGAACGTACATCTTAATCTATTGTTCTACAACTATTTCTGGCACCAATAGGGACTTATACTCGTAACCTCAACAGAGCAGATCAGGAATTCAAAGCTATCCTTGGCTACACAGAGTCTGAGCTCAATAAGAACGTTTACCTCAAATGTGCAAGGCTGTGTTTAGGGTGCTGAGTTTTCTGGGTAGTAGGCAATCCTTCTTACTACTGAGGTACATCCCAAGCCCCCACCCACACCTCCCAACTTTAAAACTACCCCAGCAAAGTTTTGCAAATACAGCCAAAGTACCATTTTTTTTTTTTCTTTCGGTTTTTTTCAAGACAGGGTTTCTCTGTGTAACAGCTCTGGCTATCCTGGATCTGGCCTTGAACTTACAGAGATCCACCTGCCTCTGCCTCCCAAGTGCTGGGATTAAAGGAGTGTGTTCTTTATTATCAACTGCTCTGGCGCTATGGATGTCAGAATCATGAGTAATAGGACTTGGGAACTTAGTGCAAGGGAGGCCTGGCCGGCAGCCAACGCAGCTTTCCTCTTTCCCACAGCACAGTACACGGAAGGTACAGAACAATGTTTTCCACATGTGGCGCTACTACAACTTTGCCAGGATGAGGAAAGTGGCTGATTTTTTCCTTCTCCAGTCCAACTACACCTATGTGAACTGGTGGTCCGCAGCTCAGAGCCTTGCCATTGTTCTTTCTGGGGTCCTTCAGCTGTATTTCCTGAAACGCCTTTTCACTGTCTCAACTACTAACACAAAGCCAAGATGCTAATACACAGCATCTTCACCAAAGCTTTGATCAAATCAGCTTTTTTTGGGGGGGTGGGGGTGGAAGTCAATTTAAATCCTATTTGTGTTCATCAATAAATGCAAATGGCAATAATAAAAAGAGTGCTGATGCTGATTATTCTAAAATATGTATTAAGTGCTAAACTAAAATACCATTTTTTGAGACAGGGTTTCAACATGTAGCCTTGGCTAGCCTAGAACTTGCTGTGTAGATCCAGCTGGCCTCAAACTCCAGAGATTCACTGCCTCTGCCTCCCCACTGCTGCCAAGGTGTGTACTACCACCCCCCACCCCCCGGCCTAAAATACCATTCTCTCCACAACTGTCCCTTCCCTCACGGACTCCACTTAGAAGATAACAGAGGAGCCTGGAAGGGGGTTCTGAAGATGTAGCCCAGTTCCCGAGTACCCGCCTTGCCTGCAGCAGCTTTGCCTTTGATCCTTAGCACCCCCACATCAATCAGAGTGGTAGCACACAGGTCTGAACCCGAGCACTCCAGAGGTGGAAGCACTAAGATCAGCTTCAGCCAGTTCAAGACCCTATCTCAAAGTAAGTTAGAATGCTCTGAAGGAAGAGTTGAAAACCATGGGACAAAGTCTAATTTTGTTAAGGGTTTTAAGAATTTTTAATCCATTGTATAGGGCTGAAAAGGTCAGCATTCCCTCCCTCTACCTTGTCCCAGGGACTGAACTCAACATCAGGCTTGGTGACCGACATCCTTATCCACTCTACCAGCCTACCACTGAGCTATCTTGCTGGCCTCACAGTGCCTTTCTGTGGTTCAAAATATTTTTCTTTAAAGGATGTCACCTTTGGAAACTAGGTGTGGTAACAGACTTATAATACCATCCGTCACTTGAGAGGCCGACTAGTGTTTCAGACCAACTTAGATACAATGTGAGAAAATTGTATCTAAAATAAAAAAGATGCTGGGTAGTGGTGACACACACCTTTAATCCCAGCACTCAGGAGGTAGAGGCAGGTGGATCTCTGAGTTCAAGACCAGGACAGCCAGGGCTACACAGAGAAACCGTTTCAAAAAAAAAAAAAAAAAAAAAAATTGTTTTGAGCCCAGAGTGGTTGTTCACCCATTTGATTCCAGCACTTAAGAGGCAGATGGATCTCTTGAGTTCAAAGCCAGCCTAGTCTACACAGCAAGTTCCAAGCCTGTCATGGATACATAGTGAGACCTTATTTCAACGAAAAAAATGCGACAAAAATATTTCAACACAGAGAAGATGGCTCAGAAGTCACGAGCCACTGCTTCAGAGGACAGGACTGTGGTTCCTGACACTCCAACACAGGGCAGCTCGCCATTGCTTTCAACTCCAGCTCCAGGAGTCCAACCCTCTTCTGGCTGAGGACACTTGTATCCAAGTGGAATACACTCATACGCACACAGCGTTTCTTTTGAGACAGGGTTTCTCTACATAGCCCTGGCTGTCCTGGAACTCACTATACAGACTATATTGGCTTTGAACTCAGAGATCCACCTGCCTGTCTCCTGAGTGCTGGGATTAAAGTGTGTGCCACCATGCCTGGCACTCATGCAATTTTTAAAAATGGGGGTTGGAGAGACGTTCAATGGTTTGAAAAAACACAGGCTGCTCTTGGAGGAGACCCAGTTTGGTCCCAAGCACCCTCACGGTGGCTCACACACATCTGTAACTGTTACACGAATCCTGACAGGAAAACTTCCAAGTACCTGTAACTCCAGTTCCAGGGAATCCAAGATCCTCTTTTGGCCTCCATATCATGGTGTACACACATACATACATACATACATATACACACATACATACATATACACACATACATACATATACACACACATACATATACATACACATACACACATACATGCAGACAAAACATTCACATACAAAAATAAATAAATGTAAAACCCTTTTAAAAACATTTCAGTATTTATTCACATCTGTTTGCCAGATCCTATGTTATATGCTTTACAATCATTAATTCTGAATACTGCTGTTACATTGATGATTAAAGGCATTTTTTTTCCAGTTTTGTGGGTTTTGTTTTTTTGGCTGGCCAGGAACTCACTCTGTAGACCAGGCTGGCCTCGAATCCACAGAGATCCGCCTGGCTCTGCCTCTCCGGTGCTGGAATTAAAAGGTGTGTACAACTACACTCTGCAGTCTCATGTTTCCCCTAACAAAGGAAGAAAACGGAGCCTGTCTCGTGGAGTAACTTGCCCAACACCACACAACCGGCAGGTGGTAGGAATGAGGCTTGAGTATAGGCCCTTCCACACCATACACCATTTACCACCAAGAAAAATGGCTGAGTTGCATCTATTATTTTTTACTAAATTCCATCTGTAAAATCACAGGCATAGCTTACTATCCTTATATGGCCGTTTCTATCTTTAATGATATTAAAAAAATAGTAGAAAGTCTGATATGCTATCACTAGGCTGGAAAAGAGTGTTATCACAGATAACAATAAAACTGCCCCGTCCTCAGTGCAGTGACTTAGAACCTGTTATCAGATCAAGTCTGCTGATGCAAACAAGGTCGACACAGGTAGAGAACAGAAATACTATTACTATACAAACACTTGACAGCTTTTGGGGTTGTTTGTTTTAGATTTTTGAGACAAGGTCACTAGATAGCCCAGGCTAGCCTTGAACTTGCCAAGTAGCCCAAGTGGGTCTTGTGATCCACTTGCTTTTGCCTCTGGAGGGCCTGAAACCCTATTTTTAAGCCATTTCTGTTGAGTAAGAATCCAAGGTGCATGTATTCGTGTTCTCCACATTCAACGTGATGATGTCCTCTCACACAGCAAAAAAGGTCTTGGGATGACCATCCTAAGTCAGCGTCTCTTCATGCCGTACGTATTCCCCAATGTCTGCTTGATGAAACACCACAATTGCCATGGGGTCCACTTTTCTGCAGTCTTGAGTAGACTTTGCTGCTACCCCAAAACCCTAGAATTGAAAGGACAGACACCAATCTACTCACAAAATAGAACCAACCAAACAAACAAAAACCTGTGCTAAAGAGAAAAACAATGAAAGCATGAAATTTGCCGGCAAATGGATGGAACTAGAAAAAATCATCCTGAGTGAGGTAACCCAAACCCAGAAAGACAGTCATGGTATGTACTCACTCATAAGTGGATTCTAGATATAAAATAAAGAACAATCAGACCACAACCCATAGAACCATGGAGGCTATATATATAGCATGGAGGTCCCTAGGACAACTGTGGCTTATAATGAATTTCGGTTTTACTCAATTATTGAAAAAAAAAAAAAAAAAAAAAAAGCCAAATGAATGGAAACACATAACTATGAACCAAAGGCTAAGGGGCCCCCAGCTGGATCAGGCCCTCTGAATAGGTGAGACAGTTGATTGGCTTGATCTGTTTGGGAGGCAACTAGGCAGTGGGACCAAGTCCTGTGCTCATTGCATGAGTTGGCTGTTTGAAACCTGGGGCTTATGCAGGGACATTTGGCTCAGTCTGGGAGGAAGGGACTAGACCTGCCTGGACTGAGTCTACCAGGTTGATCGCAGTCCTCGGGGGAGGCTTTGCCCTGGAGGAGGTGGGTATGGGGGGTGAGCTGGAAGTAAGGGGAGGGGGTGGGAGAACAGGGGAACCCGTGGCTGATATGTAGAACTAAATGGTATTGTAAAATAAAATAAAAGGAAAAAAAAAAAAACCTGTGCTAAAACAGTTGCATCTCTGAGAAACTCAAAGGGTGCTGAGAAGGTAGTCTCACAGGTGCACCGACTCAAACAACATCCTTTCCAAAAGGTACCTGGTATTTGTGATGGCCACCATCTCTACTCACCAAAGGAATGTCTGCCATGGAGTAAACCACTACGCCCTGGTACTGAGAAGTGTTTTCAGTGATTCGGCCCAGACCAGATTTCAACACATGGTTTCCATATAAGAAGGACTGCTCTGCTCCAGGCTTTATCCACACTTTATACTGAAAGAGGGTTAAAAACCAAGAGGTGAAATGCAAGTTATACCCCTGTGGGTAGCGTGGCTGCTGCTTCTGTGTTTAAGGAGGGGTGGGAAACGGACAAGCAGACACGTTCCCTTTAAACTGTTTGGACCCTGATCTTCTCATCTTTCGCCATGGCGCTCCTTCCTCAGCTCCACCTCTCAATTCTACAAGCGATTTACAGAACGGACAGCTGAACGGGGTTCTTTGGACCCCAGGATCATTCTCATCACAGCCTCTTATATCTGCTTTCTGATGACCGGCGGGCACTGTGGAGGCTGCTGTTTTCCTACAGATAACTAGGCTATGCAGCCACATGGCATTCTCAGGCCCATATACCTTCGTAGGCACGTCCAGGCAGCTAAACCTACAAACATCGCCCTGTGCTGACGCTGTCAGGAACTCGATGGCAGTGAATCTGTGCTCTGACCGAGCCGTCATCCTTGACACCATCCCCGACGGCCAAATGGAGACCGACCAGCCCCACATACCTTGGCATAGGGTGCAAGGTAATCGAGGGCTGTAACGTGCAACCGGAACTTGTGGGTCTTGGTGAACTTCCCAAAACACGTCCCCAGTGACACTAGCTTATCCCCGGAGATGTTGGCTGCCAGCTTCAGGATCATCTCACTACAAGGTGGAGGGAGGAAGGAACCCGGTGACGACGGCTCAAGGACGGAGGCCTCCAGCCGGGTACTGCGCGGTGCGCACCAAGCCCCACCTCACCTCACATAGTACACGCGGTCGTCGTGCAGCCGGAAACAGTAGGTGCCGTCGGGCCTGTCCACCAGGAGCTGCAGGTTCTCCCCGATGCTGAGGGTAGAAAGAAGACTGGAGGCCACGCCGGAACCGTCCCGCCCCGGTGCCCCGCTCCCCGCTCGCCCGTCCCTCGTCCGCCTCTCGGGTTCCTACTATTTCGCAATCTTCTCAAACATGACTCGGGTCTCCTCTTCCGTCAGGGGCCGCATTTTCCCACCGGCTGGGCTCCCGGGACCCTCGTGCCGGGAGAGGCGGAGACGGAAGTCACCTTCCCCCGCTTCCTGGCAATGCCAAAGCGTGCCTTTCTAGCCCGACGCCACGTGTTCTTTGCGCTAGGGCCACCTAGCTGGGAGGACCGCCGGGGACCGGAAAGCCCGCTGGGTGAGAAACCATAGAGAAAGGAACTCTTTCCCCCCACTGCTTCCGGTCCCAGGCGCGAAACCAGCGCCCTCCCGGGTCTGGAGAGAGGAAGTGACGGCGCTGCTGGGAGGATGGCGGCTGCCGTGACTCTCCCGTCCTCCGGTCCGGCTTCGGCCACGGCGACAGCCACCGCCGCCGCGCTGGGGGAGGTCGAAGATGAAGGGCTCCTGGCGTCGCTGTTCCGCGACCGCTTCCCCGAGGCCCAGTGGCGTGAGCGACCCGACGTGGGCCGCTACCTCCGGGAGCTGAGCGGCTCGGGGCTGGACCGGCTGCGCCGCGAGCCCGAGCGCTTGGCGGAGGAGCGGGCCCAGCTGCTGCAGCAGACGCGCGACCTGGCCTTCGCCAACTACAAGACGTTCATTCGCGGGGCCGAGTGCACCGAGCGCATCCACCGGCTCTTTGGCGACGTGGAGACGTCCCTCGGGCACCTGCTCGACCGCTTGCCCGGCTTTCAGCAGAGCTGCAGGTGCGGCCGGCCTGATGCCGACAGGCCCAGTATCTGTGACCCACAGGATGCTAGGCGTAGCTGAGCCATACGGGGAGTACAGAGCTCTCTCCCGGCGCCTTATGAATCCACTTAGATTTCCCCCACAGCTGTCTAGGTAGGTAGGGCATTGTTATTTTATAGACGAGGAAGCCGAAGTGGCTTGTCCAAGAACACAGCTAGTAAGTTACCAAAGTCAGAATTGGAAGCCAGGAGTCCACCACTCCCTCATAGGCTGTTGTGTTGAATGATGATAAGAATCCAGCCAGTCTTGTGGACACAAGCTGTGATTCCAGCACTTGAAGCGCAAGCTCATCATCCAAGTCTGAGTATTGAGTTTGGGCCATCCTGAGCTACATGAGACATTGTATCAAAACAAAACCAACAAAAATCTGTGTAAAGCAGTTCATTGGGCCCGACATAGTTAACACTATATAAATGTCAGCTTAATATATATGCACCTTTATAATTAGGAATATTCAACAGATTGGGCTGGAGGCTATCGGCTTTGAAACTTCCATTGATATGAGGCTAAGTGACATGGAAATCCTATTTGGGACCATCATAGGTCGTCAAAAAAAGTTTCCTTTTTGAGCTATATTGCCTTCCTAGGTCCTCAATCTAATACTTTAGTTCTCCTATACAGCCTTATGTGATTCTAGCTCAGTTTTCCTTTAGAGCTTTTGGATATTTAAAACAGCTTTTGTACCCTCTGTGCCTGAAAAGAGATTCAGGACTTCATAAAGCCAGTTTCTGGAATTACTTCAGAGAAGTGGAGAAAGTTAAGAAGAGCAAAGGTTGGACGCAGCATGTTACATTAAGGCCTGAGGGGATCTTAGGGCAAGCGTGTGCCTTGGAGGCTAGTTAGTACTCCATTAGGAAAATATTAATAGCTATTAAAAATATGTGTATGAGTGTTTTGCCTGTGTGTGTGTCTGAGCACCATGTGTGCCCAAGGATGACAGAAGGGGGTGCCGGATTCCCGTGGGACTGGAGTGGTTATGAGCCACTTGATAGGTGTGCTGGGACCTGAACCTGAGTCCCTGCAAGAGCAGAGACTGCTGACTGTCTCTGCAGCTCCAGTAATAGCTAGTGAGGAATTTGTCTGCTCTTTCTATACATTTACTTTGTGTCAGGTCCTGTGCACTTCATAAAGGTCTTTTTTTTTTCCCCCTCCAAGACAAGGTTTCTCTGTGTAGCCCTGGCTGTCCTGGAACTCCCTCTGTAGACCAGGCTGGCCTTGAACTCAGAGATCTGCCCGCCTCTGCCTCCCGAGTGCTGGGATTAAAGGGGTGGGACACCGCTGCCACCCAGCCTCATACAAGTCATCTTACGTGTCTCTAACTTTCATGCCTTTGTGAGATGGGTCTTCTTACTATTTAACCAATAAAGAGACAGGTCCAGAGAGGCCAAGTGTCTTGCCATAACTAGTCCTTCTTCATGAGATCCAGAGCAGTTCAGTCCCAAATGTGATAGTCCTTGCAGCCAGTCCAGATCTACAGGCCATTTTAAAAGTTACGTGGAGGGAGATGAGTGTCGCCATGTGCACTGTAGGAGTGGGTTCTCTCCTTCCATTATGTGGGATCTGGGGATCAGACTCAGGTCAGCAGGCTTGTTGGCATGTACCAGGCACCCTTACCCACTAAGCCATCTTGATGACTCCATGTAAGCCATCGATTCATGATATGATCTTGAAAAGGTTTCTTAAACCTTGAGTTAAAGGTTTCTTCAAGGGGCTAGAAAGATGGCTCAGCGGTTAAGAGCACTGGCTGCTCTTCCAGAGAACCCAGGTTCAACTCCTAGCACCCACATGGCAGCTCGCAACTGTCTATAACTCCAGTTCCAGGGGATCTGTTACCCTCACACCAATGCACATAAAGTATTAAAATTTTTTCTTGGGCTGGAGAGATAGATGGCTTAGAGGTTAAAAGCATTGACTGCTCTTCCAGAGGTCCTGAGTTCAATTCCCAGCAACCACATGGTGGCTCACAACCATCTGTAATGAGATCTGGTGTCCTCTTCTGTCATGCAGATGTACATGCAGACAGAATGCTCTACATATAATAAATTTTAAAAATTAAAAAAAATTTTTTTTTCTTTCGCCAGGTGGTAGTGGTGCACGCCTTTGATCCCAGCACTTGGGAGGCAGAGTCAGGCAGATGTCTGTGGGTTTAAGGCCAGCCTTGTCTACAGCAAGAGTTCCAGGATAGCTAGGGCTATGCACAAAAACCCTGTCTCAAAAAAAAAAAAAAAAATCTTCAAGTATAATAGGAGATATAGGTTTGATGTGAGGATTTTTAGACTGGTTCTTCCTATGTATCCCTGGCTGGTCTGTAACTCACTATGTAGGTAAAGATAGCCATGAACTCATATCAGCCTCAGCCTCTGGAAGGCTGGGAATCAGGGAGTATACCACCACACCCAGCCCTGTGTGAAGACTTTAAATAAACCAGGTAAACCATCAAGCCAGTGCCCGGTAAATGCTTGGTAACTACCTAGTGTGCAAAACAATGAGATCTGTTTTCCTAATTGGTTCTAGGAACTTTGTGAAGGAGGCCGAGGAGATCAGCTCCAACCGGCGGATGAACACCCTGACTCTAAATCGGCACACAGAAATCCTGGAGATTTTAGAAATTCCCCAGCTTATGGACACTTGTGTCCGAAACAGCTACTATGAAGAGGCCCTGGAGCTTGCTGCCTATGTACGACGTCTGGAAAGGAAATACTCCTCCATCCCTGTCATCCAGGTAGTCAACTTGCCCAGAGGGCCCTCAAGCTGGTGATCTTGTAATTATTAGTTTGGTGATTGTGACTAAGCTTTTAAGTAGAAGCCTTTGCATATTTCTTACCGATTTCTGCCAGCCAGGTAAGCTGAACAGAAGATACTGGCTCACTCATTCAGAGATCTTTTTGGTTGTTGTTGTTTGTTTTTTGAGACAGGGTTTCTTTGTGTAGTCCTGGCTGTCCTGGAACTCACTCTAGACCAGGCTGACCTCAAACTCACAGAGATCCACCTGCCCCTGCCTCCCTAGTGCTGGGATTAAAGGCGAGCACCACTACCACCCAAAGTTCATATTACTCATGTGCCAGACACTAACTTAGGTACTAGGAATACCATGTGAACAAAGCATTCAAGGCCATGGCTCTCATGAAATTTTTATTGTAGTGAATGTCTGATAATTGACAAATAATAATATTGCAGATATTGGTAAATACCTGAAATAATCCAGAGAAAGCCAGGCAGGCATGATGGGATGTGCCTGTAAACCCAGCACCTGGAAGGTAGAGATGAGGATCAATCAGGAGTTCAAGGCCATCCTTAACTATTTAGTGAGTTTGAAGCCAGCTTGCTGAGATTATCTCAAAAAACCAAAAGTAAAGTGAATTGGGGACTAGGGTAGAGGCTGGTTTTTAGAGTACTGCTTTGCTGGCATGGTCAGGCTGAGGAAGAACTGGCACTTGAAGGTCTAGGGAGACAGCAAAACAAGAAGTAGGAGAAGTAAAACAGGGTGAGGTGGAAAGAAGTTGGAGTGTTTCAGGAGGCCCAGACCAGGCACTCTTACTGCACTATCATGAGAAAGGCTGCGGCGTTAGGAAGCAGGCCTGGAGATCGTGGTGAGTAGTTGGGAGTTTGTTGACTGTGATGGGAAATCCTAGGAGGATTTTTGAGCAAGAGAATTAGTTATGCAAGCAGATCTCTGTAAACCTGCAGGTGTAAGCTTTAGAAATCCACTGTGTGTCAGGAAAGCCATAAGAATGTTGGCCTCCAGTGTCCAGGGTTAGTAGGATGGGTTCCAAAGTATTTTTCCCAGTGTGTTGTGACTCAGTGTATCTGTATTGTCAGGGCATTGTGAATGAAGTGCGCCAGTCCATGCAGCTGATGCTAAGCCAGCTGATCCAGCAACTGAGGACCAACATCCAGCTCCCGGCCTGCCTGCGTGTCATTGGCTATCTTCGGCGCATGGATGTCTTCACTGAGGCTGAGCTGAGGGTGAAGTTTCTTCAGGCCCGGGATGCTTGGCTTCGCTCCATCCTGACTGTTATCCCTAATGATGATCCTTATTTCCATATCACAAAAACCATTGAGGCCTGCCGGGTCCACCTCTTTGATATCATCACCCAGTACCGTGCCATCTTCTCAGATGAGGACCCCTTGCTGCCACCTGCCATGGGAGAGTACACTGTGAATGAGAGTGCCATCTTCCATGGCTGGGTGCTGCAGAAAATCTCACAGTTCCTGCAGGTGCTAGAGACCGACCTTAACCGGGGTATAGGTGGTCGCTTGGACTCTCTGCTGGGCCAGTGCATGTACTTTGGGCTGTCCTTTAGCCGAGTGGGGGCTGATTTCCGGGGCCAGTTGGCTCCTGTTTTCCAGAGGGTGGCGATCAACACTTTCCAGAAAGCAGTTGAGGAAGCCGTGGAGAAATTCCAGGATGAAATGACTTCCTACACCCTCCTCTCGGCGGCAGCCATCCTGGGTAGCAGTAGCATGCCTGCTGCGGTGCCAGCCGCACAGCCAGGGGCGTTGCAGCCACCGATGGCGCTCTTGGACTTCCCGCCCCTTGCCTGCTTCCTCAACAACGTTTCGGTTGCTTTCAATGATCTCCGTCTCTGCTGTCCTGTGGCCCTAGCACAGGATGTGACTCGGGCCTTGGAGGATGGCCTTGCAAAGGTGGGTAACTTTCTGCTGCCTTATCTGCCTTTGTTAACAGCCAACCAGGCTTTTGTATTAAACCATATAACCAGGTGCCTGCTGACTTTCAGAGCTTTAGTGTGGTCTTAAGGGTTTTCCTGATTGAGCAGCTCTGATGATTAATGACTCTTTGTGGGGATGTGTAGGCAGAATTCTCTATCCTGCCAGCAGCTCCCAAATAAACACACTGAGGCTTATATTAATTATAAATGTTTGACCAATAGCTCAGGCTTGTTACTAGCTAACTCTTACATTTCAGTTAACCCATATTTCTTATCTACACTCTGCCACGTGGCTTGGTACCTTTTCTCAGTACGGCATGCCCATCTTGCTTCTCCTGCCATCTCTGGACACTCCTCTGACTCCATCCTTCTTCATCCCAGCATCCTCAGTTTGGCTTTCCTGCCTAACCTTATCCTGTTCAGCTATTGGGCAGTCAGCTTCTTTATTAAACCAATCAGAGTGACAAATCTTCACAGTGTACAAAAGAATTATTCCACAGCAGAGATGACCCTGGAAGAAGCTGTGAAGTAGAGTACCTATGGCAGTCATTCGGCATGCATAGTCTATTGCTTGAGACCAGATGCCCATGAACTCAGCAGCTTGAAACAGTACATTATATATCAGGACACTGTCTCTGGGTCCTCTGCTCAGGGTCTCACAGGTTGTATTCAAGGTGTCAGCTGAGTCCAGGCGTCTGTTGGAGTTGGAGCTCTGGGCTGTTAGAGGCTCATCCAGTTGTCAGGTGTTATTCCGTGCCATTGGAAAATGTACAGAGCTGAGGTCCTCAGCTCCTAGAGACCATCTACCCAGATAGCTCACAACATGGCTGTTTCTTCTTCAGCGCTGGCAGGAGAGCATCTCCCTGTATTTCGTGATGCTCCTCTACTGGAACTGGAAACCATATCAGAACATAACAAGTTGGGTCATAAATCCACCAATGAAGTCACACAATAGTGACTATTGACCACAGTGCTGAATTTGAACAAGATAGCAATGAAATGTACTGTTGGGAATCAATAACTTTCTTTTTTTGTTTTGTTTTTCAAGATAAGGTGTCTTTGTGTATCCCTGGCTGTCCTAGAACTAGCTCTGTAGACCAGGCTGGCCTCGAACTCACAGAGATCTGCCTGCCTCTGTCCCCTGAGTGCTGGGGTTAAAGGCGTGCACCCTCATTCCTCAGCTATGAAAACTTTCTTCATGCTGCACATTTGTGCTCTTCCACATAGCAGCAGCAGTAGACTTCCTCTGTGGTTGATTGTTGGCATTCTTGTCTTGTAGGTAACCAAAACAATTCTGGCATTCCATCGTGCCGAAGAGGCCGCATTCAGCAGTGGGGAGCATGAAATCTTTGTCCAGTTCTGCACTGCCTTCCTGGAAGACCTTGTTCCTTATTTGAACCGCTGTCTTCAAGTCCTTTTCCCACCAGCTCAGATAGCCCAGACTCTAGGTAAGAAAAAGGAAAGAGTTTTTTTGTTTTTTTCGAGACAAGGTTTCTCTGTGTTGCTTTGCACCTTTCCTGGAACTCACTCTGTAGCCCAGGCTGGCCTCAAACTCACAGAGATCCGTCTGCCTCTGCCTCCCGAGTGCTGGGATTAAAGGCGTGTGCCACCACCGCCTGGCAGGAAAGAGTTTTTAATTGTTTACCTTTTTATAGGGTCTGTGTAGCCCAGGCTACTCAGAGATCTGTCTTCCTCTATCTCTCCAGTGCTGGGATCAAAGGCATGAGCATAACACCTAGCTCTGGTTTTCTTTTATTAGTAGTAGTATTGTTGTTTTGAGACAGGGTCTTATTTAGCCCTGGCTGTACTGGAACTCGCTCCATATGCCAGGCTGGCCTCGAATTCAGAGACCCTCCTGAATGGTTGGGATTAAAGGTGTGTGCCACCACTGCCTGGCCTATTTTTATTATTTTTAATCATGTATTCATGTAACGTCTATGTGGGGATAGGTACATGTGAATATATTTTTAATTTACGTCTCACGTAGCTGGTCTTGAATTCAATATGTAGTTAAAGCCATTCTTGAACTTCTTTCTGGTCATCCTACCTCTACCTTCCAGGGGCTGGAGCTGCAGGCATGCACCATCACTCCTGTCCAGGAGTGAGACGTTTTAAATTGCCTTACAGACGTTCAATTTACATAAATAAGTGATGTGTGCGTCAGTATAAGTCAGTGTTTTCCTGAAAATATACAAAGGTGGAGGACCATTACTAGCACCTGTTTTAGAAGTCTGTCACCCTTAAGATCCCCTTGGTTTCTGAACATTCTATAGACAGGGAATCATACACTGTGTAGATTATCTGGGGAGGTGGAAGAAGCCAGTCACAAAAGAACCACTTATTGTGTGCTTCCCTTTAAATAAAATACCAGAGAAGTGGTTCTATTGTTATTTAGTCTAGGTGGGCCTTGCTGTATATTGGAGGATGACCTTGAACTCCTAGTTTGCCTGCCTCAGCCTCCTAAGTACTAGGGTTACAAGTGTGGCAGAGAAGTGGTTTTATTTATTTACTTTTTTCTTCTTTTTCTAGACAGGGTTTCTCTGTGTAGTTTTGGTGCCTGTCCTGGAACTCGATTTGTAGACCAGGCTGGCCTCAAACTCAGAGATCCACCTGCCTCTGCCTCCCAAGTGCTGGGATTAAGGGCGTGTGTCACCATGCCTGGCTAGAGAAGTGGTTTAAAAAATATTTTTCTAGGCACTTGGGAGGCAGAAGCAGGCTCATCTGACTTGAGGCCAGCCTGGTCTACAGAGTAAGTTCCAAGACAGGTAGGGCTATACAGAGAGAATACCCTGTCTTGAAAACAACAACAAAAATTTTCCCTCACTGGGCTTGGTGTCACAGGCCTTTAATCCCGGGACTTGGGAAACAGGAGGCAGGTGGATCTCTGTGAGTTGGAGGCCAGCCTGGTCTAGATAGTGAATTCCAGGACAGCCAGTGCCATGTAGAGATACCCTGTCTCAAAAAATAAAAATAAGACCAGTAAAAAATATTTTTTTCTTCAGTTATAGATATTTTTTGGAGTGGGGTGAGGCGGGGCACATGACCTTCGATAAGGGTAGCTGTTCTTCTCCACCGTGGCTTAGCCCTTTCTCTTGTGTCTAGCCCAGGACTCCAGTGTCTCCTGGCCCCACCCCCTACCCCCTTACCGTGGGCTCCAGTATAACAACATTCTTCCCCTTAGTCCAGACATGCTCTTCTTGCTGTATTGGAGTATGTAATTGTGTCAGTTCTTTACCCGAGTGTGCCCACTCCCACCCCTGCCGTGGTCTCTGCGTTGAATTTAATGACTGTTTTTTTCCATTTCGTTTTTTCCTACCATCTGGGTCAGGCATTTCACCCACCCAGCTCTCCAAGCACGGAACCCTTGGGCATGTGAACATCAGCGCCATCCAGGAACCTCTCGCCTTTATCCTGCCTAAGAGAGAGACCGTCTTCTGCCTAGATGACCAGGAGCTAGTGCCGGACCTCGTGGTTCCAGCGCTAGAGCCTTCTGCGGAGCAGCCGGGCCTGGAGCCAGCTCCTTCAGCGGCCCCTGAGGGCGGGTCAGAGACGAGCGATCCTGGGGAGCCGCGGCCTGGGGAGCCAGTGGAGGGGGAGCCGCTGCCGGCGCAGCCGCCCAGTGAGGAGCCCTAGGCAGTGTCCCCTGCACCAGGCCGGGGAGCAGCACTAAGGGCGCAGAGCTGCGGGGCTATCCTGAGAGGGAAGGCGGCCGCGTGTGCCGAGGCTGAGACTGCTTTGCCTGGGGTATCGCGGCTCTGTGTGGGGTACGAGGGATCTGTAATAAATCCGACGACTGTCGCCACCTGGCTGCTCTCCCGGAGGACGGGTGCCCGAGGTCGCGCGGGAACTACGCTTCCCGGCGTGCCTGGCGCTAGCGGGAGGAGGAGCGGCGCGGTCCGGGCGCCATGGGGCTGCTGGGTGGGCTGCGGGTGGCGGCGCGGCTCCCGCTGAGCCGGGCGCGGGGCTGCAGCTCGGCGGCGGCGGCCGGTCTAGAGGGCCCCGCACGCACGCGCTCCTACTGGCGGTACCTGAGGCGCCTGGTGTGGGGCGCGCCGCAGCCGCCATACACGCGCGTGTGCCAGGTCGGGGACCCGGTGCTGCGCGCCGTGGCGGCCCCGGTGGAACCCGCGCAGCTGGCGGGGCCGGAGCTGCAGCGGCTGGTGGGGCTGCTGGTGCAGGTGATGCGGCGGCGCGGCTGCCTGGGCCTCAGTGCGCCGCAGCTGGGGGTGCCGCTGCAAGTGCTGGCGCTCGAGTTCCCCGACGCGCTCTTCCGCGCTTTCTCACCGCGCCTGCGCGAACTGCGTCAGATGGAGCCCTTCCCGCTTCGGGTGCTGGTGAACCCCAGCCTGAGGGTGCTGGACAGCCGCTTGGTCACTTTCCCTGAGGGCTACGAGAGCGTCTCCGGTTTCCTGGCATGTGTGCCTCGCTTCCAGGCCGTGCAGATCTCAGGTGCAGGGCACGGGGTGGCGGCAGGGTGGCTGTGCTCTCCTTAGCCGGAGACTGCAAACAGCAGGGCCCAGGAGCACACGGAACTCAGGGCGGACAGAGGAGCAGGGTAAAACCCGCTTAGATGGATGGCAGGGTGCCAACCGGGGAGTCTGTCAGGGTCTGTCCCTCCTCTCTTATAGGTATGTACAGATTCCCTTGTATGTGTGTCTGTATCACACGTTTTTCCTATTTTACCTGTCATGGTGGGCTTGTGTAAGAAAGTGGGACCCAGCTGTATCCACACTAGGGCAACAAATCATCCCATGCCTATCGTCCACATTGTTTTATAGAATGGGTTATTATTTGCTACTGTGCCAAGCTGAAATAGCTTTGATAAACAGCGCCTGAGAAGAACTTTGAGGAGGGAAGCGCCTCAGCAAGAGGATTTCTTATCCTTGCCCTGTAGTAGAGCTGGGAATCAGGCTGAACAAAAGTTGGCATTGAATGAAATTGAGGCATCCTTTTTAGAGGGATAGGGCTGCTGTCCGCATTCCCTTTCAGACGTTGCCTCTGTAGATGGGATGTAAACAGGCATGGCCAGGGCAGGAATCAGGAAATGGGACAGGAGGTCAAGGACGTTCAGCAGACCCTCACCTCAGCCAGCCTGTAACTTCCTTTGCAGGACTGGACCCAAGAGGAGAGCCAGTGGTGTGGTCAGCAAGTGGGTGGACAGCCCGAATCATCCAGCATGAGATGGATCATTTGCAGGGCTGCCTGTTCATTGACAAAATGGACAGTGGGACATTTACCAATCTCCACTGGATGGAGGTGAATGACTGAAGCTCTCTTGCTTGACTGAGGGTCTGGAAAACTGGCCTGGAGACATTTCAGGTTAAGATGGGCACATCTTTTGTGCTTCAACTCCGAATTGGTTCCCATCTGACAGTAAACAGTGGACTGAGATAAAGGAAGATGACAGAAATGCTTGTCCTGAAATCTGATTTGGACAGAATCCTGTTACAGCATGAGTAGAAATACACCCTTAAAGAAGGAGCGGGGGTATTTTCTGACAATTCTGCATAGAAAGAAGTGGGCAGGTAAACATTCTCAGTACAAATGACTTCATGAGACACACGTTCTACCCACACAGCCAATGCTTGATAATAATGTAGTCCAGTGTCTGGAAGTTGTTGTAAAATACAGGTAAGTTTGGGTGTGGTGGCACACTTTTAATTCCAGCACTCTGGGGGCAGAGACAGGCTGATGTTTGAGGCCACCCCAGAGGTACATAGTGAGACTCTCAAAAACAAACAACAACAAGACGTCAATCAGGGAGGGATGGCTTGATAGTTAGGTAAGAGTACGTGCTTTTCAAGCAACGGTAGCACACCCCTTTAATCCCAGCACTTGGAAGGCAGAGGCAGTTGAATCTCTTGAGTTTGAGGCCAGCCTGGTCTACAGAGTGAGTTCCAGGATGGCCAGGTATACACAGAGAAACTGTCTTAAAAAAACAAAACAAAAAAATATTTTTTCCTCGGAGCTGAGGACCAAACGCAGGGCCTTGTGCTTGCTAGGCAAGCGCTCTACCACTGAGCTAAATCCCCAACCCCACAAAACAAAAATTTTTAAAAAGTATTTGCTTTTGCAAAAGGCTGCAGTTCTGAGACAACTCACTACACCTGTAACTCCAGCTCCAGCTCCAAGGAATTGAGTGTCTCCTGGCCTTCACAGGCACTGTTCTATGTACAAACTTACAGAGAGCTACACACACAGTTACAATAAAATCTAAAAACCAAAGCTTCTAACAGCCACTTTCAATCAGCAAAGAAAACAATGAAAGGCCAACCAAGTCTTGGCTACAGAATCAGTTCTGGCCCTTTCAGGTTTTCAAGTTAGAGGACTTACAGCTGTGTAAAGCTCATAGGTACAACAGTACTTAAAGTGGAGGGACCTAGGTTTGATTCCTAGCACTAGGAAGTTAAAATATAGAGCAACAATACCAGTTTGGGGGAGGTTAGAATGATTCCTCCAATGTGTGAACATGCCTGTTCTGTGTTCTGTCAGACAGCATCTCCAGGGCTGCTTTATCTGGGCAGCATCTGCTCAGTAACAGTTACCATGGGAACAGAGACCTACCAGTACCACTCACTCCTATCTCAGCACTTGGGAGCTGGAAGCAGGAGTTTAAGGTCCTTCTCTACATAGTGAGTTCAAGGTCTGCCTAAGCTTCTTGAAACCTTGTCTCAAAGCAAAAAAGAAACCAAAATCCAGCCACACTTTGAGCCATAGGGCATGTGGGACCTGTCACCTGCCTGGATGGTAGGCCTGCTGAGGAAAGAAAACAATGAAGAGAGCCTTACCACGAGTAAGCTCCACTCCCAAAGAGCCCCACACTAGAATCAAAATCCAGAGGACTCCAGTAGCTCAAGAGAGGAAAAGGGTTTATTAGATATCTCCGGGACAGGACCAGCAGAGGCTGGGCTCAGTTCTCAGTCGTGAAGGCAGCAATAAAGACCTGCCTGAGTGTCATCTCTCCTGATGGAAACGCTCTGTGCTCACAGAAGCCATCCGCTCCTGCAAGGTGAAGCTCTGGGTGCAAACTTAGGAAGTGGGATGGATGCTTTTCCAGCTTTCCCACGGCCAGCTCTCAAGTAGCCAACGTAAGAGGAAGGGAGTGGGAATAGGGGCCTGGTGGCCCCCACTCCTAACACTTCCAGATGAGTTTTCTCTTTATTTATAAACAAGACAGAAATCAAAGCAGCATTAATTTAGGGGAACCAAAGTTAAAAACAAAAAAACAAGAAAAACGTATCAGGGCAAGGAGTGTGAGCATCCAGGAGTGAAGTGTGCAGAACCAGTGTCCAGGTGTCCTCCACGGTGATGTCCTACATCTCTGCAGCTGTGCAGACCCTTCCGTCAGCCCCCTAGGTCGACAGCCAGGCAGCAGAGGGGACTAGTGACTTGGGGACTTGAGGCCTGCCTGGCCACTGGTGGAGGAAGTCCATGAATTTGCTCCGGTCAGACTCCCATGAAGCTCTAACTCTCCTGTCCAAAGTCCTCAGAGAACTTCTTTACTTTCAGGAGGTCTTCTGCATTCACTGTGGGCCGGGTAGTGGCTAAAGACCGCAGCATGTCTGACTGCAGAGACACAAGCATGCAGCTGAAAACAGCTGACTCCAGGTCCTCAGCGCCTCCTCTAGTTGTGCTGTCTAGACTGACAAGAGGCCTGCCTCTGAGGTCCCTCCCAGGGCAGAGTGCACATCATCTGAAAGACTACTTCCCCCATAACTCATCCCTCCCTTCCCATCAGCAGCTTCTGTTACCGTATTCACCCCTATGCAGACAGCTGCCAGGAGAGAACAGTACCACAACTGACAGCACTAGAAGAGCTCTAGACTGCTCGGGTCAGACCCAGGTGAGAAGACTTTCACTGGCTCCTTCTGGACTTCCTCTTAAAGGTTTCCAGAGTCTCAGCAAAAATCTCAGCTACCCACAACCCCAAAGGCTTCATGCTCTCTGGGAGGACTGTGAGCCAGGACAAGAGGAAGACACTCCCTTTTACTCTTAGGCTCAGACTCCCAGTTTTCCAGACTTTCTCCCAGTGGGTCACTTACCATGCAGACCACAGGCTCTAAGAGTTTGTCACCAGGGACATCCATCCAAGTCATCTCTATGGCCCCTGGGTCCCCTGGAGAACATGGGGTCAGAAGGTCATCAATCATGACGCTAGGGTTGGTGCGGGAAGGGCCACAGACCTGAAACCAATCAGAGACTGTCAGGCTGGTGTGGCTGTCCCTGGTAGTAGTGTACGTCAGGACCTAAGGATAGCCTGAAGGAAACACTAGGGTTTCTAGGTCATCAAGGTTGGAGGAGGGCAAAGCTCCTTAAGAACTCAGGTCTGAGGTCTGGAAGATGGCTCAGTGGGTAAAGGCACTTGCCATGCAAACCTGACAGCAGAGTTCCATCTGTGGAACCCATGTGAAAGTAGAAGAGAACCAAGTTCAAACTTGTCCTTTTACCTCCAAAACATGTCATGGCGCCCATACATACTGTCCCCACCCCCACCGCAGAATTTAAAACAAGACAAATAAGAACCCTCTGGAGGGGCTGGAGAGATGGCTCAGCGGTTAAGAGCACTGCTCTTCCAGAGGACCTGGGTTCAATTCCCAGCACCCACATGGCAGCTCACAACTGTCTGTAACTCTAAGATCTGACACTTCACACATACATGGATGTAGGCAAAACACTAATGCACATAACAATAAAAAAATAACCCTCTGGTGGCAAACACCTGTGATCCCAGCACTTAGGAGGTACAGGCAGGATATTTGAGTTTAGGGGGAGTTTGATGCTGGCCTGGACTAACTGAAACTGGCTCAGAAAAATGAATTCCAGCTAGTGAGATGGTAAAGGCATCTGTAAGCAAGCCTGATGACCTGAGTTTGATCTCCCAGATCTATATGATGGAAGGAAAGAACCAAGTAAAAGTTATCCTTCGACCTCTATGTACGCACGCACGCACGCACGCACACAAAACAATGAAGAGCAACCAATCAACAGGCTAAGAGGTCCAAGTGGGTTCTTCTGGTTTTAGAGGTGCATGGACAGCCTGTTCTTCTAGCTGCTGGTCTTTAGAATCTACCTGTAGCCCCATCTCATCTTCCTCAATAATGCCACCAAGACTCATCCCCATAAATGTAGTTGCAGCAAAAATGTTCCTCCTGCAATGGGGAAACACCCCAACATCCCAAGGCTACTTCCCCCATCTCCAAGAACTGGCTCTGGTCACTACAGTGTGTCTTTTCTTAACAGAGCAACCCACTCAGCCCTCCAAACTTCTGGATCTCCTAGTGCCTCCAGCTGTTTGCTAAAGAAGAACCAGCATTTCTCTTGTTGGGCATCTGTCTCCATTACTGCCTTCCCTACACCCAGGACAGTGCTGGCACACACAGGAGCCACAGCACACACAACAGAGATGTGCCTGAACGAGTGGGCAAGCCCTTCCCCATGCTGTGTCTGGCACTTGGCAAGTGTTTGGTCTGTGTGCCCTGCCCTCCAGCACGGTGCTGGCTGCTGTCTTCTGTTTCCCGCAGCTGAAAAGCACTATTTTCCAGCAGCAACTGCAGCAAGGGTGTATAGCACAGCTCCAGTCCTAGAGCAAAAGGGTACATAATATCTACCTTTGGGGCCGGGTCGTGGCGCACGCCTTTAATCCCAGCGCTCTGGAGGCAGAGGCAGGCGGATCGCTGTGAGTTCGAGGCCAGCCTGGTCTCCAGAGTGAGTTCTAGGACAGCCAGGACTACAGAGAGAAAACCTGTCTGGAAAAAAAAAAAAATCTACCCTTGGTTCTCTCAGAGAGAAGGTACCTTTAGCAGTCAGGAGGCTGGTAAAAACCCAGAGGCCACCCCCCTTGACTGGTGACACTGCCGAGCACTGTTGCCACCAACCTTCTTGAAGTGCGTTGCTGACTGCACTTTTCTAACCGGCTGCATGAGGGAGTCCCGCACGATGATGCTGATGTCTGCTCCTGAGTAGCCTTCTGTCTTCCGGGCCAGCTCGTGGATGTTAGCATCAGTGAGGTTGTGAGGTGTACTTCCCAGATGTAATCGAAACATCTGGGCGCGGGCCGCTTCCTCTGGCAATGGGATATAAATTCGCTTTTCAAACCTGGAGAGATAGATGCATATCAAGCGAGAGCTGATCACAGAATGATGTGAAGGGAAAACACAGCATGCATATTAAAATGAGTGACCAAGGTCCAATACCCAACTTTACCAAGGGCTCTGCTTGACACGCAGCAGACATGGGAAGATTCCAGAAAAAACGGGGACGGACAGCTAGTAACAAATGACCATTGCTAGACAAAGATACCAGCCCTAAGCTCCTAGTTTAGACTCACCTCCTCCTAATGGCTGAATCCAACACCCAGGGTATGTTTGTGGCACCAAGAACAAGAGTCCCATCATTGTTATTTCCCACTCCTGTGGAGAATGGGAGACAAAGAAGCAACTGAAGATGCCTGCAGAGGCAGCCAGAACCCACGGAAACTAACCATGTCTCGGGGCTTTCCTGGCTAGAGACCAACAGCACCAGCCGCTCTGGGTGGGATGGAGAGGCGACGTGGCAAAGGTCTCAGAACCCTCTGATGCAAGCCCATGTAAGGCTGCCAGTGCCTCTCCTCTGTCGTGCCCAGTGCAGCCACATAATGGAGCCCTGGGTTGCCTTGAGGAGGAAGACAGCCCAGGAGTGACAAGGTGCCAGCACACACCCTGCATCTGGACCAAGAACTCCGTTTTGATCCTTCGGGCAGCCTCGCTCTCATTTTCATTCCGTGACCCGCAGAGGGAGTCCACCTCATCAATGAAGATGATGGAAGGCTTGTGTTGCCTGGCCAACTCAAACAGGTTCTTGACTAGCCTGTGAGAGTGAGAAAGGGGTCAGAACCTGGACACTCCCAAACACGCCCACCCTGAGACCCAGTTGTTACATCCAGTGCCTCTCCCACAGGGAGGCTGGAAATGCTAACAGGGAAAACAGGGCAGACAAGTCCTCCAACAGTAGTGAACCAAGAACTTGCTGTGGCATAGCCTCAAGTCCTGGGAGCCCCATTCACTAGCTCCTTTCCTTTCCTCTGAGCCTCAGTGAATATCAAAGAATGGGGGTCAGCTTGAAGAATAAGCTAAACCCATAAAATGCCCCAAAGAGGCACACAACTGCAGTTGACTCTGTAGGCTTGGTGGCACATTTCCGTAACCCCACCACGTAGGAGGTGGTACTAGGAGAATCAGGTGTTCGGGGCCAGCCTCTGCTACAGAAGGAGTTTGTAACTAGCCTGAGGTACATGAGATCCTGTCTCACAAAACCAAAAGGAAAGCAAACAAAACGATATATACTCACAACAGGTTGCTTTCCCTTTCCTTTTCTTTTCTGGTTTGGTTTTTCGAGACAGGGTTTCTCTGTGTATCCCTGGCCGTCCTGGAACTCACTCTGTAGTCCAGGCTGGCCTCACACTCAGGGATTCTCCTGCCTCTGCCTCTGAGTGCTGGGATTACAGGGGTGCTCCATCTTTTCCAAGTCCCCTGACATCTGTGTATCAGGACAGCACCTCAAGAAGTAAGAGCTTGTCTCCTGACTCCTGTCCCTGGTCATCTCATGGCAGCGTCTCTGGGAAGTGATTTCCGGGGCCAGGAAGCTGGACTACCAGCAGCTGCCACAGCACAGCTGACGGCTGACTTACTTCTCACTCTCCCCCAACCACTTAGACATCAGATCCGAGGAGGACACAGAGAAGAAGGTGGAGTTGTTGGCTTCTGTTGCCACTGCTTTGGCCAGGTAGGACTTGCCTGTGCCTGGGGGCCCAAAAAGCAGTATACCTCGCCAAGGGGTACGCTTGCCTGTAACAAAGAATGAACACGAGTCAGCTGTTTCCTGACTGAGAAAAGCTGAAAAGTTGAAGGCAGAACTGGAGAAGCCGGCGGCACAGGAGGCAGAAGACTTGCCCTACAAGCAGTGCAGCTCCCCAGCACCCAGGAAAGCACCAGGCAAGAGTGGTGGCCTGCCTGTCACCCCAGTATTTGGAAAGCAGAGTGAGGGGATCCCTAGAGTAAGCTGCTAGAGTAGCTGAATCACTGCATAAAGACCCTGCTTCAATATATAAGGTGGAGAGCAACTGAGGAGGATACTTGACATCCTCCTCTGACCTCCATATACATGTATACATACATGCATCCCCACACAGGGAACATTTATATATAATTATGCATGAACATACCATACATACACAATAAATAAATAAAAAGTTGTGGGGTTGGAGAGGTGGCTCAGCAGTTAATAGCACTGGATGTTCTTCCAGAGAACTTAGGCTTGGTCCTAGCACCCACATGGCAGTTCACAACTGTAACTCTAGTTCCACGGGATCCAACACCCTCTTCTGGCCTTCCAGGGAACTGCATGAATATGGTGCACAGACACATGCAGGTAAAACACCCATACATATAAAATAAACCAATTTCAAAACAAAGCTATTGCCCTGGTGGTGGTGGCCCATGCCTTTAATCCCAGCACCTGGCAGGTGGATCTCTGTGGATTCAAGGCCAGCCTGATGTACAGAGTGAGTTCCAGGACAGCTAAGGATACACAGAGAAACCTGTCTTGAAAAAACAAAAACAAAAATTAAAAACAAAGTTATAAAATTTATATAAATGTATAAAATGGAAAGCCCTTAGTCACTGTCAAAACAGAAAGAGAAACTTCTATGAAACCACTGATTTTAGAAGTAAAGAGAACCAAACACCTGTTGGGAGCTCAGACCTCATCTTGTTAATGACCCCCATGTCCTGAACAAGAGTACTGGCCAGCACTGGCTCTTGACCCTGCCTGCTCACTGAAGGCAGTTCAAGTCTCCTGGATCTCAAGTGGACCTAGAACTCATGCTGTAGGTCAAGAATGGCCCTGAACTTCCGATCATCCTGCCTGCCAAGCACTGAGATTACAGGGCTATTATACCAGTACATCCAATTTATGTGGTGCTGAGGATCAAACCCACGGCCTTACAAATGTCAGAAAAACTACAAATCAAGCTGTATTCTCAGCCCACAAAAACTTTTTTTGTTTTTGTTTTTGTTTTTTTTTTGAGAGAGGGTTTCTCTGTGTAACAGCCCTGGCTGTCCTGGAACTCTCTTTGTGAACCAGGCTGGCCTCAAATTCACAGAGATCCACACAAAAATGTTTTTGATGCTGGCAAGACACCAGGGAGTTAGGGTCAGGTAGGTGGAGAGGGTTTGCCTAGGTCTCAGGTTCCATCCCAGCAAGGACAGACACAACATACAAAGGCCAGGACCTACCCTGTGAGCTGTCTGCTGAGGACAGGAGGCCACCTACCATCTGTTCTGGGACACCTGGGGTGGAACCCCAAGCTAGATTCCTAGGCTGACAGTTTTATACCTGGGCTAGTGGGCTATATCCTTTGGTTTGTTTAGTTTTTCAAAAAGGGTTTCTCTGTGTTGTTTTGGCTATCGTAGAACTCACTCTGTAGACCAGGCTGGCCTTGAACTCAAGAGATCCGCCTGCCTCTGCCTCCTGAGTGCTGGGATTAAAGGTGTGTGCCATGCTACACTCCTTCCTACCTGTGAATAAGTGTGGGAATTTAATTGGCAAAATGACAGCTTCTTTGAGAGCCTCTTTCGCCCCCTCGAGTCCGGCCACATCATTCCACCGTATGTTGGGCTTCTCCATCACAACAGCACCTGCAAGAAGGCCCAGACTGACACAAGTGGACCCCAAAGAGGACCCTGACACACCCCTACTGCCATGACCTCAGGCCTCTTACCCATCAACTGCTCTTGTAATTTCTTTTTCTCTGGATTATCCCCTTCGCTGTCACTGTCGCTACTACGGAAGGAAACAGAAGATCAAGTTGGTCCTCCATTCTGGAGCAAGGGGACTCTGGAAGGCTAGGGGTGTATGGTGTGTGTGTGTGTGTGTGTGTGTGTGTGTGTGTGTGTTCCCAATTCAGCACTGGTGAGGGACGAGCAAGCAGAGATCTCGGAATGTGAGGACCACACTGCCATCCTTGCTTCTTCATTAAAGGAATAAGGGAAGAGGCAGGCGCCTCCCCCCAAGGGCTGGTGAGTGAGTGAGCTTCGGCTGGACTTACAGAGCACCAAGGCAAATGTTCAGACTTTTCAGATGGACTCAAAAACAGGCAACAGACAACATGGAGTTGTGACCCCAGAGAATTCAAAGGGTGGAGAAAACATCAAGTCTAAAATTAAAATTGCTAAGTTTAAAATTACATAGTGAGACCTTGTCTCAAAACAAAACTAAACCAAAGCATTAAAGGAGAATGTGCTCTGATGCCAACAGCCGTCTGCTGCCCAGATCCGCATCGCTTATTTCCAGCCTCAGCCCCTCCTGCTGACCCGTCTCCTGTCCTTCCCAACCTGTCTGTCACACTCGGGAATCAGACACTGTGAGCTGCTTATGAAAGCAGCTGTTGGTGTTTTGTCAGGATGTAGACACCCTGTAGGAGGGGTACAGGTCCAGGGCAGCCTTAGCATCCAGAATGACAACAACATGAAACAGAAACTTGCACGTGGGACTCTGGCCCAGAAGCTGTGTGCTCCAGCACTCACCCCTTGCCCTCACTCTGATTCTCTTTGACTGGCTTCTTGCCATGTTTCTCTTTGTTTCGTAGATAATCTTTCAGCTTCTCTGCTCGGTCTAGGTATTGCACACACTTTGCTCGAATGCTCTCCTTGGCCTTGTCGCTGTGTGCTTCATCTGCAAAACAGAAACCCAGTGTGGTCTTCCTAAGTCCAATGTGCCTACCCCCCTTTCCCAGGGCACTGCAGCCAGGGGACCCTGAGTGTGACTCACATTTGATGGCGTGGAGAAAGTACTCCACAGCATGCTGGTAGAGTCGGAGAGCCTCCTCGTAGTTCTTGGCTTTGTCCTCTTCTGTGGCTTTTGTCACCAGATCGATGGCTTTCTGGAAAGGCAGAGCACATAGCTCAGTGCTCCCTATGGGATCCAAGGAGCCTTTGGGGTCACGAGCAGCAGAATGAGATGAGAGTTAGTGCCAGGCCTGTGGCTTTGTTGGTGGCAGGCCATTGTGTTGTCCTACTTTCCTGACACCAACTAGAAGAGCTTGAAAAGATGGCTGTCGCCGGGCAGTGGTGGCGCACGCCTTTAATCCCAGCACTGGGAGGCAGAGCCAGGCGGATCTCTGTGAGTTCGAGGCCAACCTGGGCTACAGAATGAGATCCAGGAGAGGTGCAAAGCTACACAGAGAAACCCTGTCTCGAAAACTCGGAGAAAAAAAAAAAAAGAAAAAGAAAAAGAAAGAAAGAAAAGAAAAGACGGCTGTCCTTCCCAGGGAGCTTAATGGTCAGAAGCCACCCCTTCCTCATTCTGTTCTGGAGCTTGGCAAATGGAAACTGACTGATGTCTGGGGTTGGACTCCAAGAGCAGGCCCATGGAGCAAGCCCACATTCTATGTCACCGCCCCAAGGGAAACATGGACTGGCTCTTGGAGCTATCAAAGCCAGAAACCACACTTGGCCAGGGGCCAAAAAGATGCAGCCATCTAAGAAAGTCCTTCATGGACCTGATCACTTCAATCTAATCGATTCTAAGACAGCTCTAGCCCTCTCTATGCCCAGATCACTCTAGGCTCAGATGAGAATTTTCCTGAACTGTCTAAAGCTGACGCCTGAGAGGGGGACTCAACCACACTACAAGCTCCTGGAACAAAGTCCCAATGGAGGGGAACTGCCTTCTGGCTCTCTCAGACTTCCCGAGTGATGTCTTTGGAGTCTCAAAGGCTCTGCAGGCCCATGCTCCCAGCTGAACTGGAGGCCCTACACGCCAATTCCAAACCCTGCGGCTTCCCCATCGGCAAAGCCTGGCCAGAACTCTCTCCATCTGGTGTGGCACTAGCCGCCTGGCAGGCAGATCCACTGCAGACCCTGCTTCGGCCACAGCAAACAATAACCTCCTGACCAGCTCTTGGCAGGGCCAGGGCATTTGTTTAGCCATCCTCATCTGTAAGAAAAGGCACACAGACAGCTCTGTAAGGCGGCCAGGCCGGGGTGAGGAGACAGACTACACGAGAGGAACTCACTAGAAAGAAGAACAGGAAAGGTGAGAGTGTGGATGACCATGGTCACCTTCGATCCCCGCTGTCTACACACTGCATGGCCAGGCTGAACTCTCTTGCAGGTGAACATACTAGTCTCCCCGGCAGCTCCTCAGAGCCACAAGACAGTACCTGGTCTTGGTGGCTTCTTTTCTCTACAGTCAACACCCTCAGTTCTTTGGACTTTCCACTCATTATGACTTGCTTGGTCTCCCCTTTTAAAATGGGGGAGCGAGGGGAAGATCAGGGCTGGTGAGATGACTCAGTGGGTAAAATCACTAGCTGTGAAAACCTGAAGCCCTGAGTTCAATTCCTAGAACCCATGGAGGAAGGAGACACCTAATTCCCAAGGAGACCCCACACTCAAGGAGAACTTAAAACATAAGGTAAGAAAGATAGTCCAGCAGTTCCACCCTACACAAAATAAAAACTACAGGAAAGACGGTTCCGTGTTTAAAGGGACTTGCAGCTCTTTGTTTTATTTTGAGACAGGGTTTCTTATAGAGCTCTGACTGGCCTGGAACTCTCTAAGTGAGCTTGGCTCTGCCTCCAGAAAGGTGCTAAGATAAAGGTGTATGCCACCAAGCCTGACTGCGCTCGCTGCTCTTGCAGAGGACGTGGGTTTGAGTTCTAGCACCCATGTGGTAGCTCACAACTGTCTGTAACTCCAGTTCTAAGGGATCGACACCTCCTTCTGGACTCTGGGCACCAGGCATGCAACGAGGTACACATATATACAGGCAGGCAAAACACATGTACAAAAATTAAAAAAATAACCTGGGCGATGGTGGAACACACCTTTAATCCCAGCACTCGGAAGGCGGAGGCAGGCGGGTCTCTGAGTTCCAGGCCAGCCTGGTCTACAGAGCGAGATCCAGGACAGGCACCAAAATTGCACGGAGAAACCCTGTCTCGGGAAAAAAAAAATTACAGAAATGAAGTGGAGGCTCAGAACAGTATCTGAGGTTCCTCTGTCCCCACAGCGCAGCACAGGCCTGTCTCATCCTGCTGACCACTATCAGGACACCTACTGGTGCACTGCATATTTCTGGCAACCAATGCTGTCTCTCAGTTGAAGAAGATCTTAGTTTCAAAGGAGAGAAACAGCTTCGCATAGCTGAAGTGAGGTGACAAATTAAACTGCCAGCCCTGCCACATCTCTAGTAACACCATGGCAGGCAAAGGCTGAGATGAAGGAGCAACAAGGTGTGCTGCAGGGACCGATGGACTTCTATGAAAACCCAGGCGGCAGGTGCGTTAGCTTTTGTGGGCCATACAGTATCTGCAGCACAAAAGGAGCCACAGACAGTACACAGAAGAATGAGCTGGGGTGCTGTCCAATACACCTTTATTTATAGGCTCCAAAATCTGAATTTCAAATTATGTCATGAAAGGCCCCCAAGCCATTTAAGCAGTGTAAAAGATTGTGACATTAAGTTAAGCCAGCCAAGTCAGTCACAGAGAACCACACACTGTATGAGTCTATTTAAAGAAAATCTCAGCTGGGTGGTGGTGCACATCTTTAATCCCAGCACTTGTGAGGCTGAGGCACACAGATCTCTGTGAGTTCGAGGCCAGCCTGGTCTACAAAGTAAGCTTCAGGTCAGCCAGGGCTACACAGAGAAAATTTGTCTCAAAAAATTTTTATTAATTAATTAAAAAAAAGAATCCTGCCTGGTAGTGGTGTTGCACACTTTTATTTTTATTTTTATTTATTTATTTATTTATTTTTGTTTTTTTTGAGACAGGGTTTCTCTGTGTAGCTTTGTGCCTTTCCTGGAACTCACTTGGTAGCCCAGGCTGGCCTCGAACTCACAGAGATCTGCCTGCCTCTGTCTCCCAAGTGCTGGGATTAAAGGCGTGCGCCACCAACGCCCAGCCGTTGCACACTTTTGATCCCAGCACTTGGGAGGCAGAGGCGGGCAGATTTCTATGAGTTCAAGGCCAGCCTGGTCTACATAGCAAGTTCCAGCCAAGGCTACATACATACTCAGACACTGTCTCAAACAAACAAAACAAGCAAGCAAACAAACAAAAACCAAGCTGAAACTGACCTGCCAACTAGCTTTCATAGTGCTAGAAGGTGCTACGTAGGTCCTGGGGGAGAAAAGACATATAGAGTACCCCTGAAGTCAACCACACTTGCTATGATACTGACCTGCTCGGCAAGCTGTGCTCACAATGTGTCTGCCTTGGACCTGAGACCTGCTCTGCAGGAGGGAATTCAGGACTGGCACTGTAAACCTGCTCAGAAGAGTCACGCGGCTCAGGAACCACAGGCCCTAGAGAAGAACCTATCCCTGTTGTTAGATGGCATGTTGTTGAACTGTCTTCTAAACAGTTATGCTGATATCCACAGATAGACCCTAGGCCAGGGAAGCCTCCCTCTCCGCAGTGGTCAGCAGTTAATGCAGACTCCTAACAGAGTGAGTGAGTGTCTACTGAGGCTCAGCCCTAAGTGGAACACTATATCGACACTTGTCCCCAAGGCTAAAGGAAGAACTTCGAAGAGAGGAAGGAAAGCGGCCAGAGGATGTGGAGGAGTGCTGTAAAGTGCTGTCTTTGGAATACCATGGCCGCAGCAGCTATGGTCACCTGGACAAGAGCATTCAGCGTTTAAGAAGCACTAACTGGACTCAGGGGTTATTACTAAAGAGAGGAGAGGAGAGGACGCAGAAGGGGGGGGGGGTGGCAGCCTGAGGGGATGAGGAAGGAGCTGGGGGCTCCTGGTGGGAGCTGGAAGTGCACAGGACCAAGATGCATTGTTTACATATGTGAAATGCCAAAGAAGAAAAGAAATTCCATAAGGAAAAAACAAACAAAACTGCTTACTACTAAGCCTGACAACCTGAGTTCAACATCCAAAAGGCAAGAACCAACTCCTGAAAGTTATCCTCTGACCTGACTACACAGGCAGTGGAATGGGAATGGGTGTGCTGGCGCTGGTGTACTAGTACACATATACACACCATCCATACACAGACACACATAATAATAACACTAGTACACATATACACACCATACATACACAGACACACATAATAATAACACTAGTACACATATACACACCATACATACACAGGCACACATAATAACACTAGTACACATATACACACCATACATACACAGACACACATAATAATAACACTAGTACACATATACACACCATCCATACACAGACACACATAACACTAGTACACATATACACACCATCCATACACAGACACACATAATAATAACACTAGTACACATATACACACCATCCATACACAGACACACATAATAATAACACTAGTACACATATACACACCATCCATACACAGACACACATAATAATAACATAAAGTGTCTAGAATAGGCAACTCCACAGAGTGTGCTACATGGGACAGAATGGCTGGGGAACTATGGCTGACGCCATAGTTTCTTTGGGGATGATACAAACCTCTAAAAGCACTGAATGGTACACTTTAAATGAGTGTACTGAATAGCACAAGGGCTTGATCTACTAAAACTGTTTCAAAAAAGCCACAAAAAAACATTCTTGGTTCATAGGTAGTGCTAACACTGGCCAGACAGGTGGGATCGGGCTGAAGTTGGCTTAATCCCTAGTAAACAAACAAGTAAGAATTCTGCCGGTGGATGGTGGGTTCTGGCTCTGGATTCCATCTAGTTCCAAACCTTGTACTCCAACTGATTCCCACTCCTGTATTTCCATTTGGAGCAGCCATTCCAATCCCCCTCTCCAACAGGTATGTGAAAGCTACCCACTCTTTGATGCTCTGAGTAAAGTCCCTTCCTTCATGAAGTATTATTGGTTCCACCTAAGCGCTGACTTTTATTTGTAAAGGCTTACGGAGCACATGATGTGCTGAACCCATGTTACAAACGCTTTCCCCTTGAATTATTCAGTCTCGGGCCGTCTGACAACCACCCTACAAGGGCACTGCCCATTTTACCGATGAGGAAACCAACATTCCAAGATCAAAAACCTAGGCACGCTAGTGAGTGGCAGGGCTGGGATTTAAACCCAAGCCTGAGGCCTGAACGTTGTTTACGCTGACAGCTCTAGAATGAGCCCTTCCTTCATTCGGGCGGCGCCACCCCAGCATCGCCCTGCACGATCTAGGGAATGAATGAAGGGTAGCTGGCCGAGAAACCGGGGGCTCGTTGGCAGAAGGTCAGGGGGCAGCCGGGGCGCGTTGCAGGAGCGAGTGAGCGGCGTTCCCGGAGCGACCGGCCGGACCCGGGCGCGCTCGCGGGGAAGGCGGCGCCGCTGCAAGGCGGCAGTTCAGCCCCGCCTGCGCGTAGCAAGATCGGGGCCACGCCGGTTCGGCCTGGGCCGGGGCCCGGTGGAGACATCCCTTGGGCTCCGAGCGTGGGAGAGGCGGCAGCACGGGTGGGACGAGGCGGCCCTATCGGGACCGCCAGGCCGGGCTCCGAGGAGGCCGCCGCCCGCCGGCTCAGCGGCCCGCAGGCCCTGCCGCCTTGGGCCTCCGCGGTCGCGCCGCGCCCAGGTACCTGGAGGGTTGACGTTGTCATTTCATCTCCTGGGTCCGCCCCACTCCCCGCGGCGCTGCTTGCGGCCTCGGTCCGGCCCGGAGGAGCCGAGGTGGTGGGTCCGGCGCTGGGAGCCCGGCGAGTCGGCGTTCGGCGCGGGCACGACTGCCACCAGCAGCCGGAGCCTAGTCCGAGGGTGAGCGAGGAGCGCGGCCCAGAGCGGCCCAGCCGGGGCTACGCGGCTGCCACCCAGCGGCCATGGCCCGGAACTGCAGGCATCTCACCTCCGAGAGGGGAGGGGCCTGTCGGGGGGCGGGGCCTGGTGAGATCCGGGTGAGGGGCGAGGCCCAGGCCTAGTAAAGACCTGAGTAAGAGGCGGGGCCTAGCGAGGGTGAGGATGGGAGGGGGGAGTGGCGGAGAGGGGAGGAAACCTGGGTGAGGGGCGGGGCCGGAGGGGCGGGGCCTGGTGGGATCCGGGTGAGAGGCGGGACTGGAAACCTGAGGGGCGGGGCCGGACAAGGGCAATGCTGGGCCGCAGAGTGCTTGGAAGGGCCAGAGTGGGGCGGGACGGAGCAGGGCGGGGCTTGGAGGACGGGGCGGGGGTGGGGCGGGAGTGACGGGCGGGGCGGAAGGATCTAGTAGAATCAGGACCCCCACTTGAGTTAATATCACCAGAAAAGTAAATCTAACTTCCTGGAGCTGTGTTTCTGGCTATTAAATAGGTTATGATAATATAATGATATATTAGCCTTTACCTCGTCGGGCTTTAGCTCGTGTACACTCAATGAATGCTACACTGTGGCTCTATCCTTGGTAACGGTTCTGCTACAATGACTCCGCCAGTTTGGTGATAGTTTTTATTTTTTTGTTTATTTTTGTCTTGTTTTTTCGAGACAAGGTTTCCCTGCGTAACCCTGGCGGTCGTGGAACTCACTCTGTAGCCCAGGCTGGCCTCAAACTCAGAGATCCGCTTGCCTTTGCCTCCGAGTGCTGGGATTGAAGGCGTGCACCATCACTGCCAGGCTTGTCCTAGTTTTTAAATGTTAACCTTTCTGGCCAGAGACATGGATCAACAGGTAAAAGAATTTGTGCACAGGCCTAATGATCTAAAACGTCTCTAATTCCCACCAGACTGGAAGGAGAGAACTGACTTCTTAGAATTGTCTTCTGATCTCCACACTCCCTGCCCACCCAACTAAACAAACAAACAAACAAATAAATATAAATTTTTATTTCAAGATGTTAACCTTTCTACCTTTCTCTTAGGAAACTGGTATTTTGTTCATTTTTGTTTTTGTGGTACTTGTAATTGAACTCAGGGCCTCTCTCAGCAATACTGTGCCAACCCGCAGCACTGAAAAGTTCTTCCTTTCTTCTCTCTCTCTCTTTTTTCCCCAGGCACTTTCTTATGGTGCCAAGTATGGTCTCAAATTCAGTAGAGAGCTGAGGATGACCTTTAGTTTTTTGTTTTGTTTTGTTGTTGTTTGTTTTGTTTTTCCAGACAGGATTTCCAGCCCTGGCTGTCCTGGAACTCATTTTGTAGACCAGGCTGGCCTCCGGCTCTCAGAAATCTGCCTGACTCTGCCTCCCGAGTGATGGGATTACAGGTGTGGGCCACTATGCCCAGCTATTTATTTATTTATTTTTTCAGACAGGGTCTCTCTATATATACTGTGTCAGGTCCAAAGGAAACTTCATTTCCCAAAATTTTGGCAGTTAGATAAAAGCCAGCATTCCTCAGGAACTTGCAAAGCTGGTTCCTCTTTACCAAAAGAGATATTTCCCAGCCGGGCGGTGGTGGCACACGCCTTTAATCCCAGAGGCAGAGGCAGGCGGATCTTTGTGAGTTCGAGGCCAGCCTGGTCTACAGAGCGAGCTCCAGGAAAGGCACAAAGCTACACAGAGAAACCCTGTCTCGAAAAAACCAAAACAACGACAACAAAAAAGAGACATTTCCCTTGTCATCATCAAAGAAGCAAGTGGTTATCTATGGTGTTTGTCCGCACACAAAGTGCATACTGGTATCCAGGCCCTCGCCTCCCCTCCACTTCTCCAGCTCACAGGCTTCCCTCCCCAAAGCTACTCATTTCTCCTGATTTCAGCTGTGTGCCCTCTTGGCCCCTCTCTGCTCTGCTCCTGCTTCTCTCCTGGCCAGGTCCAGTCTGCTGGCCAGGTCCAGTCTGCTGATTTCTCTCTGCTCTGGATTCCAGATGCTTCTGGCTGTTCTCTCCCTCATAGCTACAATACAAACCTTTCCTTGACCATATCATGGTGCTGCATACACCTTTAATCCCAGCACCGAGGAGCCAGAGGCAGGAGGATCTCTGTGAGTTCGAGGCCATCCTCTCCAAGACCAACAGAACTACGTAGAGAGACCCTGTTTTACACACACATTGTGTGTGTGTATGTGTGTGTGAGTGTGTATGTGTGTGTGTGTGTGTGTGTGTGGTGTGTGTGTGTGGTATGTGTGTGTATGTGTGTGTGTGTGTGTGTGTGTGTGTGTGTGTGTAGGACAGTGGAGTCAGTTCCCTTCCTCCACCTATGGATCCTGGGGATCAGACTCAGGTTGGCAGGCTTCGTGACAAGCACCTTAACCTGCTGTGCCATTTGTCTGTCCAAAAACGATAGTTTTGTTTTTTTTTTTTCAAGGCCAGGGGCTGAAGAGATGTCCTAGTGTCTAAGAATACTGGCTGTTCTTCCAGAGACCCTGACTCACCCACATGGCGGCTAACAACCGTCTATAACTATAGTTCAGAGGATCCAAGACTGCCTTCTGGCCTCTGTGGGCACCAGGCACACAGGCATGCATGTAGCAAAACACCTATACACAAAAATAAAATAATTTTTTAAAATTATTAAAAAGAAAAGGAAAAGCAAGGTTGTCTTTTCCTTCCTCCCTCCCTTCTTTCTTTCTTTCTTTCTTTCTTCCTTCCTTCCTTTCTTTCTTTCTTTTTTCCTTCCTTCCTTTCTTTCTTTTTTCCTTCCTTTCTTTCTGTCTTCTTCTTCCTTCCTTCCTTCCTTCTTTCTTTCTTCCCCTCCTCCTCCTTCCAGCCTGGAGCTCCTGATATAACTGAAAATGACCTTGAATTCCGGATCCTCCCGCCACCATCTCCCAGATGTCGGGATCACACCACCACACCAGGGTTTGGTGTGGATTTTTTGCATTTTAAATAGATGAATCTAGCCTTAATTTAGGAAACAGCATGCAGGGATGGCTGTGGCAGTCCAAAGCTATAGTTCAGAAGAGAGAGGAAATTTGGAGCAGCATGGAGAAGCACAGTGGGAGAGGTGTGAGAAGGTGAATCCTAAGTGTGTAAAGTAAGGACAAGAGCGCTCCAAAGTATGGTTGAGGGGAAGGTTTGTATTGTAGATGTGAGGGAGAGCACAGCCAGAGGCATCTGGGAGACTCCAGAGCAGGGAGGGAAAGTAGTGGACTGCACATGGCCAGCAGATTGGACAGGGCCACGAGGGGGGGGGGTGAGCAAGAGAGGACCAACAGAGAGAGCACGTGGAGAAGCTTCCCTCCCCACAGCTGGGGAAGCCCATGAGATGGAGAAGTTTAGGGTAGGCGGCAGGCTGGGAAGAGCCAGGATGGATTCTGTACAGTCATTTTCCAATGCTGAGAGAGCCTGAGACCAGCGTTCGATTTGGTGTGCTAATAGGCACCACGGTAGCCATTTGTCCAGAGTTTCTTTTGGACCCGATCATAAGGACTTGGGGATGGATTGAATATAGGCTACAGGGAACCTGACAAGGACGACTGAGCCCTAGGATGGGTGGGCTTCTTAGATGAAGATGCCGCAGAGAGATGGGGGCGTGCAGCAGAGAATGAGGAGGCTTTTAGTCTGAGGCACTTTTTTTTGTTTTTTGTTTTTTTGAGACAGGGTTTCTCTGTGTAGCTTTGCGCCTTTCCTGGGACTCACTTGGTAGCCCAGGCTGGCCTCGAACTCACAGAGATCCGTCTGGCTCTGCCTCCCGAGTGCTGGGATTAAAGGCGTGCGCCACCACCGCTGGCCCAGTTTGAGGCACTTTTGAAATACTCCCATAAAAATATCCAGTGGGTTGACCGGGCATGGTGATGCACGCCTTTAATCCCAGCACTTGGGAGGCAGAGGCAGAGGGCAGGCGGATCTCTGTAAGTTTGAGGTCAGTTTGGTCTACAAAACAAGTTCCAAGACAGCTAGGGTTGTTACATAGAGAAACTCTGTCTCAAAAGAAAAAAAAAAAAATCCAATGAGGTTTTCAGAATTTTAGGGTGGCAGAGGCATTAGGCACAGCTTCCCACTGTTACCCTCAGCAGCCTTAGGGGGTCCCCTAGACTTTTGTTCCCCTTGACATGGACCAAACCAGAATTGTGGCATCAATGCAAAAAAAGAATTTTAGGGCCAGTCAGTTTCTGAAACAAAGTTGGGCTCAATAAAGGTACAGAAATATTTTGCCGGGCGGTGGTGGCATGCCTTTAATCCCAGCACTCGGGAGGCAGAGCCAGGCGGTTCTCTGTGAGTTCGAGGCCAGCCCGGGCTACCAAGTGAGCTCCAGGAAAGGTGCAAAGCTACGCAGACAAACCCTGTCTCGAAAAACCAAGAAAAAAAAAAAAAAAGATACAGAAATATTTTAACAAATATTTATTTTTGGAGGGATGGGGAAGAGAATACAGGAAGAAAGGACTGGAATTGGAGGGCATTTGGGGGAAAATGTGGAAAGGTAGAGCAGTAGGAACTCCCAGGATTCTGTAAGAGTGACCCTAGCGAGGACTCCTAGTCAAAGAGGATACAGAGCCTGAGCGGCCATCTTCAGTAACCAGGCAATTCCCAATGTGGGAACTGGGACACCACCCCACACACCAGACCTTCCATCTGTCCTGCCTGCAAGATGTGCTGGGGCAATGGAGGCACAGACCTTGTGGGAGTGGCCAAGCAATGACTGGTCTAATTGGAGGCCTGTCCCACAAGAGGAAGCCATCCAGGCACTGCCTGGATGGCCAGGAACCAGAGGCTGGATAGCCCAGAGACCTAGGATAGGGAAAAAATAATCAGTAAAATGATTCCTAATGATGTTCTGCTATACTCGTGGATCCGTGCTTAGCCCATTCATCATCAGAGCGGCTTCCTCCAGCAGCTGATGGGAGCAGATGCAGAGACCCACAGCCAAACATTAGGCGGAGAGAGAGCCCAAATTGGAGATCTTCATCAGGTTCTTCCCTTGGAGCTCGGGGAACCCCCCTGGAAGCGGCCGGGTGGGAATTGTAGGAGCCAGATTGGGTTGAGGACACCAGGAGAACGTGGCCCACAGAATCCACTAAGCAGGACTCACAGAGACTGAAGCGGCAACCACCGCTGCATGGGTCTGCACTGGACCCTCTGCATGTATGCTGTGGTGTTAGCTTGGTGTTTTGTGGGACTCCTAACAGTGCGGTTGATATCCCTGGGAGGCCTACTCTTTTCTAAAGGGAAAGGGAGGAGAGTGGAACTGGGGGAGAGTTGAGGGGGGCAGGGCTGGTGGAGGGAGGGGAGACTGTGGTCGGGATGTATTGTATATGAGGAGAATAAAAAAGGACGTATTTATTTATGTGTATATTTGTGTGAATATATGCCACCTGTGTGTGGGGATCTGTGGCGGGCAGAGGAGGATGACAGATCCCCTGGGGCTGGAGTCACAGGCAGCTGTGAGCTGCCATGTGGATGCTGGGAACCAAAGTCATGTTCTGAGGAAGAGCAGCAAGGGCTTTGAACCCTGGAGCCATCTCTTCAGTCCCACAGCAAAGATATTTAAATGTAGGCTTAAATATGAGAGTTTAGAGAGCGCGAGGCGCTCAGAAGGAAGTAAGACACACAAGAGCATGAGTGTGAGCCTCTCCAAGAGTTGCTGACCCACTGTGATGGCTCAGGAGGTTAAGGTGCGTGTCACCAAGCCTGACGACCTGAATCCCATGTCCTGGACCCCTGGTGGAAGAAGAGAATCAATTCCAGCAAGCTGTGTTCTGACCTCCACACCCACGCTGTTGTACACACACACACACACACACACGCGCACACACACACACACGCACGCACGCACGCACGCACGCAGAGATTAAAGAAGAGTCTTTGAAAGTTGCAAGTGCAAGGCCCTGGGTTCAATCCTCAGCTCAAAAAAAAGAAAGAAAGAGAGAGAGAGAAAGAAGACATTAAGGGCAGATACAGACTCCTGAAGGAGAGTCACCCCTCACTGTTTTTATGTAACCATATACAGGATTGTTGGTAGGGATTGAATTATCTTTAAAAGACGACAAGGGAGGCCACAGGGCCGCTCTAGAAGGCACTGGGCAGGATTATAGATAAGATCCCCAGAAGTAGGGATCCATCTTTACTGCAAGCAAAGATTATCAGGTGTTGTCTGGGGAAAGGCAAGAGGTTCCATCCAAGGTCGAACACATTCAGACATTAAGCCTAATTCACTGTTATTGTGACACAAGAAATCTAAATATACAGAAGGAATATGACTCTGTTTGGCAGGTTTTTGGTTTGGTTTTGGTTTTGGGGTTGTTTTTGTTTTGTTTTGTTTTGAGACAGGGTTTCTTTGTGTAGCTCTGGCTGTCGTGGAACTTGCTCTTTAGACCAGGCTGGCCTCGAACCTTGTAGAGATTTGCCTGCTTCTGCCTCCTAAGTGGTGGGATTAAAGGGTGTGCTGCTGCCAGCTGATTTTTCAATAGTTTTTTTTTTTTTTTTTTTTTTTTTTTTTTTTTTTTTTTTTTTTTTAACAGCAAATGTTATTAACTGTGCCAGAATGTTTCTTGCTTCTCAGGTAGGAAGAGGCTTCTCCATGGTGTAGGGCCACATTGAAACTGTGGCTATCGCTCAATGGCAGAGTGCTTCCTTAGCATGCAAAAGACCCTGGGCTTATTCCCAGGACTACAAAAACCAATGGAACAAACAAACCAAACAATCAATTATCGGTCACTGGGAAACATATACCTGGAACTCAGACCTCAGAGGAACTCTAACAAGCGAGGCTTGGTCAGCAATAGGCCAATAAACTGACAGGTAATAGAAAATCAGAGGAATGAACTTTATTTGATGTGGCCACACTGGGAAGAAAAAAAACCAAAGAGCTCCAGTGACCCCTGGATCCTCTGGGTACTGACATTAGGCTTAGGTTTAAATAAAAGGCAGAGTTATGTATAGCTAAGCAGTCCAGGTCCACAAGAGGTTCTGCCCATCACTGCCTAACACTGACTTAGCCTCCAGTTTCTCCTGGTAAATTGTCTGAACTGTGTGGCATCTCTCCCTGGGAGACAAGCTAGTGCCAGTCTTGTCCTTCTTCGAGCAGGAGATTCTAAGGGAAATGTCTTTTCCTGGGAGACCATTGTTTCAATAATCTGATAACAGATGTGAAAGGCACAAGTGTCTTTAGAAAATCTACACTCTCGGTGGTGGCTCACGCCTTTAATCCCAGCACTTGGAAGGCAGAGACAGGTGGCTCTCTGTGAGTTCAAGGCTGCTGCAAGCCACAGAAATACGAAGTAGGAATTCAGTTAAAACTAGCAAAGCTGTACCTGGAAGAGCCAAGGGGTATTCCAGAGGATAATGCCAAAACTCAATGGGGTATTGGTGATCCTGGCTTTTTAATGTATTAGCTATATCCTGCAGCGAATTTATTGTGTGCTATTGTAGCTTTTCCATTTGATTCTTTCCCCAAGAACTTCTAATAGTGTGGTTGATCATCCATTGGGCACAATTTCCCCTGTGCTATTGGGGTATTTGGATAACATTCCCTGACTGTGTTGACAGCAGTCACACAGTCAAGACCTCTTTTTTTCAGGCCTTTGTTCTCCCTTTTGGCATTAGACTTAGAAGTCTGACTTTCTGTAATTATCTTCATTAGCAAACATCTGGCCAGGGCCATCTCTGGACAAAAGTATTTTATCTGAGATACTTCTCAAACACCCAAGGACAGACTGCAGATAGATAAGCATTCAGACTATCTGCTAGTTCCTGAGATACATTTACCCTGAGACAACCGCCAAGGCTAGGCAGATGTTAGATACAAAGTTTTGTTTCTTGTGCAAATGAAGCTTAATTCCTTCTTTTTCCCATAGCCCAAATGTTATCCTTAGTTCCAAAGACTCCCCCTTTAGCCTTAGAACAGAAGGGCTTCTACAAACCAGGTGCATCATGCTGTGACTCAGGTTGCCTAGCAACCCAGAACACTTCCCCTGCCAGCAGACAGGAAAATGCTGCCCCAAACTAACCTTTTTTGTTTGTTTGTTTGTTTGTTTGTTTGTTTGAGACAGGGTTTCTCTGTGGAGCTTTGGAGTCTATCCTGGAACTCACTCTGTAGAAAAGGCTGGCCTTGAACTCACGGAGGATTCACCTGCCTCTGCCCCCTGAGTGCTGGCATTAAAGGTGTGTGCCACCACCGCCCGGCCAAACTAACAAATTCCTAACTCCTTTTACTTTCAACTTGGTTTACTAAAAGCTTACTATCTAACCACACTTAGGAATGCAGTATTACATACGGATCCCCCCTTTTCCCTTCTTTGATTTTCCTTAATTGATTCTAGGTCCTTCTTCCTCTCATTTGACCTTGTTCCCAATTCCAGAAGAATGAGGTCTCACCCCACAAGCTTTTCTCTTCCTGGTTCCCTCTTCTAATTAACTACTCAGCTAATTGTTACAAGATCACCATAGAGAGGCAGCCAGATCTCCGTGAGTTCGAGGCCAACCTGGGCTACAGAGTGAGTTCCAGGACAGGCGCAAAGCTACACTGAGAAACCCTGTCTCGGAAAAACAAACAAACAAACAAACAAACAAACCAAACAACAACAAAAAAAAAAAAAAAAAAAAAAAAACACGATCACCATAGAGCTGGAGTCCAAGGACCATCAGATATACCCAGGTGATAAGGAACAGTAACAGTTAAAAGGTATTTACACCCCCAGGCCAAAAAGGGTCTGGGCTCTGCAAAAAACAGACCTTAGTATAGCAATCTATTACTGTTAAATGCTCTCAACTTGATCACCTGTGTCTCCTGATGCTAAACTAATAAAGGAAACAGATGCTTTAAAATAATCTGTCTCTGATAAAACTTATCTCAGTTAAAAATTAAAAACATGATTTTCTCTCTCTCTCTCTCTCTCATTAACATTAACCAATATAAGCAGAGTACTATACACTACAATGGTCACCAGCCCAAGACTTTAATTTTCTAGTGGCTTCTTCTTAATATGTTCAAAATTTTTCCAGGCTTGAATCTACCTGGACAGCACCTTGTCAGACGATTTCCAAGGCAGCAGACGACCCCAGGACACCTGTCTACCTCAGAAGCCCCCTTCTCTACCCCCTAAGAGTCAACCAACGCCCACCAAGTCATCTGGAAGCAGTTTTTCAGGGAGAAACAATGCCCCTATTCCTGTTCACCCGGTTTCTTTATAATAAACAAAAAGTCTGAAATGTTAGGGTTACTGCCACTACTCCAGCTGCATGAACGCACATGCGCAGTTTTCAGTAGTTAAGTAAGGGGTCTTAGTCTTGCCTCTTCAGCGCACTGCATAATCTTGGTCACGCAATCAGCGCATGTGTGGCAAAGCTCTATAAGCCTACCTGTGTGTGTGCGCGCACAGGAATCCTTAAAAAGCAGGACACAGACTCCTCTCTTCTCTGTCCTCTCCTCCCCTACTATCTCTCTCTCTCTGTGTGTGTGTCTGTCTCTCTGTCTGTCTCTCTGTCTCTGTCTCTCTGCTCTCTGCATGTGCTTCTTCCCCAGGCCTGGTTCTCTTGCCCTGCCTTCCTCTTAATAAAGTTCTGATACTGGGTTTTGTTGTGGCTTGTGCCTCATGACCTTTCTGATTCATAACCAGTGCCACTTATCTTTTTTTTTTTTTTTTGAGACAGGGTTTCTCTGTGTAGTTTTGGTGCCTTTCCTGATCTCGCTCTGTAGACCAGGCTGGCCTCGAACTCACAGAGATCCGCCTGGCTCTGCCTCCCGAGTGCTGGGATTAAAGGCATGCACCACCACTGCCTGGCCACTTATCGTTTTTTTTTTTTTTTTTTTTTTTTTTTTTTTTTTTTTTTTAAAGCAACACACTGGACAGTCAGAGACCTTGAAGTGTCTGGAGGAACACATTTCATATCTTTATGGCTTCTCAGCTTCACCTAAACATTCTGCTCTTCTAGGCACTGCCAGTGAAGATAGCATGACAATCAGATCTCCTGGCTGCCGCACACCTGACACTCGCCTTCCCAATAACCAGGTGAAGTATTATTTTCTGTGTTTGGTCACCAGCAGAAGGGCCTCAGAGCAGCCACCCTCTTCTGACCCGTCTACCATGGAATTTGTCAGGAAATGAATGAGAGCCCAAAGGAAAAAAACCTCTGCTTTGGAGATTTGACAAAATGAAAAGCAATTGGTGCCAGGTGGTGGTAGCACACACCTTTAATCCCAGCACTTGGGAGGCAGAAGCAGGAGAATCTCTGAGTTCCAGGACAGCCAGAGCTGTTACACAGAGAAACCCTGTCTTGAAAAGCAAAACAAACAAACTAACAAACAAACAAAAAAGCAATTAATGGCTGGGGGATTAGAATCTCCCTGTGAAAAACTTGCCCACCGATTGCCTATATAAACGACGCCTAACCTAACTTCCCTGCAAACTGGGCTTCGGACCTCTGTCCTCCCAGTCAACCAGCTTCTTCCAATAGCTTCTTCCCTCACCTGGAAGCCGCCTCTCTCCATCTAACTGACCTGCCTGTGCAGCCAGTCTTGGGCTGGGTAGCCACAGAGCTGGGCATACTTGCTGTTGGTACCATCACTAAGGAACCAAGCGCAAGACACTAGCTACGGGATGAAGTACTCACTAGTGGGTTACGTAAAGAATGAGACTGTGAGAGAGGTGAGGCATGAACATAATGTCCCGTGTCTTCCCCCGAGCCCCCCCCCTCCCCCAATCGGGTGGCCTGCAGGAGATGAAAACAGAAAGGAAAGTCCCTGCAATGAGAAAGAGGCAGTGTTACAGCTAAAGCTGCAAGGAAACATCACAGACTGTGTGAATGGGTGTGGTTTTGAAACAAGATCTTACAATGTAGCTCTGGCTGATCTGGAACTCACTAGGGAGAACAGGTTGGCCTGGAACTCACAAAGACACGCCTGCCTCCTCCTTACCCGGTGCTGGGATTAAAGGTGTATTGTGCACCATGTGTGCAGGGAGCCACCAAGGCCAGAGGTTGGAGGTACAGGCAGCTGTGAGCCATCTGATACGGGTGCTGGGAACAAAGCTGGGTTCTCTGCGAGAGCTAAACTTACTTTCTCTCTCCGTCTGCCTCTGTCTCTGTCTCTCTCTTTTTCTTTCTTTCTTGTGGGAGTCTGCTGAAGTCCAGTTCCAATCTATCAAAGGGTTCTTGGGTGGAGGAGAGAGGAATGAGGAAATATTAGGTAGAAAGATAGAAAGAGACAATAAGAAAGACAGAGACACAGGATAACTTTGGGAGCCCTGGGTCAATACCCAGTTGCCTCGAGGTTTATTCTAAAGGGCTTTTTGTACAATGCCAAGGGGAGAGGCAAAAGATGTCCCCCTTTCAAGATCAAAGCACAACGTACAGCCAAATATAGACCCTTCAAAACACCTGATAACCACACTCATGGCCAAATAATTCCTTTATACAGCCCTGCTGGGTAAAGCAAGCTCAGATTCTCTGACCTTGAGGAAGGTCTCACTAGGAAGTCTCTGTGGGCCTCCACACTTGCTTTCTTTCTTCCTTCCTTCCTTCAAGACAGGGTTTCTCTGTGTAGCCTTGGTTGTCCTGGAACTCACTTTGTAGACCAGGCTAGCCGGGAACTCATAGAAATCTGTTGCAGGATATTTGATCACTCTGTGTGAAAATGTGTCACTGTTTTATTCTGATTGGTTTAATAAAGAGTTGAGTGGTCAGTATCTAGGCAGGAGAGGATAGGCAGAATGTCCAGGGAGAGAGGGGAACTGGGAAGAATCTGAGGCACATGGGAGACACCAGCGAGACACTGAGGAAGTCAGATGTCAGAATGAAGGAGAGGTAAAAAGCCACATGGCAGAACATAGATTAATAGAAACAGGTTAATGTAAGTATTAAGAGCTAGTGGAACAAGCCTAAGTTAAGGCCAAACTTTCATAATCAATAATAAGTCTCCATGTCATTATTTGGGGGCTGACGATCCAAAAATCCAACAAGAAAGACCAACTTCAGAGATCCACATGCCTCTGGATCAAAAGGCGTGTGTCACCGCCAAGTGAGTTAAGTTCGGCCCCTCCCCCCCCCCCCCCCCCCCCCCCCCCCCCCCCCCCCGTTTCTCTGTGTAGCCCTGGCTGTCCTGGAACTTGCTTTGTAGCCCAGGCTGGTCTCGAACTCACAGAGATCCGCCTGCCTCTGCCTCCCTAGTACTGGGATTAAAGGCGTGCGTCACCACTGCCTGGCAAGCTAAGCTTTCTTAACCACTGAGCCCTCTCTCCAGCCCCAGATAAAGCATTTATCTATCATCTATCTATCTATCTATCTATCTATCTATCTATCTATCTATCTATCGATTTGGTGGTCAGGCTGGCCTCAAAAGGGTTATGTAGCTGAGGCTGGCCTTGAATTCCCACAATCCCCCTTCCACCCTCTAAGAGCTAGGATTATATAGGTGTGCACCATCACCCCCTGGTTCCAAAGTGGCTTTAACAACAGAAATGTCATTTTCTCACAGTTCTGGTCCAGCCTCATTGTTTCTTTGGAGGTATCTCCTTGACTTGTAGTGGCCTCTCTCTCTCTCTCTCTCTCTCTCTCTCTCTCTCTCTCTCTCTCTCTCTCTCTCTCTCTGCCACATCATTTTGTGGTTTTCCTCTCTATGGATGCCCTTGTCACTCAAATCCAAGGCCTCAGAGGATTGTTTTGAAATGTGAAAGATTTGAAGGACTCCATGGAGCTTGGACATTTTATTACTCACACAATGCCCAGTTGTCTGCATCGTGCCTGTAAGCAGTAGGAATATGCATAAATACGTAAACACAGTCCTGCTGGAGGCTGCATTAACTGACTTCTAACTGGTACCTTCCTTGCCTCCCAAGCCCTATTTTCTTTTTCTGCTTCAATGTCTTCAAAGGAGGGAGGTGGCCAGACCCTCTCACATCAGCACCTGCCTTTACAGTCCGCAGAACACATGCAAGAACAGGGCCCCTTTGACACTTCAGACACTGACGTGGTCTCCTTCAGCCAGCTCAGGATCTATGCCCACATCTCTTCATTGTACAAGGACAGTGGCCACACTGGATTCGAGCCTACTCAAAAAGCTCCATTCTAACTTAACTTAAACCCATCCTGAAGGTCCTTCGCTCACTTTCTGAGATTTAGCATATGGATTTTGGGGGACACTACTCAGTCAAATGCTAGGTTTGAGACCCTCGGGCTGTTGCCTTTTTTTTTTTTTTTTTTTTTTTTTTTTTTTTTTTTGGTCTGGCCCACCCAGTATTCTCTGGTGACTTGCTTTACTCTCAGAACCTGCTAGCCAGGTGGCTTCCCAGGAAACACACCTCACCTTCAACACATCCCAAGAAAATTCTGTCCTACTCAGTTGCTTCTGAGGGACAAAGATTTCATCTCAGCTGTCTCCCACTGTGCACGCTCCCGAGAAGCCGGGTGACAGCCTGAACTCAAGACACCGCGACACCCCTGGCTTCTGGAGTCAGTGCTGCTATTGCTGGGATGGAAGTACAAGGAGGTGGAAGGGGGGTGCAGGCACTAAATTTAAGTTTTGGGGGGCTGGCCCACATGACAAGTTTAGACTTAATAACTTCACGTTCTTTCTCACTGTAGTAATTGATTCTTAGCTCCCACACTTTCAGCAGAACAAGACTGACTTTTAAATGCAGTTAATCCCATTTCTTCCTCACAGCTCTCTGTCTTAGATTGGATTCTGCTAGTTCCAAGAATGTGGCTTTTTTTTTTTTTCTTTCTGTGAACCCAAGCTTGGACCAGTGAGCCACTTCAATTAGCCAAAACAACCCATTAAAATCAGAGGATGAAAATAGTAGTGTCCTGGGGCTCATACAGAGACACATACTCTTAAGAACTTGTTAAGGAACCTTGGGCTTTTTTTTGCCTGTAACACCAGGGGTGGGAGGATCACAAGTTTGAAGTCAACCTGGTCCCCAGAGTCTCACCACAACAGAACAGCTGACTATGCAGGGCACGGGTAGGGTCCTTGTCTAGCATTGGTGAGGCTTTAAGGCTGACTTCCAGCTCTGCACAAAAACAGTGGAATAGGTTAAGTAGAGAGCACACCCAGGACAAAAAGGAAGGGACCAAACCCAGGTCCACAAGAATCATTTTTTTTTTTTTTTTTTTTTTTTTTTCCGAGACAGGGTTTCTCTGTGTAGTTTTGGTACCTGTCCTGGATCTCGCTCTGTAGACCAGGTTGGACTCGAACTCACAGAGATCCACTTGGCTCTGCCTCCCGAGTGCTGGGATTAAAGGTGTTACCACCATGCCTGGCTCCAAAACTAGTTCTAAGAGTGGGGTTGCTGGGCTGGAGAGACAGCTCAGCAGTTAAGGGCATGGCTGCTCTTCCAGAGGACCTGGGGTTATTATAGTCAGCACCCATGTGATGGCTCACAACCGTGTATAACTTCAGCTCCAGGGGATCCAACACCCTCCTCTGGCCTCCATGGGCACTGCACGTACATGGTGCATTTAAATATGCAGGCAGAACACCCATACGTATTGAAAAACAGAGCGCAGCTGCTCTGAATCTGCTTCCGAATGGCACCAAATCCATTTGTTCACCAACTGTGCCATTACTGAAACTTGTTTCCAAGAAGAGGCAGCTGAGGTGTCCTGGACTGAGGGTGCGTGGGTGGGGTGGTAGGCAGGCAAGTGGGAGTAGTGGCTTCAGTGACTGAGGTATTGTCACAGTAAGCGAATGTGACGGCTATTCCTGGTTGTCAACTTGACTACATCTGGATTTAACTAAAACCCAAATGACTGGGCACACTGAGTTTTCTTTTGGAGATAGGGTTTGTGTGTGCAGCCCTGGCTGTCCTGTAGATCAGGCTGACCTTGAATTTGTCTGCCTCTGCCTCCCGAGTGCTGGGATTAAAGGCGTGCACCATTACCATTGGCTATATATATATTTATAACATTTACGTTCATGTGTGTGTGGGGGGGTGTGTGTGCGCACACCTGTGTGCAACTTCTGGGAGTCATTTTCTCTTTCTGTCACGTGGGATCCCCGGGATTGACTCATCAGGGGGGAGGTCCAAGCAGCTGTGTTCGCTAACCCTCCAACACTTGAGTAGGGAGTGACTACACAACTGTCCTGGGCTGAAGAGACGAGACAACATAACACACGGCACTAGGCATAACCGGCCAGAAAGTGAAGGCAGGCCCTGCAGGGGATGCGCGGCGCCATCTGCATTGGCTGGTTGTGGTGCTGGTCTTGATCTCCTGACAAGGAGGGCCAGACAGGGCCACCCTAAGTGCCTTATATCCTAAGAGAGACATTCATGAGGGAGTTTAAAGGTAAGAGTGCCTGCAACGGACACAAGATAATGGACCAAGTGTGAAAATGCTAACAACTGGGAACGGTGGCCGAGGGGAGACAAGCTTTGGAAATACAGTGCTGGGCTTGCCACCACCAAGTTTCTCCAGTGTTTTTGAAACTTTCCTGTAAGTCTGAAACTGTCCACCTTCTAAAAAAACAAGAGACGATGTCCAAAAGCAACTTTTTATTTACAATATAAACGTTACAAAGGCATATATACTTATATATGTATATGTATATATATATAATACCCTTAAGTTACAAGTTTTCATTGTAATATACAATGCTATATGTTGATGTGCAACCCAAGGGAAGTGTTGTCAAAGCATCAATATTAATAGAGTATACATAAAGCTTTTTTAAAAATTGAGAATACATACTGCTCTGTTTTATGTCATAGGTCTTTGATTTGGTAGCCAGAAACTTGAGACACTTTAAAGAAGACTTGAACAGAGGTCTTACTTTTAATACAGGATTTTAAAAAGAGAAAACAACCAATTGGTAGAAATGTATTCTTTCTTGAGACAGTTTCACACACTTGAGCTGGCTTGATATTCACTATGTAACTGAGGACATCTTCTTCCTGCCTCCACCTCCCCAATGAGTGCTGGGTGCACCAATGTGGCCACCACACCTGGTTTTACGGGGTGCTGGGGATGGACCCCAGGGCTTCCTGTATGTGAGGAAAGCCTTCATCCAGCTGAGCTATGTCACCAGCCTTACTTACGCTGCTTTCTAAGTCTTCACACTTAGAAAAAAAAAAAAGTAGTGTGGGAAATAATACACACATGTGGGTCATATCAGAGTGTGCATAGGAGAAAAAAATAGGCTACGCTCTGTACTACTTCAAATCTGGACCAGGAAGGAGAGAGCTTGCCTGGGCATTGAGATCTCCATACTCCACTCACCTAACAGACTCACCATAACACAGGCATCCTGTACTGAAGGAGATCTGAACCCAGGGCCTAGGATATGATGTAAGTGAGGTCTTGGAGACGGCAAACCTGAACTTTTTTCTCTCCTCAATCCTACTAGTTCAGAAAACATCAGCAACACGCAACAACTACCTACTGTTAACAGGACTCAACAGAGGGAAAGCACTTCTTCTGTCCTGCAGGACTGGACAGGCAGCAATGCCATGTGCTGGTTTTGAGAAAATACAATCATTAGCACCTGACTGCCAAAGGGCAGGGTTAAAGAGCAAGACACCGAAGGGTGACCTCATTTTCACACGACTTGCTACACTTGAAAACGAGAAGCCTATGTAACTACATCCTTATGCCACCCCCACCCCAGAGAGCTCAGGTGCTGTCTGGGAATGATTAAACAGGTTTGAAAAGCTGACCTGACAGGTTAATAATTGAAGGCAAGATGATTGAAAGGGACTGTCACTGTAGGAAAATTCAGTCAACCTCTCACTTTTTCTAGGTCTCTTTCCACTGAACTTGAACACCAGTGTGTCCTAGAATAAGTGGTATCTTGCTAATTTTTAGGACTTTTTAATTTATTATGTATACAGTATTCTGTCTGCATGTATGCCTGAACACCAGAAGAGGGCACCAGATCTCATTATAGATGGCTGTGAGCCACCATGTGGTTGCTGGGAATTGAACTTAGGACCTCTGGAAGAGCAGCCAGTGCTCTTAACCTCTCAGCCATCTCTCCAAGCCCTGGACTTGTTTATGTATTGTATGTATATGGGTGTTTTGTCTGCACGTACATTGCATACCAGAAGAGGGCATTGGATCCCATTGGACTATAGTTATAGAGGGTTGTGGGAATTAAACCCAGGATCTCTGGAAGAGCAGCCAGTGCTCTAACTGCTGAGCCATTTCTCCAGCCCTGGAATCTTGCCAGTTTTTAATGTAATTTGGGTGCTTATTAATGGAGAAACAGTCCAGCTATCATGTGTATAAGGACCTTAAAAATATGCTGGCCGGGTGGTGGCGGTGGTGGTGGGTGGTGGTGGTGGTGGTGGTGGTGGTGGGGGGGGGGCGGCGGGGGGGGGGGGGGGGGGGCGGCGGCGGCGGCGGCAGAGGTGGTGGTGGTAGTAGCACACACCTTTAGTCCCAGCACTCAGGAGGCAGAGCCAGGCGAATCTCTGTGAGTTTGAGGCCAGCCTGGGCTACAGAGTGAGTTCTAGGACAGGCTCCAAAGGGACACAGAGAAACCCTGTCTCAAAACAAAACAAAAACAAAACAAAACAAAAAGATGCTTAAACGTTATGTATGAAAATGAATAGGTCAACAATATTTAGAAATAAGCTTTGCTGCCTATTTAAAAGAATAATAAAAAAAAAATAAGCCAAGCATGGTGGCAAACACCTCTAATCTTAGTATTTAGGAGGCAGAGGTAGGCCGATCTCTGAATCAGATCTGGCTGTTTCAGGACAGCCAAGGTTGTTACACATAGGAAACCTGCCTTGAAAAACCAACCAACACACACACACACACACACACACACACACACACACACACACACACACACCAACTGGTATCTGAGAGCAAAGAATAATTTGCAAAAAGCATATTTATATATTACATTAATTCACAAACAAAAGAATGTTGAGCTGAGTTTCATGTATCCCAGGTTGACCTCAGACTCTTTATATAGCTGAGGATGACTTTGAACTCTTGATCTTCCTTGCCTCACTCCTCCCAAGTGGTGGAATTTCACTTCACACACTGTAACTGGAGAGATGGCTCCATGGTTAAGAGCACTGGCTGCAGCTGCAGAGGACCTGGGTTTTAGTCCCGAGCACCCACCTTTGTGAACTCAGTTCTGGGGATCTGACGCCTTCTGGCTTTCTCAGGCGCCAGGTGTGCAGACGATCCACATGAGGCAAACACTCATATACATCAAATAAAAATAAACAGATCTTAGGAAATGCTTTGATCCAGTCACCCAAAGCGGGATGAAGAAACAGAGGTGGTGGAAATGATGCTCAAGTTTACAGTTGGAGGCTGGTGCACAGCTGTGGTTCCTGGCACTCGGAGGCAGGAGGATCAGCAATCTGAGGCTGACCTAGGTGGGTCATACGAGAGAGTATGTCTAAAAACCCAGAAGAAAACCAAAACTTGTTATTCTGAAATCAAAGGGGCTGGGAATATATGAGTATATAGCTCGGTGGCACTGACTATTTGCTTAGCATGCCCAAAGTCCTGCCTGGGGTCAATGTCAATGCCTAGCATTAAAAAAGAATAAGAAAGCATTCATGTTTTTCTGAGTTAATATAACAACCTTTTTCCCAGTTGATCTGGCCACTGCTGGAAAGAGACAAGAAAATAATATACCTCCTGTGGCTATTCCCTGAACTTCAACCTATGATTCTCACCTTTGATAAACTTGTGTCACTGATCAGCCAGATGTGGGTTTGCATTTGTTTTTAGCTGTGTTCCAGAGGGACCCAGGGCCTTGAACATGCTGGGTAGGTGCTCTACTATTGAGCTACCCCTCCAGGTCATTACATTTTTTAAAAAAGACAAAACAAGTTTCAGATGAGCTACTTGGGTAGTCCATTGCTGGAAAGAAGAACTTCCACTCACGTCACTACAGTGTGGAACAACTATGCTGCTCAAATACACCTCACTCTGACATGCAGCGTGATTTCCACCTATCATTACACTCAGTCAATGTCCAGATGCCCAACACAGTGAAAGGTAGAGCTTAAAGATGGTTCAGGGTAACTGCTATCAGCTTTTAAGGAGTGTATGTAGAAATTAAAATCATTCTAGATTACTAAGTAATTAAAATGAGGGCATGGAGAAGGAATAATGGGAAAATGCAGTTTCTTTTATCTTCAGCAGAGGAAAAGCCACAAAACAACTGTAATGTCATGGAAAGACTACTAAGCTCACAGTACACTATAGTTAACACCTGGTTCATGTGCTTGACAGAAACATTTGAAAAAATGAATATGACTTTTGTAAAATTCAAGTAAAGTAAAATTCAACTAAAGTTTAGGCAATCTCAAATATATCTATTTTTTTGAGGCAGGATCATATATAATCTAGCTGGCCTTAAACTGGCTATACAGCTAATCTTTAATTCCCTACCTGTAGCTACGAAGTACTAGAATTTTATCTTGTTTTGAAACAGTCTTGCTGTGTAGCCTTGGTGCCTGGCAAACCCAGTTGAGCTTCCCAAGTACTCAGACTACCACTGTAGTGCTACATATTAAAATCCATCCAGAGCAATGTGCTTTTAAGAACTAAATGACCTGGCATTTGACTTCCTCATTAAAGATGAAGAGTTTGTTTGCTTCTTTCCTTTCCTGGGTCATTGGCCATGGTGCTGGGATCCAAACTCCAGTCCTCATAGCTGAGTGACAAGCCCTCTTAACTCTGAGCCCAAAAGGAATTTTGTACTTGTTGTTTTGTTTTTCCTCTCTGTGCAGCCCTGGCTGTCCTGGAACTCTGCAACCAGGCTGGCCTCAAACTCAGAGATCCATCTGCCTCTGCCTCCCAAGTGCTGGGATTAAAGGTGTGCACCACCACTGTCCGGAGCCCAGCTCTGTAAGGAGCCAGTTCATTCTTGGCACCTAGAGCTGCTGATAGCCACTTGGGAATGGAAGCAGAATGTTTGGATAGTTTAAATGTAATGTACACTCAATAGCTTGAACCAATGAGAATAATAAATTATGATCTAGGTAGGTGTCTGACAAAGATACAAAGAACAGAGAAAGTGCTGGAGTCTCTTCCCTGAACACTTCCAAACTGCTGAGCTCTTTTAGCAGGTGGGGCTTTCAACAGAAGTTGCACAGCAGCTTGGAAGGTGATCTGCATTAAAACGCATGGGCAGATTCATTGATGGATTTGAAAACAAATCCACATGCATTTAAATTAAACAGGAAGACTGAGTTTCTTACAAATTTTTAAGAAACCAGTCATTTTTCTCTATATACTTTTGTTCATCCAAACCACTCACAGTAAAACCCTTTTTTGGGGGGAGGCATAATCGTGTTTAGATTCTACATAGCTTAATAATTTTTGGTGATAATAATTTCTTGTTTTGAAAGAATAAATTTTGGTTTATCAGCTAAGTGCATTTATTCAGTTGAACAAAAGCTTTGCTACTATTCTATTCAGGAGGATAAGTTAGGAAAACAAATCAGAAACAATGTTAGCTTTTTGTTGGATAGAGAGATTTTTCTATATATAAAAAAAATAAATAATTCAATCTCTCCTACCATGCAAATAATTTCCAGTAACAAACTCAGAATTCAGACAAAAACAAAAGACAAAAAAGCCCACCAGGCACTATCAGACTTCCCTAGTCTAAAAAAGTGCTAAACATGGCTTCAAAATAGGCAGATGGCATTTAAAGTAACACTTTTGGTTGCCCATACATATCCCCAAATTTAACCTGAAACTGTTCACAAGTTGATGACTTTAGTTATAATTATCTAATAAATACAGCATACACACATGAGCATTTCTTTATATAAAATATTTGATACCAATTTCTAGGCAAGGCTTGTTGATAACATCAGCCTCCTTTAGTCCCCTGTCTTGTGGTGGAGGAGACTTCTTGTGCCCAGGGCCGGCTATCCAGGTATGGAAGGCAAAGGTACCCAGGAAGTGGTCCATCAGCACTGGGTGCTCTGTGGTTTCCTTTCCTCTTGATACCCAGGATCCCACAACATCCCCAACAATATTCAAAAGAAAAAGAAAAGACAATTTAGCTGATTCTATAAAAGAGGTGAATTATCAAGGATGTCCATTTTTAGTTATTTGAAAATACTTTACCATGTTTTGGTATTGAGTACAAAATTGGTAATACAGTCATGTATCAAGGTGTCCCACTCACAAAAAGCATTTCACTTGTGGTTTGAAAAATCTGACACACTTAGCTGACCACATGCCTGGGGGGAGGGCTACTGCAGCTTCTGAAACAAGCGGCTTAGGGCCCTCGCTCTGGGGCTGTGAATGACAAAGGAATCACCCATAAGCCTCCATTGTACACCAGGAACCAAATGATAGTGTTAAAAACCCCACAGGCCACAGCTCTCAGACAAACGGAAGCACACCTTACTGCCCAAGCCACCACACTGTTTACAGCTCCTGAAAGGGACAGGGTGGCAGAAGTCCCTACCAAACTTCTTGGAGGTTTAGCCTTTCATACCACTATGGAAGACTTCACCTTTACTGCTGAAGCCTGAACCAGTCTATCTCCTCGTAACAAGAGCATCCAAGCACTCTGCCTGAGGTTATCTGTTGTAGTTCTGCTTTCTGAACTCAGGTGGACTTTTAAAATTTTTCTTTCTTTCTTTCCTTCTTTCTTTCTTTCTTTCCTTCTCTTCTTTCCTTCCTTCTTTCCTTCCTTCCTTCTTTCCTTCCTTTCTTTCTGAGTTGAAGATGGGCTCAGGGTTACAACTTTTTAAAACATAAAAAGTTCTTGAAAGACATTCTTCAGATTTTAATTTCTGGTTTAAAGTGGATCCCAACATTGGTCTTTGGTGCTCCGACACCTATTTGAAGTGGGGGTGGACATTCCTCCCCAGCCTTTGTACACTGTTAGTCTGACTGCAGAGAGCAGGAGGGAACCTGACTAAGAGGTAGCAGAGGACTGTGGAGTCACCACCTCTCCCTGGGTATCTGTTCTTTCCTCTGGCCAACCTGTCAGTCAAGGCGCTCCCACAACACAGCTCAAGTTCCGCATGAACAGCACTGTTTTCTTTCCTATCCTCCCCTACCCCATCTGAAGCCTCATATCCCTGTATAACACTCCAGAGAAATCTAGAACATGGGAGCTATTTCTAGATATTTTTTCAGAGAGCATAGAAAATTCCAAGTCAATGTTGCCTTTTGTTCAGATTTAGGGACTGTGCTAATCTGGATATTTTATGTAGAGATATTTCAAATGTTTCTACACACACATCTATTTCCTTCTTCCAACCCAGGAAACACAAGCTGAGTATGATTTTCCAGGCCACAAAATCAGAAAGCACCTTGATGCTGAGTCACGATGACACTTGGCCATCCTGAGCAAAAGCAGATGACTGCTGAGGTCTGTCTCATCACTCGGCCCTCTCAGCCACTGGGAAACCTTGAGCTGGAGGTGACTTGTCTTCACTACTCTGGGGCCACAAAAGTCCAGTACCAGGATCTTTCCTGGGCTCACAGTGCCCTGTGCCACTTGACATGGCATCTGTGCTGCAAAGCTAGTGACCCACAAAGTTGCCACCGAAAGATGCCACTAAGGAACTGACCTCAAGGATGACTCCTATAATGGCAGTGAGATCCAACCATCTACAGTCACTAATAAAGCTCCACTGACCCTAACCAAAGGCACATTTGGTAAGCAGTAAGACATGGCTTAGCTTAAATGAGGATCTTCCTTTCAAACCTTAGACCATCCCCTGGCTTCTCCCAAATACAAACTCAAAACTCAAGGAAGCAAAGCTCCTCTTTCAGAGCAGCCGTTTCCAACTTGCTTTTCAACTTGGCCAACCACAAAAAAAAGGTGAGTGAAGGCAAAGGTGGCCAGACTCTAGGTAGCACTGGTGTCAGGGCTGGTGTCAGAGGTGGGGTGTGGGGCAGGGTGGAGCCAGGGTGGACCCGAGAACCTCTGGGGAAGAACAGGTAGGGAGAGTAACACTGCGTGCAATGGACCTGCGTGGGAAGTCTGAGGGCTGGGCTGCTGCACACTCGCCTCTGGGAAGCAAGTTACCCTATTAAGAGCTCGGGCTAAGCCCCAAACAAATCCTCCAGGAAGAAAAGAAGAACCTCTTTTGGCTATTTGTTTATATCCGAAGAGAAACCCAAAGAGCCAGCCTTCATAACAGGGTTAGAAATAAACGTAATTACTTAGCGATCACATTGTGAAATGAGACGATAAATCAACAGCTTCAATTTGGAGCTTATTTCAGTTCTAGAACTTCTGGCCAAGGCTGTGCGGGAGAGGTCGGCCCTTCTTCAAACCCTGTGGTTTCAGCAGTGATCTGCAGGTCCTTGGGAAGGCACTATGATGGAGGAGAGCAAGGGCTGCTTTTTGTGCTTCTCTGTTGTTGATGCTTGTTTTAATTTTCGTTTTTCGGAGGTGGAAATACTTCTTGTGACCGTCAGCTATTCCTTACTTCTCGTTGCTCATACAAGCAGCCCCATTCGAGTGACTTTGGCTGATAAGAACGTGTGCAACACAAATACAATCGGCTTTGGACAAGAATGCAGGTCCACAGTCTGTGGAGAAAAAACATGAATAGTGACTATAATTAACACACACTTTAATAAACAAGGGCATTAAGTGCATTTAGATATGATGTTCCATGTTTTTTTTTTTTCCTTTTTGGTTTTTTGAGACAGGGTTTCTCTGTGCAGCCCTGCCTGGCCTTGAACTCCCAGAGATCTGCCTGCCTCTGCTTCCTGAGTGTTGGGATCAAAGGTGTGCACCACTCCGTCGGCTCCACTTCTGTTTTTTTTTTTTTTTTTTTTTTTTTGCAGTCTCTTGTAGGCCAGGTGAGCCTCAAATTTATTGCATAACTGTGGATGACCCTGATTCCCGGTCTGCTTGCCTGGATTTCCAAGGTGCTGAGATTTTAGGGATGTGACTCCATGCCCAGATTTATGTGGTGCAGGAGATCAAACACAGAGCTCTGTGCATGCTAGGCAAGCACTCTATTAACTGAGCTACATTTAAATGCCTAAATTACATTTCTTTTTTGTTTATGTTTTATAAAATCTTTATTGACAAATAATTCACATAGTATACAATTTGCCTGTTTGCACAATTTGATAGACTTTCGTCCAGCATCCTCATAGGCCCATGACACCATCACCACTTTCTATTTTAGAACATCGCTGTCTTCAACTTCACACACACACATATAATGTGTGGTGATTACATTCCACCTTATTTATTTTCTTTTCCACCTTATTTTTTTAAATGAACATAATATTTGCAATTGTAACCATTTTTTTTTAAAGATTTATTTATTATGTAGACAGGAGAGGGTGCCAGATCTTGTTACAGATGGTTGTGAGCCACCATGTGGGTGCTGAGAATTGAACTCAGGACCTCTGGAAGAGTAGTCAGTGCTCTTAACCTCTGAGCCATCTCTCCAGCCCCAATTGTAACCATTTTTAAGTTCACAATTCAGTGGCATGAATTACATTCAAGATATTAATTACACATGATATTCATTACTAAATTATATTTATTATTGTGTGTGTACACTTGTGCACGTGTGTGTGCATGTGTTTGTGTATAAGTGAGCACACAAGTGCCATAGCACATGTGTCAAAAGACAGTTTATGAAGCTGGTTCTTTCCTTCTAGCACGTGAGTCCTAGGAATCCATCACAGGTCATGAGGTTTGGTGGCAATCGCCTTTACTTGCTAAACCACTTCTATGGCTCTTTCCATGCCCTTTTTTTGAACAGGGTCTCTCACTGGCCTGGAACTTGGCACTTAAGCTAGGCTGGATGGCCAACAAGGCCCAGGGATCCATCCATCTTTGCTGGATGGATGCAGCTTTCCAATGCTGGAATCACAAATGTATGCTACACATCCAGCTTCTTTAATGTAGATTTTTTTGCAGGGGATTGAACTCAGGTCCTTACACATGTAGAGCAAACACATTATTCTCTCCCCAGTTCTTAGACAAAACTTAAAAAAAAAAAGAGGCCTGGAGAGATAGCTCAGAGGTTAAGAGCACTGACTGCTCTTCCAGAGGTCCTGAGTTCAATTCCCAGCAACCACATGGTGGCTCACAACCATCTGTAATGAGATCTGGTGCCCTCTTCTGGCCTGCAGTCATACATGCTGTATATATAATAAATAAATAAATAAATAAATCTTTAAAAAAAAAAAAAAAACACTTTAAAAAAAGAGATTGGTTTCCTAACGTGGGGAAAAGAAAACAAAATCCAATACCATTGGGCGGTGGTGGTGCAAGTCTTTAGTCCCAGCACTCAGGAGGCAGAGACAGGTAGATCTCTGAGTTTGAGGCCAGCCTGGTCTATAGAGTCCAGGACAGTCAGGGCTACACAGAGAAACTGTCTTACAAATAAACAACAAAAACAAAACTAACCCAATCCCAGTGCCATCCTGAAAACCAGTGAACAATGTTCTAGCTCTAATGGAACATCAAATGTTAGGCCACAGGAGGTTAGAAGCTGAGAGAGGGCTGGGGATACTGCTCAGTAGTAAAGCACCGCTCAGCATGCAGAGGCCTTGGATTCAACATCCAGCAACAGAAAGGGAAGCAAGCAAGCAAACGAGGAGCATGTGAAAGAGACAACTGGAGCAGGGTGGCGTCCAATGGACATGCTCATGGTTTTCAAAAGACTCTCACCAGTTCTCCCTCAGGACCACCAAAATCCAGATAGAGGTTTCTGATGCCGTCATCAGCAGACATCTTCAGCCGTTCAAAAGGATAGCGGTACAGTATGCTGCTGGAGCCTCCACTGTCTCTGGAGATAGTAAACCCATGTTCATAGTGGACAGTGAATCTTACCTCCTGGCCACTTAAGGTGCAGCCTATCAAGGATAAGAAAAACTCATATATAATACAAATCCTGTTTTAGTTACCAAATAGAAAAGGATTCTTCTAGTTTCAAACAAGAAAAACAATCTTTTCTTGAGAATATGAGGCCTAAACTGCTTAAAATTTCCTAAAATAAATGTCTTTAAAGATTTATTACGCCGGGCGGTGGTGGTGCACGCCTTTAATCCCAGCACTCGGGAGGCAGAGTCAGGCGGATCTCTGAGTTTGAGGCCAGCCTGGTCTCCAAAGCGAGTTCCAGGAAAGGCGCAAAGCTACACAGAGAAACCCTGTCTCGAAAAACCAAAAAGATTTATTACTCTGCATTCACTTCGACAGCACAAACTCTAAAACTGGAATGATCCAGGGAGGATCAGTAGGACCCCCTGGAGATTCACCAAGCAGCGTGTATTTTTAAAGGCCTGTTATCACCATTCCTATTGAACTACGACAGGGTTCAGTGTAGCCCAGGCTGGCCTGTCATTATGCACTTACTCCTCCTGTCTTCCTGTTTGGGTATTCCCAGTGTTGGAATTAGAGGCATGAGCTACAAAGCCAGGCTGAGTTTTCTTTCTTTTTGAGACAGGATCCTCCTATGCAGCCCTGGATAGCCTGGAACTTGATATGTAGACCAGGCTGACCTTGAACTCATAGGGATCCACCTGCCTCTGCCTCCAGCATGCAGGGATTAAAGGCGTGCGCCACCACACCTGGTATTATATTTAACTGTATGTGTATATATCTGTGTGGGTGTATGTGCATGTGAATGCAGGGGTCCAAAGAGATCTGAATCCCCTTGGAGCTGGAGTTACAGTTGATTGTGAGTTATCTGACTTGGGTACTGGGAATTGAACTTGGGTCCTTTGCAAGAGCATCTTGACTGAGATGAGACAGGGTACAGCCTAACTTTCCTTGACCTCTGTTTGACTCAGTTCAACTGTATGTGTTAGGATTCTGATGCTCCTCTAGCTGCATGACCGCATATGCGCAGTTCAGTACCTAAGCAAGGGGTCTTACATCTTACATCATCAGTGTACTGCGTGAACACTTGCACAATCTCGCTGATTCACGCGTGTCGTAGTTCCGTAAGCCCACCTGTGCATGTGCACATGCACGGGAATCCTTAAAAAGCTGGACACAGACTCCCATCTCTCTTCTGTTCTTTCCCCCTCCCCCTCTCTTTCTGCAGGTGCTTCTTCCCAGGCCTGGTTACTCTTTTCTGTCGTCGTCCCCACCACCTTCCTCCTAATAAAGCTCTGATATTGGGTTTTGTTGTGTCTCATGACCTTTTCTCCTAACAGCGCTGCTTATCATTTTTAAAACAGTATGTAGTGAGGGGGAAACAAAGAGGGATTTCTCTGTTCTCAAAAGACTTTACAAATCCCTAACTATACAAGGTAGTATGTGTAAGACACAATTACACTCGAAACTGAGCTAAGGCTCAAGTCAGGAAAGGTTTCTAGGGCTGGGTGGTGGTGTTGGTGGTGGTGGTGGTGGTGGTGGTGGTGGTGGTGGTGGTGGTGGTGGTGGTGCACACCTTTAATCCCAGCACTTGGGAGGCAGAGGCAGGCGCATCTCTGTGAGTTCAAGGTCAGCCTGGTCTACAGAGCAAGATCCAGGACAGGCTCCAAAACTACACAGAGAAACCCTGTCTTGAAAAACCAACCAAACAAACAAACAAACAAAAAGTTTATGATCAGCCAGAGTATTGAGGTTGATGCTTTCAAAGGGGCTGGGGATGGAGCGCAGTGGTAGAGTGCTCATCTAGCAGGAGATGCGGCCCTAGGTTTAATCCTTAGTCCCACAGAGACTAGAACAAAACAAATACTGCAGCCCCACCCCCCATACAAAGACGGGCTTGCCACCAAGCCTGCTCTATCCCCAGACCCACATGGTGAAGGAAGAGGACAGACTCACAAATGTAACACATGCACGCACACTCTCACAGGCTAATGTAATAAAAAAAAAAAAATTAGAAGCGCAACCAGCCAAAGATACTACGTGTGAGTTGACAGAAACTGATCACTGGGTATGGGGACACATGCCTGTATTCTCAGCACTTAACTAAAAAACAGACTGGAATCATCCACCTAAGGCTAGCCTGGGCTACAAAGTGACACCTACAGGTTAGAGCTGAGCTTTGCTTCCATTTTAACAAGAAAGACTCTTGAAGCAGGTCATCACATGTAACCAACACATTCTCTCACTGGATAGGCTCCAGTTGGTTAATGCAGCTGTATGTCTAGGAAACTGGGAAAAAGAAAAGCAGATAAATATTGGCGGAGTCCTTCTCTGCACTATTTGATGAGTTTTGGACAACAAACCAGTAGTCATCCTCAGGGGAGGACCCTGGTGGGTAAGGAGTAAACATGGATGCAATCAGCTTCCAGCAGAAGTAGTGCACGCCCTTTCTCTAAATGAAAGGCTGAGGGAGAGGGGGGGGTAACAGACGCCCTAACCAAAGCACCCAGATTACAGTCCTATTAACATCACTAAAGCCAGTGTGTAGTGAAGGGCCGGGGTCTAAAAGGGAGCAGGTGAGTTCTAATCTAGAGAAGTTCAAAGATGGCCCAAGTTCTTACAGTCCTGGCTGTACCAGGTGCCATGCAGGCAGCCAGTGAGTGAGGGCCAGTCACAGTGAGGCAGGCCATCAACCTAACAGTGGGCTGGTGGGAGAGCCCTCTCACACGGTAGTGCTGTAGAATGTTATTTAAAGGTGTTACTTTTGCTTATGTTGCATTTGTTTAACTCTGTGAAGCTGTGTTACTGTGCCTGTGTAAAACACCTGATGGTCTAATAAAGAACTGGACAGCCAATAGCGAGGCAGGAGAAAGGATGGGGGGGGGGGCTGGTAGGCAGAGAGAAGCTATAGAAGAAATATGGGAGAAAAGAAGTAGCCAGAGAAGGAGGAGGACTCCAGAGGCCACACAAGCAAGCCATGGAGTAAGAGTAAGATTTACAGAAGTAAGTGAACAGGAAAGCCTAGAGGCAAACGGTAGATGGGATAATTTAAGTTAAGGAAAGCTGGCCAGAAACAAGCCAAGCTAAGACCAGGTGTTTATAATTAAGAATAAGCCTCCGGGGCTGGAGAGATGACTCAGTGGTTAAGACTACTAGATGCTCTTCCAGAGGACCAGGGTTCAATTCCTAGCACCCACATGGCAGCTCACAACTGTCTCTAACTCCAGTTCCAGGGGATCTGACACCTTCATACCAACTCACATAAAATAAAGTGAAATAAATTATTAAAAACAAACAAACAAACAAACAAATAGTTAAAAAAAAAAAAGAATAAGCCTCCATGTGTGATTTATTTGGAAGCTGGGTGGCGGCCCCCCAAAAGAGCAAAAACAAACAACAATATGGTAGTCAAATACTGAGCTATGTTCCCAGGCCCTGAGATTTCTCACACGTTCTATTTTGAGCTGTGTTACCTCAGGAGGTAAGAAAATGAAAGCAAACACTTATGTGAGAAGAGGTACTTTGAAAAACACAATCTTTTCTTTTCTTTTTTTCCTTTTCCCAAGACAGGGTTTCTCTGTGTAGCTCTGGCTGTCCTGGAACTCACTTTGGAGACCAGGCTGGCCTCAAACTCAGATATCACCTGCCTCTGCCTCTGGATTGGATGAGCCACCACCACCTGGCTGAAAAACAGAATCTTGTTTATGGTTGCTTCAACCTTGAAAAGGAGCAGGAAGATCATATGAATGTTCAGGTCTAGACTAGACACTGGGCATTTATTTTGTGGTATGTGGGAGACACACACACACACACACACACACACACACACACACACACACACACACACACACACACACACAGGACAAGTTTGGGAGTTGGCTCCCTCACTCTACCAACTGGATATTGGGATTGCATTCAGGCTATCATGGATCCTTATACACACACTGAGCTATCTCACTAGCCCTATTTTATTTTATATTTTTTGTTTTATTTATTTTTATTTTGTAGATAAGTGTTTTGTCTGCATTTATGTCTGTGGACCATGTATATGCCTGGTGTCCAGAAGGCGGAATCGGATCCCCTGTGACTGGAATTACAGATAGTTGTGAGACTCCTTGTGGGTGCTGGGAATTAAACTGATAGCTCAGTGGTTAAGAGCACTGGCTGCTCTTCCAGAAGTTCTCTCTCTAGCCCCTTATTTATTTAACTTTAGAGACAGTCTTAGTGTGGCTCAGGGAGAAGGATCAGGAGTACTGTGTGTATATATATGAAGTTCAAGACCAGCATGATTTTAGAATAACCTACCTCAAAAAACAAAACAAAATACATTTTAGTTTATTAAAAAAAAAAAAAAAAAAAAGGCATTGTGGGCCAGGCTTGACACAAGTTAGAGTTATTAGAGAGGAAGGAGCCTTAACTGAGAAAATGCCTCCATGAGATTGGGCTATAGGCAAGCCTGTAGGATGTTTTCTCAATTAGTGATTGATGGCAGAGTGCCCAGTCCATGGTGGGTGGTGCCATCCCTGGGCTGGTGGTCCTGGGTTCTGTAAGAACACAGGCTGAGGAAACCATGACGAACAAGCCAGTAAGCAGCACCTTTCTATGGCTTCTGCATCAGCTCCTGCCTCCAGGTTTCTGCCCTGCTTGAGTTCCTGCCCTCACAGATTTCAATGATAAACTGATACATGGAGCTGTGAGTGAAATAAATCCTCTCCTCTCCAAGTTGTTTTTGGTCATGGTGTTCCATCACAGCAATAGTAACACTAAGACAAGGACTATTTGGGGGAGAGAAGAGGAACAGTATGGGTACAAGTGAGTGTAATGGGGGATGAATATGAGCAAAACATAGTGATATGCATGTATGAAAATGTTACAATGAGTAGGTAGGGAGAGAACTCAGTAGTTAAGAGCACTGGCTGTTCTTGTTTCTAACCCAACATCCATGTAGTAGCTCACAACTGTCTGTGACTCCAGTTTCAGGTTATTCAACACCTTCTGGCTTCCATGGGCACTGCATCCATGTGGTACACATAAATACACGTAGGCAAAACACTCATACATAAAACAGTTAAATGTTATAATGGAATCTATTAACTTTTTTTTTTTTTTTTTTTTTTTTTTTGGTTTTTTGAGACAGGGTTGCTTTGTAGCTTTGTAGCCTTCCTGGAACTCACTCTGTAGACCAGGCTGGCCTTGAACTCACAGAGATCTGCCTGCCCCTGCCTCCCAGGTACTGAGATTAAAGGCGTGCACCATCACTGCCCAGTGAAATCTATTAATTTGTATGTTTGTTAAAAAACTAAAAACATGGGGGCTGGAGAGACAGCTTAGGGGTTGAGAGCACTGGCTGCTCTTCCAGAGGACCCAGGTTCAATTCCCAGCATCCACATGGCAGCTTACAACTGTCTGGAACTCCAGTTTCAGGGGACCTAACACCCTTACACAGACATATACGCAGGCAAAACACCAAAGCACATAAAAATAAACAGATCTTTAAGAATATTAAAACATTTAATTTAGTCTTGGTGGACACTGCTAACCTCAGTCTAATCCATGCCAGCTGGTATTATTCCCAGTCCTCTCCCTGACACACTCTTGTGTCCATGGCATTCACCATCCCCACAAATCTGGGTTTCTTTCCACTGCTCTGGTCACTATGTATGGTGGTATTTTATTTGTACTGAAATGTGATTTTATTTGTATGTTAATAAATAAAGTTGCTTGGGGGTCAGAGCTAATAGCAAGCCATAGCAGAGCTGGGCGGTGGTGGTGCACGCCTTTAATCCCAGCACTTGGTAGAATAGCTAGGTAGATCTCTGTGTGGTCAAGGATACAGCCAGCATTGGAGACACAAGCCTTTAATCTCAATACCATAGAAAACCTGGAGGGCTGTACATACAGGCAGTGACGAGGTAGTCATGTGTTTGGGTTTACAACCAATGAGAAAGACTATATAAAGACAAACACACAGGAAGTAGCTCTCTTTCAGAGAGGTCTCTTGGCTGAAGAGGCTAGCTTCAGCAGGAAGGGTAAGGATCTAAGCTCTGATCTCTTGGCTTTCTTCTTTGCATTGGTTCTGTGTTTCTTATTTAATAAGACGGTTGGTTACATCTACAACTATGTCTTAAAATCATGAAGGGACATTGGCTTTTTCACATCATATGGGGAATTACTGAATAGAAAGACAAACCTTTTAAAAGTAACTTTCTTTTTTCCAAGATAGGATTTCTCTGTGTAGCCCTGGCTGTCTTGGAACTAGCTCTGTAGACCAGGATGGCTTTGATCTCAGAGATTTGCCTGCCTCTGCCTCAGACTAAAGGGCTGTGCCACCACTGCCTGCCTTAAAGGTTAACTTCTAAAGATGTCCCTAATATTAACACACTTTAGTAAAGTTCAGGAGGAGAAGTGATTTATTCACTAAGGGGTCAATCAGTGTTGTACTGAAATGAATGTAAGCATGTTACCTACTTTTTACCTTTATGTGTATGTGTGGGTACATGTACAGGTGCATGTGTGTAGAGGCCAGAGGACAGACCTTGGAAATTGTTCCTCCCCAGTTTCTATCCATCTTTACCTTCCCAGCACTGGAGCTACACACACGAGTCAGCACAGCTGGATTTAGATGTAGACATGAGTTCTAGGGATTGAACTTGAGTCTTCCTGCTGTGTGGCAAGCACTTTTCCCAGCCCATGTCTTTTTATTTATTCTTTTGGTAGTGCCAAAGACTGAATCTCAGACCCCTACATGGTACCACTGAGCTCTACTTCCTAAAACCAAAGACTGGTATTATTAAGAGGGTGAAGACCTAATGACACAGATGTTTTATGCCACAAATCCTGCTTCTACTCTACTCTGGGATCAGTTCCTTTGTTAACTTGTAGTTCTAGAGGGTTTCAATGTCTGCAAAGTTGACCTGACCTTACAGCAGAACAGACAGAGTGAGAATGAAGCAGGGAGATGGGGAGGGGTGGAGAGTCAGACAGAGAGACAGGCACTGACCCAAGCTCTTTTGAGAATTTCAGGGCAACTTTGAAGGGAGCAGATCCCTAGAACTGTCAGAGAAAGGCTGGTGCTCAACAGTAAGAAAAGAAGCCACCCTATTAAGTCTAATCAACAAGCTAATTACAGAGGTTGACAGGACACTGCACTCTTCTCACTGCTTTAGTCAAGGACAGGAAATAAGGGCTTATTTACTTTTATCCCTCTCATTAAAAAGCATAGCTCTTGGTAAATACTAAAGCACACAGCAAATATTTGCTCTTTTAATGAATGAAGGGGATCCACACTGCATATCCTCCAGGCATTGAATCCAGGCATGAGTATGAGTCATCTGGAGAGAGACAGGGGGGCAGAAAGCACTGACTCTCTAAAAGAACTGTGACTCAAGTCCCAGCCACACCAACCCTAGCCTTTGTGAAACCGAAAGGCAAACTGAAATTAAACCTGTGTGCTTCCAGTGTAAGTGAACCACCACCAGGTTCATGGGGACTGGCCACCAGGGCGCGCTTTAGCAGGGACTAGCCACCAGGGGGCGCGTCCACAGCGGAAACATGGCAACCAGCTCCTTGAAGTACTAAGAGTGTTGACAGACTATTTTCAAACCTTTGAAGAGAAACTCCTGTTCCAAACACTTTATTTTCTGTAGCTACAATATCGCCAGATGCTTGTATTTAAGGGTGTCTAGCCATACCTTAGATGCCAAATCTTCTTATCTATAGTCAGTGCATCTAATTTTTATTGCCTGGGTTCTTACGCTATTAAATGTAGATTAAAATGATGAACAGTAAAAAAAAAAAAAAGTCACATGGTAGTAGGGTTCTTAATGCCATGTGGCAAGGAAGGGAAAGCTCTGCCAGTGAGACAGACACCAGATTTCTTCCCACCATCACCACTTGAGCTACCTAATGTCTTAACACAGTTTACAGTCGGCACACACAGCGGTGGTTTTACTTTAAAGCTGAGCAGTCCCATTTAATTCATGTCAGAGGCCAGGAGGGATGCTTCAGCTTTTAAAGGCACATACATCAGTCTTCTGAAGGACTCCAGTTTGGTTCCCAGCAACCACAGAAGCAAATCCTTTCTCTCCAGCTGCCCCTTTTTTGGTCTCCAGGGGCACCTGCACACACATGGCACATATACACAAACACATGCCCACACACATCAATAAAAACAAATCCTGAAAGATACTATAATTACTGTTAGAAACCCAGGGTCAGGGCCAGGAATGTAGTGTATACCTGTAACCACAGTACTGGAGAAGCGGAGCAGGAGGATCAAGAGTTCAAGGTCATCCTCTCATCCTTGCCACATACTGAGTTCCAGTCCAGGATAGGCTATGTGAGGCCCTGTTGCAAACAAACAGACAGACAAACAAACAAACGGAAAGAAACAAACTCAAGTATCTCTACCTAGGGAGACTTCCTTGACCAGCTCAGCAGCAGCATGACAACCTTGAACAAGTATTCTGGTCCAGGTCGACAAATCCCGATGTGTTTCAACCCTGAAGAGATGCATCTCAATGCCCTGCCGAGAGCCCGTCCTTGTAGCAAAGGTAAGGTCAGATCCAAGGGAGGGTGACCGACATCCAGAACCTGAATGAACCAATCTAGAACCACAAATAGAACAGAGAGCTAAAGTAATTACTGGAAGAAAATGTCAGGAATTTATGCCCATTGGTAAGCAGAAACTTATAAAAAAACCTTCAGCAGTTTTTAGATAAATGCATTTCAAAACCAGATTGTGATATTTTGAAATAAATACTATTCTTTAATCCTACAGAATAATCCCTGGTGTCACAAGAGGCAGGATATTACTTATTCTCTTCATTAAAAAAACAAAAACCTACCAACAGAAAAAGAGATACAGAAAATTCTGCCAGGAGCTGGAGAGCTGACTCAGGTCAAGAGCATTTGCTGCTCTTCCAGAGGACCTGGGTTTGATATATGACAGTTCACAACTATCTCCAATACCCTCTTCTGGCCTCCACAGGTACCAGGTACAACCATGATGCATGGACATACATGCAGGCAAAACATTCATATAAAGAAAACAAAAAACAAAAACAAAGCCCAAAGAACAAGAAAAGAAATGGAAGGAAGGGAGAGAGGAAGGAAGGAAGGAAGGAAGGAAGGAAGGAAGGAAGGAAGGAAGGAAGGAAGGAAGGAAGGAAGGAAGGAAGGAAGGAAAAGAAAAATGAATTCATCTAAATGTAGTGGTTTATGCCTGTAATGCCAACACTCAGGCAGTAGAGGCAGGAGGATTCTAAGTTTTAAACCAGCCCAAGGTACAGAGAGTGACCTCTCAGAATGAAACAAAACACCACACAAAATTGCAACCACAGCATATTCTACTCAGTGGACTAGAAAAGGAAGTCCAGAGCTGGAGAGGTGGCTCAGAGGTTAAGAGCACTGGTTGCTCTTCCAGAGGTCCTGAGTACAATTTCCAGCATCCACATGGTGGCTCACAAACATCTGTAATTCAAACTTGTGCCTTCTTCTGGCATGTAGGCAGAACACTGTATTCATAATAAATAAGTAAATCTTTAAAAAAGGGAAGTTCTATGATTATCTACCATATGGATAAACTTTGAGGATTTTATGTTAAATGAAATAAACAAGTCACAAAAAAATCCAACATGCACATGGTTCAACTTATATGCAGCACCCAACCTGATCCAGAATTATAATTTTTCTTGAAAACTAGAATTTTATCAGGGCAACAATTAGGGCCAGTCCCCTCATCAGGTAACGAATACCTTTGGACATTTTAGAGGAGGCTCCTAACAAACAGATGTGAGCATGGTGGCTTGCTAATCAGCCCTCTTCCAAGTGGAAACTGGTGGTTCATGAGGAGGAGCTCAAGCTCAGCTCACAACTCAATGACACAGATCCTTTATCTTGAGACATGGATCAGATGTACTTCAGAAGGAAGTACAAGTTTTTTTTTTTTCTCAGCTCAATAGTTCCTATTTCATCATGTAGAACATTGAAAGGATAAATACTCACAGGTTGAGATGAAATAAAAGTGATAGTTTGTGCTGGCAATGTGGCATGTGTGGGTGTGAGCACCTGTCCCTATGTGGAGGACAGAAGGCATGTCAGGTGTCCTGTTCTATGATGGCCTGTTCTGTGGCCTTATTTCCTTCCTTGAGACAGGGTCTCTTGCTGAATCTGGAGTGAGCCTGATGGCCAGAAAGTCCTAGCAATCCTCCTGCCTCAGCTCCCATAGCACTGGAGCTATAGGCACATGTGTGGGATGCCTGACTTTCTACCTGGGTGCTGGGACCAGAACTTACGTGTGCTTGAAACAAGCACTCTACCCACTGATCGAGCAACCTCTACCCAAAACTGAGTGTTTACAACTTCAGTAAAGACATTTTAAAGTAAACTCATTCCCCACCTGCAAAGGCCATTAGGGAACACCATGCCTGCTGACACAGGGGTGTTCTGTGCATGTGACAGGTTGCCAATTGCCCTGAAACATGTAAAGGTATCCACACTTAACTTACCCCCAGGGCAGCTGTTAGCACAGTGAAAACCACAAGTAACATTTCATAATTATACAGTATTACTATGAGATACGTTTGAACTTACAGACTTGTCCTATGGAGTTACCCGAGAACTGTGTTATTAAACGGATTCCTGCAGAACTTACATGCCAGGTGACCATGAGCAAGCTCAGAAAGCTTCAAGTTTTAAGATCACTCCACATATGATCCAAGTGAGATGGAGCACAGAGGAAAGCAACAGGGTATTCTACCACACTCAGTTTGATTGCTAATCCATGTCAGACTTTACAAAACATCAATCTAGGACGTGACTTTGAAATATTTGGCAGAAGGGATCTAATTCAAACCAGCTGCTGGACTTGGGGAGGAACCATTTGGTTAGGACACATTGCCAAATGCCCCCCACCCCCACTTTTGTGAGGAAGCCAAGTAAGCTCATGAAAAGATGAGCTTTAGCAGTTTGGGCCACATCAGTCCCACAAGCTCAATGCTACTCAATTGTCCACATGGCACAGGTGCCATGCTGTCCTTGGGTTCTGTCTCTCTCAGTCAAAGAGAAAGCTTACAGGAAAAGACTGCAAAATCCACAGCACCTAGGACATCAAGTCTTTCTGCCTGTGTTGTGTACCTAGCTTTGATATTAGTAAAGACCTAAAATAAAAATTCCCTTCAACACCTCCAGGCATTGCCAAAAACATCATGTATTCGGAGAAAACACACACACACACCCCAGAGTTTTGATTTCTAAGAATCTAAATGTGAGTTGGGCATGGTGGTGCACACTTTTAATCCCAGCACTCAGGAGACAGAGGCAGGTGGGTCTCTGTGAGTTCAAGACCGGCCTGGTCTACAGAGTGAGTTCCAAGATGGCCAAGGCTACACAGAGAAACCCTGTCTTGAAAAACCAGAACCAAAACCAAAACCAAACCACCACCACCACCAAACCTAAATGTGCATGTAATCCAACATAAACTGTAGCTGTTACTTTACACAAATCTAACAATGTTACTTGATCTTGAAATTTGAAACATGATTAATTATTAATTTACCAGGATTGGGGCTGAAGAGATGGATAAGAACACCGACTGCTCTTCCAGAGGTCCTGAGTTCAATTCCCAGCATCAACCCACGTAGTGGCTCACAACCATCTGTAATGAGATCTGGTACCCTCTTCTGTATACATAATAAATAAATCTTCAAAAAAAATTTACCAGGGATTACTTATTTTTTATTTATTCATTCATTCATTTATTTATTTATTTATTTTTAAGTTTTTCGAGACACGGTTTCTCTGTGTAGCTTTGAGCCTTTCCTGGAACTTGCTTTGTAGACCAGGCTGGCCTCGAACTCACAGAAATCTGCCTGACACTGCCTCCTGAGTTCTGGGATTAAAGGCATGCGTCACCACCACTCGGCTTTTATAGCCTTTTTTTTTTTTTTTTGGTTTTTCGAGACAGGGTTTCTCTGTGTAGCTTTGTGCCTTTCCTGGAACTCACTCTGTAGCCCAGGCTGGCCTGAACTCACAGAAATCCACCTACCTCTGCCTCCTGAGTGCTGGGATTAAGGCGTGTGCCACCACCGCCCTGGGATTACTTATTTTTGTAGATAATCAAGATCTTTCTTTTCCTTTCCTATATGTTTCTGCTATCTTTTTTCCTGTCTATTCATTTGAACTTGGAGCTTACTGATTCCAGGGGACTAACAGGCAGTGAGCTCCAGGGATCTGCCTGTCTCTGCCTCCCCAGGACTGGGACTGCATCTATACCTGGTTTTTTTGCAGGGGTTCTGGGTATCTGAACTCAGGTCTCAATGCTTATACAGCAAGTACTTTACCAACTGAGTCGTCTTCCAGCTCCACTTGGCTTCATTTTCTTGATGCTACTTGAAGCACAAACACTAACTCTTACTCCTTTTTCTCATGTGGCATGTTTTCTTTTCTTTCTTTTTTCACATAGGCTCTCATGTAGCCCAGCCCAATCCTGAACTCCTGATTTTACTGTTTCTCCCTCTCAAGTGCCAGGATTACAGGTACGTGGGGCCACGTTTGGCTTTGCATTTGTTTTCTTTGTTTGTTTTTTGTTTGTATTTATTTATTTATTTTTTTGAGACAGGGTTTCTTGTGTAGTTTTGATGCCTGTCCTGGATCTCTCTTTGTAGACCAGGCTGGCCTCGAACTCACAGAGATCCGCCTAGCTCTTGCTCTCGAGTGCTGGGATTAAAGGAGTGCACCACCATTGCCCAGCTGCATTTGTTCTTCATGTCATACCTTAGAAGGCTCTGGGTAGACCTACTCCTTTAAATACACAACTGCCCCGTTTTCCTTACTACTAAGGTCCTTTGATGAGCGACATCTAATGGATAGAAATTGCTTGTTTATGAGGCGGTGTAATTTCTAGCATTATGGAATGAAGGTTTATTTAGAGTGTTCTATATCTTTGGGATACAGGTTAATTGGTCTAACCGTAACTGTGGCAACATGTCCTTGTTTTTGTAGAATTCCTGTCCTGCTCTCAGTGAAAGCGAGACAAAGTAGAGTAAGTGGGGCATTATACACAAGCACCGTGGGACGTTCCCAGATGACATCATAGTTTTTGATGTCAGACTAGCTTTACTTCAGTGAGGGCATGGGTACTGATATTTATGTCTTCTACAAGATGCTTCTACCCTCAAGGAATTAAGGAAAGCACACCTTTCTGTTCTCAAGTTCAGGACATGCTTTAACTCTGTTCTGTAAATGAAACCCAGGAAAGCTCTATGACAATTTTAAAATCTATTTTCATGAAAAGAATGATACCAGCTGCATGTGGAGGCACACACCTTTACTTCAGTTCTTGGAAGGCAGAGGCAGGTGGATCTCTGAGGTCACGACTAGCTGGGTTAGATATCAAGTTCTAGGCCAGCTAGGCCTACATAATGAAGCCCTGTCACAAAAGCAAATTTGCGGTTGTTCAGAACAGAAAGCATTCGGTGTTCTCTCTGTGTGGGGCCCAGCAGATGGTCCAGCACTTCCCTCTTTCACTACCAAGTACTTTTCTGAGCGGCTCCCCCATTTAATGAAGCCACTAGATTACCTTCCACTTGCTCTTTCCATCAAGGGCAAATGGCAGTTCCAACAAAGCATCGCCAAGAGGCAGCTCCAGCTCGAGAGAACACGGACTTCTCGTGGATTGTTTACTGCACTGAGAGAGACTTGTAAATGAATCCTGAAAGCTGTCTTGTGGGGCTTTTCAGTTACGCAACATCTGACTCTAAAATCCACATGAAACGGAATTTGAGTCTGTTTCTAGCTGTAGTTATTGTCTCTTAAGACACCCCAAGTTTCCATCTCTCTTGTTCTCCCGCCTAACTCCACAGATTTGTGATGGTGGGGACATTCTGTGGCTTCAGGACAAAGCCGTGCTCATTGCAATGTGCTCTGTTGTTGCACAGATATTCTGGCTAAGTGGAGTGGCTTATCCACTTACCACAGTCTGGTTTAAACCAGTTCATCACCTACTCAAAAGGCTGCTACAATTTCAGTGCTTTTCCAGTCACAGTCAATAATACAGGAAAACCAAACCACCCAAACCCCTACTATCTCCACGACTGAGCAAGTTTTAAAAGGAACAGCTACTCTCACCAATTTAAACAGTACACACACACAGGCACACACACACACACACACACACACACAGGCACAGACACACACACACACACACACACACACACACACACACACACACACAGAGACACAGAGTGACTGAAGCAATTTATTCTGTTAAGAGCTGCAAAATGATGAGTTGGGGAAAAATCATTTTGTCTATGTTAGCTTCTTAAATGCTATTTTAGGCACCAAAGGCAGTAGAATTTACTTTATAGTTGACTTAAGAGTAATTTTTTTCCTTTTGTCTTACCTTGTGGCAACTAGAGGGTAGCTATGACATGGCGATGCCCAGGCATCTCTTGTCCATGGCATACAATCATAAAGCAGCAGGTCCTTCTCGGTCACAGCCATGAGAACAGGCCTCCACTGCTGTCTTCCACCATCTAGTTTTGCCTGTTACAATGGTGAGATCCAGAGTCAGAGCTAACTATGAGAACGATGTGCTTTCTGCAGAAGTGACTTGACCTAATACTGGGGGTCTTTGTTTTGCTCCCCACCCTAACACATTTGAGATACAGAATCATCCCCATGAGGTTACTTCCATAGGTAGGTATTCCCCACTGGTAAGTGTGAAGTGGGGTATATTTGAAAAGTTAACAAGTCACAGGCATTATCTAGTGACATGACAATTTTACCCTATTCCTTAAAAACTGAGCATCTCCAATTCTAATTAATATACACTGTTATGTTCAAAATGTGTATGTCTAATGTATGATATCTTTTAGGAACAGGATGGAAACTCATGTCTTCTACTGGAGAATCTATAATTAATGTTTTGACTAAGATCTGCAGTAAGGAAGCTGAGTATGGTGTAGTTCATGCCTGTAATTTCAGCACTCAGGAGATAGAGGCAGGTAGATCTCTGTGAATTCAAGTCTAGCCAGAGTTATATAGTGAGGCCTTGCCTCAAAAAACAAAACAAAACAAAAAATTCAACCTACAGTTAAGAAATACATTATTCGGGGCTGGAGAGATGGCTCAGTGGTTAAGAGCACTGGCTGCTTTTCCAGAGGACCCAGGTTCAGTTCCTAGCACCCACATGGCAGCTCACAACTATCTATAACTCCAGTCCCAGGGGATCTGATACCCTCATACAGACATACATGCAGGCAAAGCACCAATGTACATTAAAAAGAAATAAAAAGAAAGAAAAAAAATAAAGATAGACAGACACTGCTCATTGCAATCCAACACAGAAAATGTATATTAATTCGTATTTTGAATATTTTATAACAATATATTTTAAAATAACACAATTCTGTATGTTGTAGAACTTACTATAGTAAATTATAGCCTATTTTGTTTCAAAAAATTGCTAACCATGGGTCAATGAGATGGCTCATCATTTAAAAAGTACTTGCCATATAAGCTTGACAACCTGAGTTTGATCCCTGGAGGCCATGGTGGATGGAAAAAACCAACTCTCGAAAGTTTTCCTCTGAACTCTCCACACCTGCACTGTAGAATGCGTAAGCCTGCACTCATACACACATACACATCAAATGTATACACAATAATAAGTATAAAACATTTGGATACGATGCAGTTTGTCTTTCTGATACTCTGATTTAAACAGGGGGCCTCATTCTAGGCAATGGCTATCCTGTTGAACTAGGTCCCCAGTGCTACACTGTTATTTTGGAAAACACAAATGCAAGAGTTCTTCACTTTATTTAGGAAGTACATGTTTTGGCTTCAAATATACATATTTTTATCTGCATAAAGCTGAGTTATCTACGAAGTTTAAAAATCTAGGAAAATAGCCACCTACTACTTATTTCATATGTCAAGGATCCAGGGCCAAAATGGAAAGGACTATGATCAGAAAAGTCCTGTCATCATCAAAACTCTGGTCCTCTGCAGATAAGGCTGCTGAAGAGCACTGTACCTTACCCCTGCCCCTCCAAGTCATCCCTGACTGCCTCCAGGAGAACTCAAGTTGGTGAATCACTTGTCTCTTTGATACCTGTCTTCAGAATCACTTTTTCTTTCTTTTCTTTAAGACTTCTGAAGGGGGCTGAAGAGATGGCTCAGTGGTTAAGAGTTCAATTGTAACTCTGATTCCAGTGGATCCCAAAATGACCCCTTCTGGCCTTGTTGGCACCAGTCATTAGTGTGGTGCAAAGATACAAATGTAGGTAAAACATCCAAACACATTAAATCAAACAAACCAAAAAACATAAAAAACTTCTGAAGGTAATTAGGATGTGGCAGAACATTTTAAAGACACACTTAGAATCTACAAGAGGCCTAAGTCATCTGGTTCTGTGTTGTCTTTTTTTTTTTTTTTTTTTTTTTTTTTGAGACTGGGTCTATATAGACCAGGCTGGCCTCAAATTCATAGAGATCCACATGCCTCAGTCTCCCAATTGCCAAGATCAAAGGTGTGTACCACCATGCCTGGCATGTACTAAAAACATTTAACTCAGGGTCTCAGATTCATTTGAGACAGGGTCTCACGCTGTAGCCCTGGCTGGCTTTGAACTCACAGAGATCTGTATAACTCTGCCTTCTGAGTGCTGGAATTAAAGGAATGTACCACCACACACCTTTGGGTCTCTTTTCTCCTAGCCAAAGCTACAGTCTGATTCCAGGAGTGGAAATGAAGTCTAGCCTGTGAGAGAACCAATGCACTCCAGTTTTCTAAGACTCTCATCTCTGGCTAGTTGCACTCTGGTGGAAGACTGTCAGTTGTCAGGCGCAGTGGTGCACGCCTGTAAGCCCAGGCGCACCTGAGAAGTGAAGGCGGAGCACTGGTCAGCTGTTAAAGGTCACTCTCGGCTACACAGAGAGTTCAAGCTAACCCTGCCTCAACAAACAGTGAGGGCCAGGGACATGGCTCAGCAGGGAGGGTGCTTGCTGTCAATCCTACAATCTGAGTTCAATCCACAAGACCCACAATGGTAGAGAGAACTTATTCCCTTAAAATGGCCCTTGACTTGCACACATATGTGTACATACACAAACACAGACATGATAGACAAATGTTAAAAAATAATGAAGAGAGAAAAGTCTGAGATTCTTACTTTTTTTGGATCATAAAGCCCCCAAAGAGATTTCTAGATTACTAGTACTAAGTGTGTCGCAAGACTGTTATGGATAATATTCAAATCACAGTAGAGAAGACATTATCCAATTTATCTTCTCAATTAGTTAAACTGATACTAAGATTACTTTTCTCTGTCTACAGTCTCAGGTGCCCAGGATGGCCTCACACTTAGCTATTTAGTTGAGGAGGACTTTGAACTTCTTATCCTGCTTCTACCTCCAGAGTACAGGGTTACAGACAGTCATCACCATGCTGAGTTTACGTAGTGTTGGGGTTCGAACCCAAGGCTAAGAAAACACTACCAACTAAGCTACATCCTAACTCCAACAATCTTATTTATTTATTTTGGTTTTTGAGACAGGGTTTCTTTGTGTAGCTTTGGCTGTCCTGGAACTCACAGAGATCCACCTGCTTCTGCCTCCAGAGTGCTGGGATTAAAGACATGTGCCGCCACCACCTGGTCAATAATCTTATTTTTTTAAATAAAAATTTCCATTGAGTTACAAGAATGAGATTTTGAAGGCTAGTCCAGATTATATACGTTTAGAAAATCTAAATTAAACATATTTCTTCCCAAAAAAGGTACTGTAGGCCCTTAAAAGAAAATATGTTATTATCAATAAGTAATGTCCAATTTCAAGAGACAGAGAGAAAGAGAAAGAAGGGGGAGAAAACGTTTTGTTTAATTCACAATTTGTTGAAAGTGTTGATTCTTAGGACTGGAGAGAGGGTGCAGTGGTTAAGAGTACTTACTGGTCTTGCAGAGGACCTTTGTTCAGTTCCTAGCATCCACAACTCCCTAAGCAGCCAAAGGCCTTAAATTTCCTAATCTTCCTGCTTATACCTCAAGAGTACAGGTTTACAGGTGTGCCCGGTTTATATAGTATACTGGCGATGGAACCCAATTTACCAACTGAGCTACATCGACAGCTCTGAGCACTTAGGTTTTTGAGACAGGACCTAACGTAACGTAGCCCAGCCTGGTCTAGAACTCACTCTGTATTAGAGGTTGTCCAAGAAATCTCAATCCTCTTACTTATACCTCCTGAGTCCTGAGATTACAGACATGAATAATCACACCCGATTTCAAGTCTGTAGTTTTAAAAACTGTTATTAATATTAGTGTGTGAGTATATATGTTGCGTATGAGCATGCCATAGGGCCAGTGTGGATGCTTCCATTGCAGGTTCCATGCACTTTTATCCACCAAGCCATCTCACTAGCCCAAGCTCTTAATATTTATTTACTGATTTGAGACAGGGTCTTATGTAGCCCTGGCTGTCCTGGAATTCACAATGTAGACTAGGCTGGCCTTGATCTCACAGAAATCTACCACATGCCTTTGTTTCCTAAGTGCTGACATTTATAAAAGTCGTGCACCAGGCTCAAGTCCTTGGTTTTCAAAGTATATCTTTTTCTCTCTTCTGTTTGCTTATTTGCCTTAATGTTTAAGGATACTGTTTGTTTTCAGTAAAGTAAAAATGCTGCCTGTGTACACAGTATGTGTTTTCAGTTGTGGTATCAGCACAGCCTTGAGGGTTTATAACTAAGTTTCTAGCTAGAGAAAAAAGGAGATACTAATGAGAGTTTCTGTTTGCTTGTATTTCTATATCCACAATACACACCTGGAGAAATATCAGCTTTTTCTAAATTTATTTTCTAATAAACAAGCAACACTAAATATTACTAAAAAAAATTAATATTTCTAAAACCCCATGATCCTATTAATCAATCTCTGTCTCTAAGCCGACAGATGAATGCCATGCTAGCTGATGGCTTGACTTTATCTTCATGAGATAGTCTTGGTTAGAATTACCCAGCTAAGGCCCTGAACCCGCGAAACTATATGAAGTCAATGTCTGTTATTTTAAATCAGTAAATCTTGGAAACATTTGAGATCTACAGGTGGGTAACTAACATTTCTTATACCAATCATTTTCTGGAGATTACTCTTCAGACAGAGAAATTCCCTAATCTCTAAACTCTCATGATCCAAACATCAGAACTGATATAAAAGGAATTTTTCTTTTTGATTTCTCTTATGTGTATGAGTGCTCTGCCTGAGTTATGCCTATGCATTTGCATGCCCATGGCATCAGATCTCTGGAAGGCAAGTTACAGGTCACTGTAAGCTGCCATGTGGGCGCTGGTTATCAAACCCCGTCTTCTGCAAGAGCATCAAGAGCTCTTAACTGTTGAGCCATCTCTCCAGCCTCTCCAAATGTTTAAAGAAACAATTCTATCTGACAGAGGGCTAACGAAGCAGACAGGTGAGCTTCTGTCCATGCCCCTTCTGCCTTCCACCTCTCCTGTCTCAAAACACTTCATTCAAGGCAGTGTATTTTGACAAAGTCATCAAATAAAGGTTTTGAAAAAACATTGCTTGTGTATATGGAGGTCAGAGGACAGTTTTGTGGAGCTGGCTATCTCCTACATTTATGAGGCTCTGAGGATTAAACCCAGGTCATCAGGCTTGGGCAGCAAACACTGAATCCACAGCCACTGCATGGACCCTGGCCAACAAAGTATGTATGTATGTATGTACATGTATATATGTATGTATGTATTTTATTTATTTATTTGGGACAAAGTTTCTCTGTGTAACCCTACCTGGAACTCAAAGGTCCTCCTGCCTCTGCTAGAATTAAAGGTGTGTGTGTGCCATTATACCCTGCTCCCAGATATAATCTTAGGGCCCAAATATATTCAGATAATATAGGTTCCCTTGTTATCTGATCCATGTGAGCAAAGACCAGAGAGTTTAGATAATACATGTATGACAAGATAAACACAAGAATCTACTACAGTATTGTTTGTAATGATAAAATATCAGGACAACAAAGCTGGGGACACTCTTATTAGCTACAAGAATGGAATGTTTTACAGAATAGGGTAGCTCTCTATGTATTGTATGGAAAGCTCTCCAGACAGACTGTTTAAAGAAAAAGAAAAAGAAAGATGTAAGTTCTATATATGAGAAAAGGGGGCCAACGAGTAGCTCAGTGGGTAAAGTACTCCATGAGCAAGCCTGGTGACCTGAGCTTGATCCCTAGAGACCACCAAAAGTGGGAGGACAACCTGACTTCACAGGCTGGGCAGTGGTGAGCACGCCTTTAATCCCAGCACTCAGGAGGCAGAGGCAGGTGGATCTCTGTGAGTTCAAGACCAGCCTGGTCTACAAAGAGAGTTCTAAGACAGCCAGGGTTGTTACACAGAGAAACTCTGTCTCAAAACAAACAAACAGACAGACAAAAGGAAACAAAACAAAAAAACCAACCAACCACCACCAACAAAAAAACCAAGCCTGACTCCACAAAGTTGGCCTTTATCCTCTGACCTCCACATGTTCTCTGTGGTACGTGCAGGCCCACACTCACAAAGACACACATACACACACATTTTTTTTAAGAGGAAAAGAATATATACTCATATTTTTCTTTCATTTGCATAAAGAAAATATCTAAAGATTTACTGGGGAAAAGGACATGAATTAGGGTGATAAGAACAGTACAGTAAGTAATAAGGGCAAGAATTTTGTCGTTCCCCCACCCCCAGGACAGGGTTTCTCTGTGTGGCTGACAGTGAGGGATGTAACTGGATAGTCCATGACCCTTTTCCCTGTGTGCTGAACCCGGGATCTAAGACTTGTGCTCTTCAGTTCTCCCTTCCCCTCATTCGGCATCCACTTAGGCTTTCGTGGCTCTTTTCTTTTCACTTTTCAGTTATGGACTAAATTGAATCTTGTTTGATGGCTTGTAAAATATTTTATATATTTTCTTCCTCTGGTATTGGGATTAGGCCTAGGACCTTGTATGTATCAGACAAGTGTTTTACAATGGAGTTTTATCTCCAACCCTGTATTTTGCATATTGTAAGTTCTAAGTCAGGGACATAAACCAGAGACTGTTGCCCGTGAGAACACTGCCAATAGTCTACAAAGAGTGGAGAAACTAGGGCCTCTGAGTCAAATCCACTCTTCAACCTGCTTTTCTAAAGTTTTAGTAAAACACAGTCCATTTATTCCCATGATGTCCAAGACTTCTTGCTTGCTATTTCAGCAGAGTCAAAGCATGTTGCTATGTGCTATTAATACACACAGTTCACTGACCCAGACACCCATTTAAAGATTGTATTTGTGTGTTTGTGTTTTATGTGTGTGTAGGTGGAGCATGGAGGATAGGAAAGTGTTGGATTCCTTAGAACAGGAGTTATAGGCAATTGTGCAGCACAGCTTGTTATGAAGGTGTTGGTGTCTGAACTCTGGTCTTCATGATCGCACAGAAAACACTCTTAACCACTGAGACATCTCTCCGGGCTCTTGACTCTAGTCCTAAATCACAAAAGGCACCCCATGTTGTTTAGAGAGATGGTAACAGGAACCTCCTTGATGATACCACAAAGGTTAATTCTGCTGCTGGAGGTGATGATTAGAAATTAGTAGCTAAAGTATAGAAAGAAGGGAGGCAGGAGAAACAAAAGACAAACAAGAGTTGCAATGCAGCCATCCAGGAACTGAGTGATACATAATCTATAGATGTATCTGCAGGCAGGCATGGTGGCGCACGCCTTTAATCCAGCACTGTATAAGCAGAGGCAGGTGGATCTCTGTGAGTTCAAGGCCAGCCTGGTCTACATGGTGTACACTCACTCTCTCTCTCTCTCTCTCTCTCTCTCTCTCTCTCTCTCTCTCTCTCTCACACACACACACACACACACACACACACACACACACACACACACACACACACGGGGTGGGGACAGGGAGAGAGGGAGAGAGAAGGAGAAACAGAGTGAGAGAGAGAAATTATGTAAATAGGTATAGCTATAAATAGTCTAGATATATGTCACTAACTCTGAGTGGCGATGAGTAAAACCTGTCCCACCTACCTGTTCTGCCAACCAGGCAATGTGCTTGACTTCCTTGCTGCCTCCCGCTGTACTGGTTGCACCAAGCATAGCATTGAGTTCAGCCAGTACCTGTGGGAGGAGAGCCATTATGTTGGTGTGGATAGCTACGAACCAGGAGTGTGCTGTGGCCGTATCTTTGCAGCGTAGGATCAAGGTGTTCCTGCTATCAGGAGAATGGAGCTCTATCAATCTGTGTGGAGAGAGAAAAGAGAAAAATGAACTAGGTTCCAAGTCATCACACCACCAGAGTTAACATACTAACTACAAATCTAGTCTAATATTGTGATTTTCAAGTAGAGACACTTGAATTCCCCAGAGTCCAATTCCAGAGGAGACCACAAATGTTTGGATAATAATTGGGACTAATGGGTGGACTTTGTGCTGTGCCTATGGGATGGTCAATAATGGGACACTTCACTTTGCCTTAATTTCCATGTCAAAGACACAGAACTAGTGCCTGTGGGACCCTGCAGGCAGGAACACTAACCCCCACCCCACCCCGCCCTGCCACGAGCGCGCGCGCGCGCGCACACACACACACACACACACGTATATTATGGATATAAAAGACAGGGCTGTGTGTATCCCACGTACTCTACATACTTGCTATGTGACCGAGGATGACCATGAATGCCCACCCCTCTGGCCTTCAGCTCTCAAGTGCTGGGATTACAGGTGAATTTTACCACACAAAGCTAAAAGAATTTTATATCTTAAAAATTAAAAAAAAAATTAAAAATAATTAGGAGCTGGAGAGATGGCTCAGTGGTTAAGAGCACTTGCTGTTCTTCCAGTGGACTCAGGTTTGAATCTCAGCACCTAAATTAGGGGGTTATATTATTATATTTAATATATAAATTGCCTATAACTTCAGCTCCAGGAGAGCCAATGTCTCTGGCCACTGTGGTCACCTATACTTATGTGAACAGACACACACAAAACCACATCTATAATTTTTTTAATTAGGTAATTCTGGTACAAGCCATAAAAAGCCTAACAATGAACTGAAATGCATATTGTTTGAAATAAAGGGATATTAGCAGGATATTACTTTTCTTTGTGAATATCATTCCTTATGAATTTTATTTACATATTTGAGACTGAGTCTCACTGTGTAGTCCTGGCTGGTCTGAAACTTGCTGTATAGACTCAGCTGGCCCCAAACTCACAGAGATACACCTGCTTCTGCCTCCCGAGTGCTGGGATTAAAGACATGTGCTGCTGCTGCTGCTACTCCACGTGGCTAAAGCTAACTTTAGATCAGCAGTTCCAAGGCTGGCCTCCACAGCTAACAGTCAGACATTAATTAGGTATCCCCACCCTACTCTTTAGTTCTACAGTGAAATCAAGGTCAAACTCAGGTCATTAGGTTTACATGCAGCAAGTACTTTTACAAGCTCAGTCATCTTGCTAGTCTACTTTTATTTTTGTTTTTACTTTTTCATCTTGCATTAAAAAACTTTGATCTGAACACCCCCCCCACCCCCCACCCCCGGTAGAAGGAGAGAACACATTCCTGTAAGTTTTCCTCTGACTTCTACACATTCACTGTGGCATACTCAAACTCAGATAAAAAATTAATTAAAAAATTAAAGAATAATTCTATAAGCTCAGAGAGCTCACCACAATAAAATTTGGGAAGCTGGCAAATAGCCATAGGTCTTAGAAAAGTGGTCTCGGGGTTGGTTTTGTCACCTTTACACAAGCTAGGGTCATCTACTTAGAGGGAACCTCAATTGTATCTCCAGATTGCCAATAGGCAAGTCTATGGGGCCTTTTCTTGATTGATAATTTATGTGGAAGAGGCCAGCCCACTGTGGGCACTGTCACATCCCAGGCAGTGGTCCTGGGTTCTACAAGAAAGCAGGCTGAGGCTGGAGAGATGGCTCAGAGGTTAAGAGCACTGACTGCTCTTCCAGAGGTCCTGAGTTCAATTCCTGGCAACCACACAGTGGCTCACAACCATCTGTAATGAGATCTGGTGCCCTCTTCTGGCCTGCAATCATACATGCTGTATGCATAATAAATAAATCTTAAAATTAAAAAAAAAAAAAAAAAAAAAAAAGGAAGCAGGCTGAGTAAGCCATAGGAAGCAAGCCAGCAAGCTGCATCCCTCTACGGCATCTGCTTCAGTTCATGCCTTGAACTGTCCTAACTTATCTCAGTGATGGAATATGACTGGAGAGTTCTAAGATAACATCAATTCTTTCCTCCCCAAGTTGCTTTTGGTCATAGCTTTTCATCACAGCAATAGAAACCCTAACTAAAACGAGTGGAAAAGCCAAATCCCAGCCACTCTTCCACATATCCCTAAATGGGTAGGGAATTGGTGGCAAGCTTATTTCTGAAAGTGAAACTAAAGCATGCACTACAAAGAGATGCCAGAGGACTGTGAGTGCCACACTAGCCTGGGCTACTTAGTAAGTTATATCTCAAAAGACAAAAACAGGAACTGGGAATGTGCCTCAGTTGAGTGTTTGACCTCAAAGTTCAATTCCCACCACTGCAAAGACAAAACCAAAACCAAAAAGGCCAAACAAAATCCACCCCCAAACAAAAATGCACCTAGCTGAGCATCGTGGCTCCTGTGCTCTGGCAGCTAAGGCAAAATTGCAAGAAATTTGAGGCCAGCCTGGGCTATATAGTAAACTCTAAGACAGCCTAAGATACACTGTGAAACTGTCTCAAGCAAACAAACAGAATTCTCCATACGCAGTGGCCAATGACTGCCATGACTTCATCCCAGCAAAAGAGTCAGCCATTCTCATTCCCACCAAACTGGCTGGGAGAAGCAATTCTTAGTTCAGACTGCATGTCTTTAGGCTGACCATTTTCTAGAAGGGCTCATTTATTTCTACCCCCATTGCTGTGTTACTGAAGCCAGCATAACATTCTTTAAACACATGCTCAAATTTACTGGCAAGAACCAGACAAGAAATTTCCTTCACTCCTCCTACTGACCTACTTAGCACTAAAGATAGAAATCAGTTCATCCTTCTTTAGGCACAAAACAATTACTTTCTGGGGAGGAAATAAAAAGAAAACTTTACACTGTATACAGTCCTCAGACAGTTTCTCAGATAGGTCATGGCAGTCATCGGCCACTGAGTATCCTATTAACACAGAATAGCTTTTAAAAATCCTGGTATTAGACCCTAATTATAAATAACTTGGAAGAATGAAAATAAATCTGCTATAAAATAAAACTAAGCTTGACTAGTCAGGAGTGGATACTAATCAGGACATGAGGGCTCAAATGATGAAATGGGCAGGGAGTGGTTTTGTAGGTGGGGTCATCAGCATTTATGAAGATTGTCGCTTCTTGGAAAGAGGCTATGGAAAAGTCAATGAAGAAAACAGTAAACTCCCAAGCAGAACTGAGTCTAGGATCCAAAAGAGTCTGTCTTGGAGCAGTTCTCAAAACTGACACAGAAACATAGTAATGCTTAAAATGAGCTATTTTAAAGGAAAAATTAAAATGAAAACCCTGCCCATAGCAAACATGGAGGCAGTCTGCCAGTAATTGAGCCCATAGGAGAGAGGAGGCAGCTACAAGGTTAAAGGTTTTGGATTGTAGTCAGAGCACTGAGGATTTCCTGGGAAATTTAATCACAGTTTGAACAGACAAGTCAAATCAATATTTAGGTAGACAGAAGCATGGAATTGTAAGCTCAGCCTATATTATCTGCTTGGTTATGTCTTTGACATACCTTATGAGTTAAATTTAGTAATAATCATGGGATTTTATGTCACAAATCTTTTACTAAAAAATAGAATGAAGATGAAAAACTATGAGCCAATGCAAAAGACAGATTTAAAATTGCTACATTCCTACAGGACACCGTGCTGTTTGCTAAGGAATAGGCTCATGTTCTCTCACTGGATTTCATCACTAATTAATTAGTTTTCAAGTTTCATAACACAACACATAATTAACAGAAGCATCTAGAGAGGCAAAGGCAGTAACCTTCATTTACTCACTTATTCTGACAGTTAGAAACCCCACCAGCTTTATAAATACAGAACCAAATCAAAGTAGTAAAATAATGATAATAAAAATAAGCTGTTTCGCCAGGCAGTGGTGGCACATGCTTTAATCCCAGTACTCAGGAGGCAGAGCCAGGCAGATCTCAGTGAGTTCCAGGCCAGCCTGGGCTACCAAGTGAGTTCCAGGAAAGGTGCAAAGCTACACAGAGAAACCCTGTCTCGAAAAACAACAACAACAACAACAACAACAAAAAGGCTGTTTCCCTTTTGGCTTTAATGAAACCTTTACATAAAAAACGAAAGATGATTGGGAGGCAGAGCCAGGTGGATCTCTGTGACTTCGAGGCTAGCCTGGTCTACAGACAATGCTGGCAAGAACATGGAGCAAAGGAAACTCATGGTTGGCTGCTGTTGGTGTTAGCATAAAATGGCAGTCACTTTGGAAGAATGCCTGGAAATTTCTTCTTTTCTTCTTAGATTTACTTTAGTTATTTAATGTGTTGAGTGTTTTGCCTCCATATATGTATGTGGACCATGTGTGTGCCTGGTGCCCATGGAGGTCAGAAGGAGTCTGATCCCTCGGGACTGGAGTTCCAGACACCTGAAGCCATGTGCTGCTGGAAAGTACGGTCCACTGGAAGAGGAGCCTAACCGAGGAGCCATTTCTCTAGCCCTGGAAGTTCCTTTGAAGATAAAACACACACCTACCATTTGTTTCTTTGATTTTTTTGTTTGTTTTTCAAGACAGGGTTTCTCTGTGTAACAGTCCTGGCTGTCCTGGAACTCTCTTTGTAGACCAGGCTGGCCTCGAACTCACTGAGATCCGCCTGCCGCTGCCTCCTGAGTACCGGGATTAAAGGTCGTGCACCACCACCACCACCACCACCACCACCACCACCACCACCACCACCACCACCACCACCACCCAGCTTGTTTTGTTTGTTTTTGGGAGACGATCTTGCTATATAGCCTTGGCTGGTCTGAAACTCACAGAAAGGCATCTGCCACTGCTTTAAGAGTTCCAGATTAGTGTTAGAATTAAAGGCCTGCACCACCATTCCCCGACACACCTACCATTTGACACAGCAACTCCACTCCACCAAGTTCACCCAAGTAAAATGAAAATGCATGACCAAAAATGATGTGCAAAATAGTCATGACAACCAACTCCAAACTGAAAATTGCTCAAGTGACCATCAAGAAGGCACAGATAGGACTGGAGAGATGGCTCATCGGTTTAGATCACTGTCTGCTTTTCCAGAGGACCTGGATTTGGTTCCCAGCACTCACATGGTGGATCAACCATCTATAACTCTAATCCCAGAGGGTACATTGACTTCTTGGCCTCTGTGGGGTACCAGGCATGCATGTGGGGCACAGGCACACATGTAGGTAAAGCATCCATAAAATAATTTTTAAAAAATAAATAAATTGACGTGTGTTTTGGCGGGACTTAGATAATCTTAAGGATAAAGAGCTCCCAGTGATTTATAGATCTTATCTCCTTTCCCCTTCGTGTGTGTGTGTGTGTGTGTGTGTGTGTGTGTGTGTGTGTGTGTGTGTATGGTGTATGCACATGTGGATGCTGTGTATGTGTATGGAGGCCAGGTCAATTTGGTCGTCTTCCTCTGGCACTCTCTATCTTGTTCTCACTGATCCTGGAGCTCACTGACTGGCTAGGCTGGCCAGCAAACCCTAGGATCTTCCTGTCTCTAAGCACTGGGATTCCAGGTGCACACCACCAAATCTGGCTTTTTACAAGGGTGCTGGGTCTTCATGCTCGTACAACAAAAACTACCCACAAAGCCATCTTCCCAGCTTTCCTGAAGGGGCTCTAAAAGATGCATCTGAACAGGCTGTATTTTCATTTTATAGACAGAAAATATGACAGAGAAATTATATAAACAATTTTAACCAAGGGAAATTGACAGCACCCACACACTTTTAAGAACTTACTATGCCAATTTTATGACCATTTTCTTATTTAATCCTCATAGAACTTTTATTTTGTTCAAGAGGAAACTGAGGCACATAGAAAACAAATAGCTTGGCCTAAATGCCACAGCCCAGGTGCTTAGCTCTGTCTTCTAGTCTTACAACTGAAGTTTGCTTAGGTGATGAGTCTGTAATTTTTTTTTTTCTGCCAAGACACACAGGACAGATGTTCAGTCCTGGAAATAAGCAAAGTTACGTGTGATCCCCGCCAGCTCCTCTGCTGCTTGCTTTTCTCTAGAGAACACTGCAATGCAAGTTAAAGCATTACCCCTCACAGAATAACCTTCAGTCTCTTTTCATTTGCATCTTACAGAAAGAGTCATTTTCAAATGTGGTATTTCAGGTAGGAACAAATTCCTGTTTAGCAGTGAGACTGAGAATCTTTACACTAGCCTCAGCCACCAGAGATCCAGCCTTGTGCAGCACATCGTGGCCAAGTGTGAGGGTCAGCTGACTGGAATGAAGGGTGTGATACATGCCCCCGCCCCAAATATTCTGCAGTGTTTTGACTTTTGCTAAACTGAAAGTACTGGGGGTCACCATAGCATCTTTGTAGCTTCATACTTTGTTTTCAATCACTCCCTCCTCCATTCCCCCTTTCGCTCCCCGCTGCTGGTTCCCTTTCTGCTTTCCTTTTACACGTGATCCATCGCCACCTCATGTCCCCCTTACGCTCTCCCTCTCATGATCCCTGTCCTCTTTCCTGAGCTACACACACACACACACACACACACACACACACACACACACACACACACACAGATAGTCGGCTGACTTTAGCGGTTCCACATTGCTCTCTACACTTGTTCTGAGGAGCTCTTTCAAACCTGACAGTTATCAAATGTTCCCAGCATATGGGGCTAGACAGAGAGAGATGGCTCAGTGGTTAAGAGCACTTGTTGCTTTTGCAGAAGACCCAGGCTCACGCCTGGCAGTGGTGGTACACGCCTTTAATCCCAGCACTCAAGAGTCAGAGACAGGTGGATCTCTGAGTTTGAGGCTAGCCTATTCCAAAGAATGAATTCCAGGACTACACAGAGAAACCCTGTCTCAAAAAACAAAACAAAACCAACCAACCAACCAACCAACCAACCAAAGACCCAGGCTCAATTCCCATCACCTACATGGTGGCTTACAAATGTCTGTAACTCCAGTTCCAGAGGAATCTGATGCCCTCTTCTGACTTCTATGGGCAGCAAGTATTTATGCGGTACACAGACATAACACACATAAAATAAATCTTTAAAAATATTTGCAGCTTATGACTGAGTTTTAAGTAAAGTTAAGGTGATGGATTCTAACAGATGTCTTAGTAGATGATAAAGGTAGAAGAACTCTGAGCTATACAGTCAAATCATAAGCACCTTCATCCTTCCTTCTTTTCCTATCCCCGCAAACCCTGTTCTCCAGAAATTGTATATGTTTCACTCTTCTAGCTGCATCAGCAATGCCATAGGCACCTATTCTAGAAGTGATTTATAATGGAAGGGCTTAGCATTTCTGCCCTCCTTGGCCTGAGGTTTTGTGTGTGTGTGTGTGTGTGTGTGTGTGTGTGTGTGTGTGTGTGTGTGTGTATGTGACTGACCAATAGATGAATAGAAGGCTTTTTGCCCCTTTGTGACTTTTTCTGAAACTGGTTTACTCAGTTATTTTATAACCTACACTAATCTGGAACTCACTATGTAGCCCAACTTGGCCTTAAATTCAGTGATCCTCCTTCCTCAGCTTCCCAAGCACTGGGATTTTAGGTGAGAGCTACCACATTGTTTAGTTGTGACATTTTATGCTACAGTTTCTTAGGATGAAGACATGGCTCAAAGTTAAGAGCACCTTATGTTCTTGCAAAGGACCTGAGTTTGGCTCTCAGCACCCACACTAGGCAGCTTACAGCTGCCTGTAACTCCAGTTTTGACCTCTGCAGGCACCCATACACATAGCATACATTCACATAAACATACACATGAATAAAAAAATTTATAGACTTTAAAATAAGCTATAGTTTCTTGACACACTACATAAAACACTCCAAGTACAAGTCTTGTTTGTTTTCTTTTCTTTTCTCTCTCTCTCTCTTTTTTTTTTTTTTTTTTTTTTGGTTTTTTTGAGACAGGGTTTCTCTGGGTAGTTTTGGTGCCTATCCTGGAACTCTCTGTAGCCCAGGCTGGCCTCGAACTCACAGAGATCCTCCTGTTTCTGCTTCCCGAGTGCTGGGATTAAAGGCGTGCACCACCATGCCCGGCCCCAAGGTTTTAATGAAGTTAAAGCCTTACATGTTTAAGAAGGTCATTCTTGGCTGGTCTGCAACTCACTATGTAGACCAGTTGGGTCTTGAATTCAGAGATCTGTCTGCTTCTTCCTCCCTAGTGCTGGAATTTAAGGTATGTGCTACTATACCTGACAAGAAAAGCCTGGTTTCAGTTTTTTATTGTGTTTCATGTTCTATCCTACTCTGCTCAGGCACAGGGGTGCATTCAGATCAAAGACAGTAAGAATGAAAGCATATTAGGCCTGTCTTTAGGTCTTTGGACAAGTTTTTTTTTGTTTTTTGTTTTTTTTAAATAAATCACCACCACTGCCAAACCCCTGGCCTAACTAACACTGAGTCTAATAGTACTTTTTCACAAAGTCAATGAAATTAAAGTCAATATAAAACACAAATTGCTATAGAACAAGAAGGAAAAATTATAAATTATTCATTCCATTGCTTACATTTTATAGAAGACAGGGGGGTCCATGAAGCCAACTTGTCAGAGACACATTGCCAATTGATGTCCCAGATCTACAATGTGGCCTCTGAACTATAACATTACTCACAATTAAGAAATTTCCTCATAGATGGGCATTGATGGCACACACCTCTAATCCCAGCACTCAGGAGGCAAAGGCAGGTGGATCTCTGTGAGTTCAAAGCCTGCCTGGTCTACGTGAGTTCCAGGACAGCTGGGGTTGTTACACAGAGAAATTCTGTCTCAAAAAACAGAGGGAAAAAAAAAAAAAGAAAAAGAAAGAAAGAAATATCCTTATGAAAAGAAAATGGGTTTGAGGCTGTCCAGGGCTCCAAAAATAAAGACGGATCTCTGATCTCAGAATATCATTTTTCTTCTCAACAATCTACTCGACAGGAGTCACTGATACTGTGGTATGTCCTTGAGTTGGTAATGCTGAGTGTGATGCTCTCGACAGTCACGGCTCACCTGTTCTCCAGATCTGGCATGCTTAGGTTTCTAGCAGCAAAGCACATTTTGAGAGGGATGACCTTCCTGTCCTTGGTGCTATTCTGATGCTTTGGAGAACCAGAGTCTTCACTGCCACTAAAGTTTGGTGACTGGGGAGCAGCACCTTCCCATGGCAGATCTGATACTAAAGATGGCTTCTTGATATACGGTGTTACTTCTCGGATGAACTTGACTATGAAAAAAACAACAAAAACAAAAGGTTAATATTTTCTTGTTTCTGATCAAATGAAAACCAGAACATCTGTATACATGCACCATCTAGAGTGAAGTGTAGAGCAGAACCCAGGGCTATCCATGTCCTTGAGCTTACCCCACATCTCCTGAGCTTGCACTGAGGGCTCACCTTAATGCTTCTACCCACAGAAATACACACGACAATCTTAATCTCTTGTGCAAGAGAACCTTTCAAATGGCAGAAAAATATCTCTTTCTTCTCTATACTAAGGCAAGTACTTCAGCTCAATTGATACAAGGCTTATTTGGCTTAGTCCCTGCCCTAAAGGAACGCTTCACCTGGATGGGGTAGAGGAAGCTACATAAACATTATCACTGTGCTAAAAAAAAAAAAGTGTCAAAGTATATACAAGCACAAAGGAAACCCCTCGCCTTTCCACAACAGTCCATCACCATTAAGTCCTCTTTGAATACATAATATAGGCTGAGTATCCCTTATCTGATATGCTTGCCAGCAGAAGCCTTACAAATTTTGATGTATTTGCATATACATGGAGATAAAAATATTCATATATACATGGGAGGATGAACAAGAAGTCCATTTTCATAAATAGTATACATATGCTTGAAGGCAACTTAGGCAAGAGCATCTTCATTTGCACTGCTGTATTAGGTCAGGTATGGAACTTTCCACTTATGTCATGGTTGTGTTCGAAAAGCTTCAGGTTTTAGGTTTTTGAATGAGGTATAATTGGTACACATTCACATAAAACAAAACCCAGAAGTACTAGATTTCATAATAATGATAGATTTCCATCTCTAAAGGTAACTATTATGTGAGCATGTATGTTGAGGTGCTACATATGCTAAGTGCAATATAAGAACAGACACATTTATATGTCTGTCTATCCACCAATTTCACACAATGGTAGTATATTATGCTTACTATTTACTACTTGTATTTTTATTCAGCAATGCTGACAGCAGTCAGTCGGTCATTATCCCCGCCCCCCTCCATACCACCCAATGATGGTGTTTTATGAACACCCAACACTTCTACAACACAATGGAGACATCTTTGGGAAGGGACTTGACTGGTTCAGTTCTCACTGCTTCAAAGCTCTATAGTTTTACCTGCTACTTCTAAGGTTCTCCCCTAAATACCAGAGTGTTTCTGAACAAGTGCAAGCTCCGGGCACACAGTGAATATTCAATAAACAGCAGGTGCCTTTCTTTTGACTTCCTTAGAAAGCTGGAGAAATTAAATAAAATTAACCCTAATCAGTAGAAGCCATTGTCTTATGTTATTAAATTAATCCCAGCACTTGAGAGGCAGAGACAGGTGGATTTCTGTGAGTTCATGGCCAGCTAGTTCTATCTAGGGAGTTTCAGGTCAGCCAAGGCTACAAAGTAAGACCCTGTCTCAAATGAACAAATGAAACAGACAAGCAGAGGCAGGTGGATCTCTGTGAGTTCAAGGCCAGCCTGGGCTACAGAGTGAATTCCAGGACAGGCTCCAAAGCTACACAGAGAAACCCTGCCTCAGAAAACAAACAAACTAACAAAAAAAAAAAAAAAAAAAAAAAAAAAGCAAGAAACAGACAAACAAAAAACATCATACCAGTATCTGCTGAAATCAAGCATAATACTTGGAAACATAATTCTCACACTGCCATTTAGACATGTACAGACACTTGCATATGTGGGCATATTTTTCCTGTATGTTTTTATAAATGCATTTTTGGGTGGAGAGAGCAAAAGCTTGCTGCCTTGGGTCACCAAGGAGATTTTTCATCCTAGAAGAATGAGCAGGAGTGTAGCCAATATATCCCTTAAGCAGCTGACTCAGGCATTTCAATACACATGAGCTTTGTGCTTTCAGGAGAGGATTAGATCACGAGAACTTGGCAGAAATTCTCAAGGTTTTCAATCAATGCCAATGGCAGCCGCATGCTTTGAAACACTTGCTGCACCATGCCAGCCACTAGCTTACCAACTGGGGGGAAACAAAGCCGTTCTAATGAGTACCCTTGAAAAGTACAATGATTAGAAGAGTCCTTAACGATCTACTCAGAATTAGCATCTCTAATATGATTACTATAAACACGCTAAAACCAAAGCAAAGCAGACACACATCCAACCTAAGGGCCACTGTATTAAAAGAGCAATGAATGTGGGCTCAGGACAGCCAGGCTGGCACACTGCTTTCCTAGCACGTACAGAGCCCCTGGTTTGATGTTCAGCACCTCACAAACCAAACATGGTGGTTTATGAGTAGGAAGAGGAAGATTAAAAGTTCAAGGTCATTCTGGGCTGCATACCAATTTTAAGGCTTGCCTGTGCTATATGAAACCTTCACTCAAAAAAATGAAAAAAAAAAAGTGTTAAATTTCACCTAAGATTATGATGTCACTGCCTTGTACATCCAGCTAATTAGCTATCCATAATGTTTAATGTCTGTAAATTGATATTTTTATCTTATGCTAATACCTTCCCAGCTGTCACAGAACCAAATTGGACAACTTGAAAAGAAACACCTTTACAACCAACCCACTAGCTTTCAGCTCATTTTTTTCCCCCTCATAGTTAAAGATCACCCTCAAAATAGTTCCAGCACTGGGGAGGCACAGGTAGAGGCAGAGGCAGGTGGATCTCTGAGATTGAGGCTAGCCTGGTCTACAGAACAAGTCTCGGACAGCCAGGACTACACAGAGAAATGCTGGGGTGCAGGGGAGGGGGAGGAATCACCCTCAAAATAACCACACACTAATGTTTGTCAACTGCTCTAAGCGCTCAGAGGCTAGAACTAATTTTCTGTCTTACCTGCACTGATCACGCTTAGTAAGATAAAGGGGAGGGCTTAGGTAGTCGTAGAGTTCTTACCTAGGACTTGAGGCTTTAGGTTCAATTAAAACAAACAAACAACAACAACAAAAAAAAAAACACAAGAAAAAAATCCAAAAGAAAGAGGTCTATCCATTCTGAAAAGTATCAGTGGAACTCCTCTTTTTCCTTATTCTGGTTTTTCCAGACAGGGTTTCTCTGTATAGCCCTGGCTGTCCTGGGACTGTACAGGCCTCTAATTCACATAGATCCACCTGATTATGCCTCCCTAGTGCTGGGGTTAAAGGCATGTGCCACAACTGCTCAGCCCCTTTTCCTTTTTCAAATGACAAAAACATGGCTGGTATGAAATGGTTCAGCTGGTAAAGGTGCTTGTTGCCAAGCCTGAGGACCTTAGTCCCAGGGACCCACAGAGTGGACAAAGAGAAAACTCCAGAAAGTTGTCCTCTGACCGCTGCATGCACACATACAAAGTAAATAATTGTAATTAACAAACTATCTGTCCTATACATGTACCTATAAATATATTGAAAAAGATATTTATCAGATATTACAGTGCTTCTTTATATGCTGATTTTAAATATATAATTTTGTGTTTTAAATTGCTCTTAACCACTAAGCCACTCTCCAGCCCCTTTTCTTCCCTACAAGATAATAAAAAATGCTTAAAGGGAAAAAAGATTTTAAAAAATTCCCAATTTTACTATATCTTTTAAACTTTCTAGTGTTATATTTTCCACATTACATCAACTCTTAAGTATTATTTAAGAATCACCGCCAGAGGGTGGTGGTGCACACCTTTAATCCCAGCACTTTAGAGGCAGAGGCAGGAGGATCTCTGTGAGTTCAAGGCCAGCCTAGTCTACATAGCAAGTACCAGGACAGGCTCCAAAGCTACACAGAAAAACCCTGTCTCAAAAAACAAACACACACATCACTATATTGCTGGGCAGTAGTGGCGCACGCCTTTAATCCCAGCACTTGGGAGGCAGAGCCAGGCGGATCTCTGTGAGTTCGAGGCCAGCCTGGTCTCCCAAAGTGAGTTCCAGGAAAGGTGCAAAGCTATACAGAGAAACCCTGTCTCAAAAAAACAAAACAAAACAAAACAAAACAAAAAAAAACCACCAAAAAGAAAAAAAATCATTTCATTAATCTTATCAAATGTGATCATTTATAGGACTACATGGAGTTTAGATATGTACTTAACTGCAGTGGTGAATCTTTCTCCTTTCTTAGAATAATCTCCTGGAAGCAGAGGAGGATTTGCCATGCACAGAGATAAATATAATCTCTGGATAAGCGCTCTTACTGATGCTGATATTAACATAAATGGGCTGTCACTTCCAAGGACAAACCTGAACACATTCAGAGCTATTCCAGAGCTGGGCATGATGGTACATGCCTGCAGTCCTAACACTTGGGAAACTGAGACAGGAAGATGGAGAATTCAAAGCCAGGATTTATTACATAGTGAATTTGAGGTAATCCTCAGTTACACAGTGAGACCCACCTCAAAATAATCAAACAGGGACTGGAGAAATGGCTCAGCTAATAAGAGTGTGCTTCCACAGGTTGTCCTCTGACTTCCAGAGAGAGATGCTGTGGTATGTACATATATCTAAGTATACAGACAGATGAATAAATAAGTTAAAAAATGTCATTGCCTATTCATTATTCTGACATCTCAAATTTACCCTGGCTTTCTAAGAATGAGATGAAGGGAGATGGAAAGAAGTGGTGGATGCTGTGACTCCACTGCTCTGAAGGCAGAAGCAGGGAGATTGCAAGTGAAAAGCCAGACAGAGACGCCATAGGGGGAAAAACAAACAGAGATGCCATAGGGAAACCGGTTCAAAGAAGTGGAAACAGTCAGGCATGCTGGTGCGGCTCTAATCCCAGCACTCAGGTGGAGCACCAAGGTTTGGTTCGAAGAACCCACATGGTGCTCACAACTGTTTGGAATTCCAGTTCTAAGAAGTCTGGTGCCCTCTTGTGAGTTCTGTGGGTACTCAGACACACACATAGACAGACATGCACGTAAGCATGCATTTAAAGTGGAAAAAAAGTGATGTTTCTTTCGTTATCTCTGTTTTTTAAAAATAAACTTTTAGCTGGGTAGTGGTGAATGCCTTTAATCCCAGCACTTGGGAGGTAGAGGCCAACCTGATCTACAAAGCGAGTTCCAGGACAGACTCCAAAGCTACACAGAAAAACCCTGTCTTGAGAAACCAAAAAGGTTTTAAAGATTTTTTTTTTATTTATTTATGTGTGTATATGTGTTTGTGTGTGTGGCTGCAGAGGCCAGAAGAGGTTGTCCATCCCTTGAAGCTGGAATTAAAGGGAGTTGTAAGTCACCTTATATGGGTGACGGGAACTCAATTTTGGTCCTCTGGAAGAGCATCAAGTCACTTAAATTCTGATCCCTGGCCCCTTCCTTTCTTTGGGCAGGGTCTCTCATATATGCCAGGCGGACATCCTGAGGACGACCTTGAACTTCTGATCCTTCTTCCTCTACTTCTGGGATTAAAGTTATGTACCACAGCCGGGCGGTGGTGGCGCACGCCTTTAATCCCAGCACTCGGGAGGCAGAGGCAGGCGGATCTCTGTGAGTTCGAGGCTAGCCTGGGCTACCAAGTGAGTTCCAGGAAAAGGCGCAAAGCTACACAGAGAAACCCTGTCTCGAAAAACCAAAAAAAAAAAAAAAAAAAAAAAAAGTTATGTACCACTACACACAGCTTTAAAAATATATATATGTGTGTGTCTACCACATGTGTATAGACCAGAAGATGGCATAAGATCCACTGGAGCTGGAATTAAAGGCAGTTAGTTGTGCTCCCAACATGGGTCCCAGGAACTGAACTCAGGACCTCTGGAAGAGCAGTTCACACTCTTAGCTGCTAAGCAATCTTTCTAAGTCCAGAGCAAACATTCTGAAAGATTCGATGACTGTTGCTGATCTGCTGTCTGTGTGTTTATATTTGAAGGGTTAGTATAGACTGAAGCTAACACTGAGTTTCTAATTTGGGCAACTGGTGATCCCACCACCTGTGCCAAGTAATTTAAACACTGAAGGTTGGAGGAAAGAGTTGAGTTTGGACATCGTGTAAGTTAGTGCACTTGGCTACAAGCAAAAGAAGACACAACCAAGAATGGTGTAAGCATCAAAGAATGTTTTAACAGGTCTGAAGTTGGTTCTTAAAGGACTGAAGAAACACCTCATGATGTCATGTTTGTTATGTTATCTGCAGTGCGTTTATTTACATTACAGTTGTAGAGCCTGACACATCTAAAGCTGCCTGGAGACGTCAGTTCAAGGAAGAATGAAAGAGAGAGAGTTGCTGGTGCGATCTGTTCTCTATATCAAGAGAAGCTTTCCCAGCTGAGTATGGTGACTCATACCTATAATCCATCATTTGGGAGATGGAGGCAGGAGGATCACCTCAAATTCAAGGTCAGCTTTGTCTATATAGTGAGAGGCCAGGCTGGGTTACAGAAGAAGACCGTCTCAAACAATGGAAGGGAAGGAAGGAGTGATGGCTTTCTTAAATGCAGCATATTTCAGCATGAAATCTCTCTAACTGGCCAACAGTGAGCTTGCAGCGAAGATTGGAGAAGTATGTGATTAATTTTGGTAGAAAGAGCTGAGGATTAGAAATAGATGCTAGGTTACACAGTCAAGTATCTGTGATGAACTCAAATTTTTAGTATCTGTAAAACTTTAGATAAGGCCAGGCTATGCTAAAGGCAACACATCTTTAATCCCAGAACTCAGAGGCAGGTGTATCTCTGTGAGTTCTAGGCCAGCCTGGTCTACAAAGCTAGTCCAGGACAGGCTCCAAAGCTACAGAGAAACCTGTCTCAAAAAACAAAACAAACAAAAAAAAAAAAAAAAAAAGAAGAAGAAGAAAAAGAAAAGAAAAGAAAAAAAAACACTGTGGGGGTTGGGGAGCGGGAATGAATCTCAGATAAGAATGAGAAACTCTTCATTATTTAGCTTTGGGTCCCAAACAGAACTATAGTTGTTTGATAGTATGAAAAATTAATTGGCTTAATGAAAATCAGATTAGTACCTGGAAGGGCCATCATGGAGGAGCTGGGGTGTAAAAATGTGTTTGTTTAGTGTCTAGCTTTCTGCAGATGTCAAATCAAAGAGTATTCATATATACCTCTGGAATTATAAGGTCTCCCCAAAGGCTGAATGAGTAATCATACTGCAGTGTATGATGATTTATATTCAGCTGAGGCTCTTAATAGCATGTAATAGCAATATAACAGTCATTACACAAATGATTACAATACAAGCCTAAAGATTAAGTAATTTGTTTACGGTTGGGTCGTGAGTCAGTAATAAGCCAGGTCAGAGTAGGGAGGACCTCAGATCTCTGAGGCACTGATGTGTGTGCTCCAGGTATACTAGGAAGAGCCCTCTCATTTGGTTCTATCTTTTTTCTAGTATTTAATGGTTTGTACCAACCAGCTGGGAGTGGTGGTGCATGTCTTTAATCCCAGTTTAGGACAGCCAGGGCTACACAGAGAAACCTTGTCTCAAAAGACAAACAAAAAAAAGCAAGCAAAAAGTCTATACCAACCATAATTCTAAGAAACCTGATCATTTATTTAAGCTTCTTGACAGTTTTATGTTAACAAATATATTTTTTTCTACAAGAAAGATGCTTGGTTGATGTTTTTGTTCTTTTTGCTCCTATTATTATCACTGGTATTATTTAGGGAAGTCTCATACATCCCAGACTAGGCTTAAACTCACCATGTAGCCAAGGATGACCTTGAAGTTCTGGACTTCCTGCTTCCCCGCCTGAGTTCTGGGTTTCCAGGGGTGTACTGGGGTTGGACCTGGGTTTCATACACTTGGCAGTCTTTCTACCCACTGAGCTATATCCCCAGCAGCCCCCTCTGTATTTTTAAATTAGTGTTCTTCTGTAAGAAAGAGTTGATTCTTTCCTGTCTTTACTTAGTTTATATCAGCATGAATTCATGGTTTTTATTTTATGGGTTATAATCGCTGACATTCTGCTAATAATTTTGATGTTGGAATTGTTCTACTCTTTGTTTTAGTTATAATTTAATCAAGGAAACTAACAAAACATTGTTATTTGATATATAAATATCACACTATAGCTCAATGTTCAGTGTTGGTCTCAGTGTACTGCAGCCACATTCCTTAGTTATGTTACATAAGGAAGGAGAGAACACAATCAATCATATCTTTGTCTTTTCTCCTCTTCCTGAACTTGGTTATTCCTCCAAATTGTTCAGAAAATCTCTAATGACAATAAATGCCTGGCACTTACAAATATCAGGCCTTTTGTACAAATTTAAAAGTGATTGCAGACATGGAAACTTGGACGAAGTTCTTATTCCCAGTGGTGGCTTTCACTGGATGCTCAGGATGGAGTGTTTGCTGACCCCGTGAAGGCAGCTATTGTGCTGGGTTAATACTGTGTTTCCGTTCATAGTGTATCACTCAGTGTGCTGATCTAAAACAAACCATCCGGTTTGTCCAGCTAGTCCAAGATACATCCACTTAGCAGCAAGGAAAGAGATGTATTTATTTCCTTGCACTTAAATGGCTAGAACTTTTTTGTTTAATGGAGAACATTTTGTTATCACACAGAAACCCTATCTCAAAAAAGAAAAAAAAATTAAAAATATATTTAAGTGAATTAAATTAGGGATGGGAATATAGTGTAGCACATTTGGTAGAGTGCTTGCCTAACACGCATGAAGGCCTGGGTTTGATCCCCAGCACTGTTGAGCACATGCCTGGAGTCCCAGTACTAAGTAGGTGAAGGTAGGAGGACCAGGAATCCAAAGTCATCTTCTGACACACAGCAACTTCAAACCCTGCCTTGGCTTCGGAGATCCTTTACAAAAAAAGTTGATGGTGGTTTTGTGTGTGTGTGAAGTCATTTTCCCAAATCCCAAAGTTTTATAACTAGCAGAACTAGAATTCACATCTGTGTCTAAATTCAAATCTTAGATTCTGGGCTTGGGGGTGTTTTTTAGTGGTAGAACAGTTGCCTAGCATATGCAAGACACTGGGTTATGGAATAGTAAGTTTCTGTTCACTACACTGCAATCCTTTGCAAGTTCAGCCTGTTATGCTGGGTCTGGTTCACACCTGTACTCTCAGCACTTAGAAGTCTAAAGCCTGAGAGCTACTCAAAGGTCCAGTCTGGGCTGTAGTATGACAGACACCTCATCTCTTAGAGAGGTGGGAGAGAAGGCAGGCTGTTGGTGGCAATCAAAAAGCTGAAGGAGGAGAAGGATCAATGCAAATTTGAGGCCAACCTAGCCTACAAAATAAGATCTTAAACAAAAAGAAAGAAGGGGACTGCAGAGATGGCTCAGTGGTTAAGAACATTGGTTGTTCTTTCAGAGGCCCTAGGTTCAATTCCTAAGATGGCGCACAACCATAAATAAATCCAGTGCCAGAGGACATGGTGCCCTCTTTTGGTCTCTGCAGACACCAGGCATGTAAATGTGGTACATATATACATGTTGACAAACATACACATACAATAGAAATTAAAGAATACACTGTTGTTTTTTTCAAGACAGGGTTTCTCTGTGCCTGCTTCCCACGTGCTAGGATTAAAAGTGTGTGCCAGCAGAGCACAGCACATTGTATTTTTTAAAAGAAAATATTTCGGCTAGGTAGTGGTGGCACATGCCTTTAATCCAGGCAATTGGGAGGCAGAGGCAGGTGGATCTCTGAGTTTGAAGCCAGCCTGGTCTACAGAGTGAGTTTTAGGACAGCCAGGGCTATACAAAGAAACCTTGTCTTGAAAAAACAAAACCAAGACCATCTGTTGGCAGAGTGCGTGTTAACACACAAGGTTTACTGAGCTCTGTCCTCAGCACCACACAAAGCCAGATGTGGTGGCAAAGCCAGATGTGGTGCCGCGTAGTTCCATTAGGAGAGACAGTATTGTTCCAAGACTTTTTGCATAATCCCTTTTTCATTGACTCTGTTTCAAAGAAGAGGGGGAAAAATATGCAGGATAGCTGTGGTGATTCCTAACATAGCTGTAATACCATCACTTGGGAATCAAAGCCAAGAAGATCTCAAAATTGAGGTCAGCCTGGGCTACACAGCAAGACTTTGTAGAAAAATTTAAAAGAAAAAAAATTTTAAAAAATATTTTACATGATCAGAACTTTTCACTAAGTGTAGTAACACAGATCTATAGTCCCCAATACTCAGAAGGCTGAGGCAGGAGGATGGCAAAATCAAGACAAGCATGGCTTGTATGTCACCCAAAAAAAGATAAACGAAAAAGAAACAATACACTGTTGGGCATGGTGGTGGCACACGCCTTTAACCCCAGCACTCAGGAGGCAGAGGCAGGCAGATCTGTGAGTTTGAGGTCAGTCTGCTCTACAGAGTGAGTTCCAGGACAGGCTTCAAAGCTACACAGAGAAACCCTGTCTCAAGATGGGGGCTGAGGGGCAGGGGTGGGACTGGGACACGTGGATGATAATAACACACAGGACGCGCCATTGTTTCTTATGTAACAGCACTTCTTTGTAGAGAAAGAAACAGGAAGAACTTACTTAACTATATACCAAAAAAAAAAAAAAAAAAAAAAGAAACCCAGGAAGGCCATAGAAAATAAGTATAAATTGACGTGGGTGTGGTGACCTATGTTTATGATCCCTGCACTTAACCTGCAGAAGCAGAAAGATCATTACAAGTTCAAGGGCAGCCTGGGACCTGTCAAAAAAAAAAAAAAAAAAAAAAAAGCAAAACTCAGGCTGGAGAGATGGCTCAGAGGTTAAGAGCACTGACTACTCTTACTAAGGTCCTGAGTTCAATTCCCAGCAACCACACAGTGGCTCACAACCATCTATAATGAGATCTGGTGCATTCAGGCAGAACATTGCATACATAATAAATCTTTAAAAAAAAAAATCTCTATAGAGGAAGTCAGGAAGATCTGCCCTGCTGAAGAGGACAACAGATCTTGTGGTCCTCTTCTGCCTCTTCTCATCTTCAATTCTCTTAAATAAAATGATTTGGGGAGAGAGAAAGAGAGAGAGAGAAAGGAGGAGGAAGAGGAGGAGGGGTAATGAGTGAATTTGAATCAGTATGAAAAGAAAGCCATTTCCTGTTTCTTTATTCATGTAAGGGTTTAAATAATCACATTTATTGTACGGCAGATTTACTAGTGGATGTCTTCGAACAAAAAACACCTAAAAATGCAAACCCAGGATGTTTAAAATAAACTCACGTATTCTGTTACAGTTTGAGGGAATTATTACAAAGAAAAAAATTTAAAAATCCATTTAAGAAGTATTTACTTTATGGACAACCCACAGCTACTTGACAATATTAGATTAGTAGTTAAAAGTCTTCTACTAAGGAGAATTTATATCGTAAACCAAAGCCCCAATTATTTCAGTATAGTTGGTATTTGTATGTTTATATATATGTAAAGTTGTGAAAGCTGATACTTCTGTGCTAATGTAACAGACATCCCCATTAGAATCCAACTGAAGAAAGAAAAACCTTTGGCTAATTTGCATAAACTCCTAAAAACAACAACAAAAATGCCTTGTTTTGCTATTTCTTTCTTTGTCTCCTCTCCCCTCAAGGCAGGGTTTCTTTGTGTAACCTTGGGTGTCCTGGGACTCACTGTGTAGACCAAGCTGGCCTCGAACTCAGAGATCTGCCTGCCTCTGCTTCCAGAGTGCTAGGATTAAGGGCATGTGCCACCACTACCCCACCCTTGTTTTGTTTTGAGACAGTTTCACTATGTAGCTCTGGTTGGCCTGCAACTCACTATGTAGACCAGGCTGGGTTGGAACTCACAGAAATCTACCTACCTCTGCCACCCTGGTGTCACTGGTGTTTGCTACCATGCCTGGCTAAAAAGGCCATGATTTTTAAAATCCTGAACTTGTAATTACTGGACACAAATTTCCTCTCTAACTTATTTCTGGTTATTGGACTTATTCCACCACAGCCCACAGATTTAAAAGAAAATCTAAATTCTTTGTCTTCTCAGTAGTAATTTGAGATCTTCAAAGAGAATAGTTGTGGGTTGAGTCTGGTGCACACCTTTAATCTCATCACTCAGAAGGCACAGGCTAGTGGATCTCTGTGAGTTAGAGGCCAGACTGGTCTACAGAGTGAGCTCCAAATCAGCCAAGACTACACAGAGAAACCCTGTATAAGTCACAGGTCTGGAGAGATGCTCTTGCAGAGGACCTGAGTTTGATTGCATGTATCCACATGGTGACTCACAATCGTCTATAATCTCAGTCCCAGGGGATTCAACAGGTATGCATGTGGTGCACATAGATACATGCAGGCAAATGGTTCTCATTGCCCTTGGGCAGAACAGCAGGAAGAGGACAGCTAGATCAGCAGCAGTGTCTACTCTATTTGTACTATGAGTGTACCTTATTTATTTCCCTAATAAATTTTACCTGGTCCATTGTATCAGTATCTCACTTCAGAAAACTGTAACTACAACTATCTAATCTTCAACCCCATCAAAGATCCAAGGAAGATATAATATTATCTAAGTAAACAGGAAGTACAGAGCAAGCAACTTCCAAAACAAAGAAACAACAGAGACATCTGGCTACTCAGTCACCCCAGAGTTCCTCTGCAATGTTGAGGCATCCATCTTCAGCCTACAGGCCTAAAATAGCTGACAGACTTTTCTGTGAAACAGGAATTTTGAAGGACCGTCCTACTTTGTCTTGGCTAAGTTTGGCAGGCGCCTTCTTTTGTGTTCTGTGTGTCCAATTTGTACAGCATACTGTCAGCAGTCGAGGCAAGGGCAGGTTCTCTGTCTAGTGGCTAGCTTTGCCACAATTCTCTCACAACAGAGGACCAGGACACAGACACATTTAGAGGGAAGTCATGTGAACACTGAGGAGAAGGCCTTGGCAAGCCTCTCCAGGGAGAGAGACCTTGGCACAAAGGTGCCCTGTCTACACCTTGACCTTGAGTTGTTACCCCTGGGAAGAAGAGAAGTAAAGTGTTTGAGATTCCCAGTCTGTGATGCTTCCTCATGACAGTCCAGCCACAATGACATGGAGGAGAACAGGGCAACAGCACACTTTCAGGTCTTGTGGTTTTGATCTGATGTTGAGGAAATGAAGCAATTAGAATTACCAAGGACTGTGAAAACAACAAACAACATTCATATACATAAAGTAAAATAAAATCCAAAAACATTTTTTTAGAAAAGATCTGTAAGTCAGGCATTTTATTCATGCCTATAATCACAACACTGGGGAGGAGGAGGCAGAGAGGTCATCAGAAGCTCAAGGCTAGCCTGAGCAAGATCTTGTCTCAGAGGGAGAAGAGATTTGTGTGTGGTGAAATGAGACTAGATGAGGGAAGGAAGGAAGCTAATGGAGAGGGGATGGAGGAGGAGAGAAGATACAATAATAAAGGTACTATAAGAATCACTTTATATTTTAAAGATACCAGATGATTCATATTAAATACTGTCATTAATGTTTCTACGTCCTAAATATTGAAAAGCACTTCCGCCTCTTGAAACAAAGGAAAAAAAAAAATAAGAATTTCCTGCCCCCCACACACACCTTTTTTGGTTTTTCGAGATAGGGTTTCTCTGTGTAATAGTCCCAGCTGTCCTGGAAATTGGCTTTGTAGACCAGGCTGGCCTCGAACTCACAGAAATCTACCTGCTTCCCATGTGCTGGGATTAAAGGCATGTACACTACCACCGGATTAGAAGATATTATTCTTCTTGTTTGTTTCTTTTTTTTTTTTTTTTTTTTTTTGAGACAAGGTTTCTCTAGCTTTGGATCCTGCCCTAGAACTCACTCTGTAGACCAGGCTGGCCTCGAACTCACAGAGATCTGCCTGCCTCTGCCTCCCAAGTGCTGGGATAAAAGGCCTGTGTCAGCAGGGTGGTGGTGGCGCACACCTTTAATCCCAGCACTTGGGAGGCAGAGGCAGGCGGATCTCTGTGAGTTCGAGGCCAGCCTGGGCTACCAAGTGAGTTCCAGGAAAGGCGTAAAGCTACACGGAGAAACCCTGCTAAAGATAATATCCTTATTTGTTGAGATTCAGTGGGCACATAAATTGTACATCTATTGAAATAGTAAAGATTGTTTTTTCTTTTTTTGGTTTTATGAAACAGAGCTTTGAGCTAATGGCAATCCTTCCACTTCAGTCTCCCTGATGGTAGAATTACAGGTGGGCACCACTACTCTTCTTGGCTGTCAAGAATTTTTTATTTTTTATTTTATTTTTTTTTTTGAGACAGGGTTTCTCTGTATAACAGCTCTAGCTGGCCTGGAACTCATTTTGTATACCAGGCTGGCCTTGAACTTTCAGAGGTCCACCTGCCTATGCCTTCTGAGTATTGGGATTAAAGATGTGTGCTACCACTGCCCAGCTATGAAATGGTTCTTAAAAGTACATTGGGGAGTTGAAGTGGTAGTGAACTTGCCCAGCATGTGCAAAGGCCCTGGTTCTCATGCCCAGTACTAAGTAGGGTATACTATGTGTAATAACACACACACACACACACACACACACACACACACACACACACACACACGTCTTATGCTTAAAAATAGATAACTTACATAAGTTTAGAGCTAAAAGAAACCCTGGCGATAATTCACTCCAGCAAATTCATTTTTATAAAGCCAGTGGCGCCTTTAATCCCAGCACTCAGGAGGCAGAAGCAGGCAGGTCTCTGTGAGTTCCAGACAAGCCTTGTCTACAGAGAATTCCAGGCCAAGTTAGGCTACATAGTGAGAGGAAGGGCAGACTATAAGCCAGGCATGGCGCACCTGTAACCCTAGTACTTGCAAGACTAAAGCATGTAGATAAGAGTTCAAGGCCAGCCTGGACTATGTAGTAAGTTTGAGGTCACCTTGAAATACACAGAAACAACCTGTCTTGAAAAAGGAAAAAGAAAAGCTGTGGAGATGACTCAGTGAGTAGAGACACTTATGCAGTACAGCAAGAAGTATCGTCTGGGACTGAAGGGTTAAGAGACCCAAGTTCAGTTCCCAGCACTCATAAGGTAGCTCACGAATGCCTGTAACTCAGCTCCAGAGATTCAATACCCTCTTCTGGCCTCTGTGGGGACCTCCACTCACAGGCATGCCCCCCCTCCACATATACATAATTAAAAAATAAACCTTTGACTGGTTGCTCTTCCATAGAACTGGGTTTTGAATCCCAGCACCCACATGGTGGCTCAAAACTTTCTTTAGCCCCAGTTCCAGGGGATCTAAGGCACTTTTCTAGCCTCAATGGGCACTTACATGCAGGTAAAACATCCAAACATTTAAAATTAAAATTAAAAAAAAATCTTTCATGTCTATCTTGGTCATGGAAAGACAATATAACCTAAGCAGAAAAGACAGAAATGAACGATCCTACCTAGACTTACAGCACAAAGGCAGAGGGAGAGAGAGAGAGAGAGAGAGAGAGAGAGAGAGAGAGAGAGAGAGAGAGAGGCAAGGAGGAAGTAACAAGTCACAGAAACCTAAGCAGCTAGGAAAGTCTAGGATGTAGGTTCAAGGTCAAAAGAAGTCATCTGCTGAGTCACCAGTTGAAGTGTTATCAGATATTATCAAAGATAGCCTTGCCTGTTATGGGTCTTTCCTCTTTACGGAGATACAAACATAAAAAATAATGTATTCCCCCAAACATCAAAAAGCAGTTCCCTCAGAGCAAAGCTTCAAGTCACCTCTAACAAGACAGACTTCATCAACTTTAGAAGATAATAGACTGCTGCGTTTGTTGGTGCATGCCTTTAATCCCAGCACTCAGGAGGCAGGGGCAAACCAGGAATACATAGCTGACCCCGTCTCAAAAGAAAACAAAACAAGCTCTCCCCAGTGTCCTCATTAGAGGGACATAGTCTTTAAACCCTGTGTGGCAACCCCTGACGCACCGCCGTGATGCCCGGGGAAGACAAGTCAACCTGAAGATCCAACTACTTCTTTAAGATCATCCAACTTTTGGATGATTACCTAAAGTGCTTCATTGTGGGAGCAGACAATGTGGGCTCCAAGCAGATGCAGCAGATCCGCATGTCCCTTCGAGGGAAAGCTGTGGTACTGATGGGCAAGAACACCATGATACACAAGGCTAGGGGGGGGGGGCACCTGGAAAACAATCCAGCTCTGGAGAAACTGTTGCCTCATATCCAGGTAATGTGGGCTTTGTGTTTACCAAGGAGGACCTCACTGAGATTAGGGACATGCTGCCAGCCAATAAGGTGCCAGCTGCTGGCTGTGCTGGTGCCATTGACCTGTGTGAGGTCACTGTGCCAGCCCAGAACACTGGTCTGGGGCCCAAGAAGACCTCTTTCTTCCAGGCTTTAGGCATCACCACTAAAGTCTCCAGGGGCACCACTGAAATTCTGAGTGATGTGCAGCTGATAAAAACTGGAGACAAGTAGGCACTAGTGAAGCCACACTGTTGAACATGCTGAACATCTCGCCCTTCTCCTTTGGGCTGATCATCCAGCAGGTGTTTGACAATGGCAGCATTTACAACCCGGAAGTGCTCGACATCACAGAGCAGACTCTGCACTCCTGCTTCCTAGAGGGCGTCCGAAATGTTGCCAGTGTTTGTCTGCAGATTGGTTCCCGACTGTTGCCTCAGTGCCGCACTCTATCATCAATGGGTACAAGCAGGTTCTGGCTTTGTCTGTGGAGACTGAGTACACCTTCCCATTTGCTGAAGGTCAAGGTCTTCTTGGCTGATCCATCTGCATTCATGGCTGCTGCCCCTGTGGCCGCCACCACGGCAGCCCCAGCCAAGACTCAAGCCAAGGAAAAGTGGGAGGAATCAGAGGAGGATATGGGATTTGGTCTCTTTGACTAATCCCCTCAAAACAACCAACTAAGCCAGGTTAATTTGAGAAACATGGAAATAAAAGTTTACTTCTGTTTAAAAAAAAAAAAAAGGAAGAAAAAAAGAAAACAAAACATACAAAAGAACACCTCCCCCAAACAAAACAAAACACAAAGAAGATAGTAGATAAAGGTAGACTTTTAAGAGTTTAGACAAGGGCTGGAGAGATGGCTCAGAGGTCCTGAGTTCAATTCTCAGCAACCACATGGTGGCTCACAACCATCTGAAATGAGATCTGGTGCCCTCTTCTGTATACATAATAAATAAATAAATAAATCTTTTAAAAAAAAGTTTAGACAAAAGACAAGTCTCACTCATTCAAACCACACCACATAGCCTTGCTGAAGGGATACAGGTGTAAGATATGCTAAAGATAGCTGCCCAGTAGTAAAATGAAGTGTTTTCCATACATTCTAAAAACACCTGCAGTTTAGCCCTATTCCATAAATTCAAGTAAAACCAACCAAACACAGAAGCCACACAGGAAATCTTTTTCAGTCCAGCATTATTTTTTGCTTGTTTGTTTGAAATCTCAAGATTATGTTGAATAGTAACAGAAAATGATTAACCAGCTTTATAGGTTTAAAGAGGGTTATAGGTTGGATGTCTTTTTTGAGACAGGGTCTCTCTTTAGCCCTGGCTGTCCTGGAACTTGCTTGTAAACCAGGCTGGCCTCGAACTCACAGCGATATGCCTGCTTCTGCCTCCCAAGTGCTGGAATTAAAAGACCACTGACCAACTATAACATTTCTTATTTTATTGCATTTAAGTAATGTTATCCATTTTTACTGTAAAGGAACTAAGCATTCAGTAACGGTAATACTGCAGCAGTAATAACATACGAGATGAAAGGGCTTTGTGAATGTCCCTAAACAATCACTGTGAATGAACAGTATGAAAATACAGGATGTTCTCCTATAGCTACCCCATGACCAAGGAGCACGTACTGCAAATACATCCAGAAGGGTGGACTAATAATATACTCTCTTATCACTGTGCCTTGTCTTGTCACACGTTGCTTATTTTTGTTCTTCAAAGTTGCACGTATTCCTACTTACGTGACTATCTTAGCATCAACAACATTTGGAATGAATACTTATCACAGCTAGCACAGTAAACAGTATAGGTTCGTGGGCCATGCTGTCTGCATTTCCTTCTTGGGTAGATTCAATGCCTTAAGTTACTTATGGGGGAAATAAGAATATCTCTTTCCAAGTCAGAAGCAGCCGCTGTAAAGCAGTTGGAACATGGCCTAGCAAGCTCTCTATGCTTAGTGAATGTTAGCTATTTTAATCACCAGCCATCTTCTGAAGAATAGTAGTATTCTGAAATACGACAGATATTTTGGGTCTAAGAAATAAAACTAAGTTTAAAGAGTATCTCTGGAGGTTTCACCTTAAATAAATTAGATCCTTTGTAGAAAAGCAACACAAAACTAGACTCCTAGTCAATGTAGTCCTCCTTGTTTTCGTAAGCATACTCTTAACTTCCTTAGTGACTTCTTAGGTCTTTTCTCCTCTTTCATTTAGTGAATGAATTTCTCCATCCAAAGATATGTAAAATAAATAAATAAATAAATACAGAGCTTGTAAATCTATAAACTTGTCAAATAGTTTAATCTCTTTAAGAGTACTCCTATTTACACTGTCCCCGGCTTTACTTTAGTTGTATAGAAAATAAACCAGGGCTGGAGAGATGGCTCAGTGGTTAAGAGCACTGGCTGGTCTTCCAGAGTACTCAGGTTCAATTTCCAGCATCCACACAGCAGCTGACACCTGTCTGTATCCAGTTCCAGGAGATCTGGTGCCTATTCTACTCCACAGGATCCTGTCCGTATATATATGGGGTACAGAAGTGCTCTTGTTCTCTCTCTCTCTCTCTCTCTCTCTCTCTCTCTCTCTCTCTCTCTCTCTCTCTCTCTCTCTCACACACACACACACACACACACACACACACACACACACACACACACACATATAAAGATTTCTCTGTGCAGCCTTTGCTGGCCTGGAACTCATTCTGTAGACCAGGCTGGTCTCGAACTCACAGAGATCTGCCTGCCTCTGCCTCCCAAGTGCTAGGATTGGCAATAAATACTTTAAAAATCTCTAGAATCTCTCTAGATTTGTCATAGTATTTCGATTTTCAAGGAAGATTTCGAATTGACCTCAGCTCTGCTAGGGAACAACATGCTCAATCTACTGTGTAACACTGTAGGATCATTTTACAGTCACTCCACAAAGATGAGATTTCCTCTCAGAACATGTCAAAACTGGGCATAGCTGAATCTGCTTCCCTATTCACTGGTTTACATGACACAATAACTTAAACAATAGAAACAGAAACAGTTTAAGAAAGGCTTGGATGTAGCTCAGAAGTAGTGTTTACTTAACATGTAGAATTGCCCTAGGTTTATCCCCAGCAAAAACACACACACACACACACACACACACACACACACACACACACACACACACACGAATTCTTAGAAATTCAAAGCATTGCTTTTTTTTTTTTTTTAAGTAAAATTTCATTTTACCTAGGTTTTTTTTTTTTTTTTGGTTTTTCGAGACAGGGTTTCTCTGTGTAGCTTTGCGCTTTTCCTAGATATATAATTTAAAGGCGTGCACCACCACCACCACCACCACCACCACCACCACCACCACCACCACCACCACCACCACGACCACCACCACCACCACTCCACCACCACCACCACCACCACCACCACCACCACCACCACCACCACCACCACCACCCGGCTACCTAGGGTTCTGTGTTGACCAATTTTATGTGTATATTTCTTTTGTGGGTCTTGGCCAGGCTATCTTGGAATTCATGATTCAGATCAGCAGGGACTCAAACTTGATCTTGCTGCCTTAACTTCCAAATGCTAGGATTACAGGCATGTACCACCTTATCTATATCAATGTATTATTTATTTAGAGGCAAGGTCTTTAACTTGTTGTGTAGTTGAAATGACCCCAAGCTTCAGATTACTGCCTCCACCTCCCAACTGATGAGATGATAGGAATGGCTAGTATGTCCAGTTTTTGTTCTCATCATTTTTTCTTTTTTAAATAATTTAACTTTATTTTATGTACATTGGTGTGAAATCCCCTGGAACTGGAGTTAGACAGTTGTGAGCTGCTATGTGGGTGGTAGGAATTGAACCATGTCCTCTGGAAGAACAACAACCAGTGCTCTTAACCACTGCACCATCTCTCCAGCCCCTTCTCATCACTTCTTAACAAGCACAGTTGAGAGCAGAGTGTTGTGATGCATACCTATAATTCCAGCACTCTGAAAACTAAATCAGGAAGACCACTTTGAGGTCAATGCCAGTCTGAGCTACAGAGGCCCAGTCTCAAAAAACAAAATAAACAAAAAATAAAGCTTAGTTGTGTATAGAAAGATTTTTACAGTGAATAATGGGTTGTGTTTAGCAACACATGGGTTGCATTAAAGCATTTTTAGGAAGCATCCTTAGAAAGTTTAGTTTTGTTTTAGTGAAAGTTACATTTCAGTTTTCCCTCCTTCAAATCCATCTCATGTTACCAGGTTTTAACATTCTTTGTTTGGGTCAGTAGGGGCCATACATGTGAAATGTGTTGTTTCAGATGCAGGAAAGAGGAAATGGAAAGACTATTATACAAATAAAAGGCTGTGATATCACACTCCCCAAACAGGATGCCAGAAGGCACATCCAAGGATCAGTGGACATGAGAGGGAAGGAAAAAAGATGAAAGAGGAGATCCTTTCCCTGTGTTAGAAGGGGCCAGAAGATGTATCTGTCAAATAAGAATTCTAATAAAATGGTCTCTGGACAGGGTGGAACTGAGGGTGGACTGTGAAGAAAGCACTTGATTTTCTTCCCTTAACTCTAGGGCAGTCAATTGTGCCTGCACAGGAAGATTCCTTTTTACTAAAGTCTTCATTGTATTCCTAGCCAAATGAAAACTAAATTCACTGAAACAAAGCAAGATCATCAGTATAGAATAACAAGACCTGGGTAGGCAGTACTGACACAGTTGTGGGGCCAGCGTGGGCCACAGAATACATGAGACCCTAATTTGAAATGATAAAAACAGTACGGGGCTGGAGAGATGGCTCAGAGGTTAAGAGCACTGACTGCTCTTCCAGAGGTCCTGAGTTCAATTCCCAGCACCCACATGGTGGCTCACAACCATCTGTAATGAGATCTGGCACCCTCTCCTGTCTACATAATAAATAAATAAATCTTTAAAAAAAAAAAATAGTACGAATTTGATCTCCTGTGAAACAGTCACTCCCACCACTGGAACAAGCAAGCTCCACTTAAAATACATAGAAAGATACAGAATGCCAAGAAATAACGTGGTCAACTGAAGAGTGGAAAACACTTGTCTGGCCACAGAGCACTTAACTGCGATGGATTACTAGAGGGCCAGTGTTGCAAACCTCCATATGTTGGCAGGTCATCTGAAAAACCTTCCTCCCACCTGAGACTATTCTCACATACGTTTCAGGTTTCCCCAAACCTATATCTGAAGACGTTTTTTTAGGTTGATGGCCTACGTTGAGATCCTTTGTTTCCACAAAATGAGATTACTAAGTCGGCATCCTGGTGAAGAGTTGGTGTCTTGGATTTTTGGCCCATTCTAGACAAGGCCCAAGGTGCCGATATGTAGAGGGGACAGTGGCAAAATCTGATGTTGGAACTACTATCTCAGCATGTTTTTCTGTTTGACAAGAAATGAAGTTCCATATATGGAAGACCTGATGATATACAACCCAGTGAACCTGGTGTCTGATGAGAAATTCCTGGTGAAACACTGTAATGACAGCTGAGTAGCAATGCTTTCTCATATTTCAAAGCAAAGTCTCTTGCTTATAAGAATATTAAGAATATAATAATAAAATCTCTGTGTTTGATGCCAGCCTGGTCTACACAGTGGGTTCCAGGACAGCCAAAAATACTTAGTGAGACCCCATTTTAAAAAAACAAAAATTAAGGGGAGAATAAATAAATCACAGATTCTTACTGTAGTTTTATTTTTTTTATTTTTTATTTTTGGTTTTCCGAGACAGGGTTTCTCTGTGTAGCTTTGCGCCTTTCCTGGAACTCGCTTTGTAGACCAGGCTGGCCTCGAACTCACAGAGATCCGCCTGCCTCTGCCTCCCGAGTGCTGGGATTAAAGGCTGCGCCACCCTTACTGTAATTTTAAAAGGGGGTAGGAGTGACTAGTTACACAGTTTTAAATGAGAAAGGGCAAAAATCCAAGTTAATACTAATTCTAGACACAGCAACCGAGTATAACACTAATAACCTATATTTGAGTACAGCCATCATAACATAATACCTTGCCTTTTAAGCTCAGAAAAGGCAGGTGTCCTACTTTGTTTTCTGTTGCTATGACCAAAAGCAACTTGAGAGAGGAAAAGGCTTATACTTCCACACAACAGTGAAGCATCCAGGGAAGCCAGGGCAGTGACTCAAGGCAAGAACTTGAAACAGAAACCACAGAGAAATGCTGCTTTCAGGCTTGTTGAGCTACTTTTCTTACACAACTCAGGCCTCCAGTCTAGAGATTTGCACTGCCACAGTGAGTTAGACCCTTCTCCATAAATTAACAATGAAAAAAAAAAGTCCAGACATGACCAGAAGTCAATCTGATGGAGGAAATTTCTCAATTGAGGTTCCCTCTTTCCAGGCGACTTTAGTTGTTTGTGTTAGGTTGATAAGAACTAACCAGCACAGTAGGAATGTGTGTTCAAAATTACACCTAGAGAGAGAGAGAGCAGAGTTACTCCTACTTGGATACAGCAGTTGGGAAGGATTCGATAAATAAATGAAGCTATAGAGTATCAGGAGCACAGGAGCGTTTGGAACCATGGCCCTATGTCACTACATTGACATGCTCCCACATCAGTTAACATCACTTTTTCCAGACAGGGGCTGATATTCTAAATCCACTTTCCATCTGGGAAGGAGTGTAAAAGGGGAAGGAAATTTGCATTTTAAAATATCTACATGGCAGGAGTTTTGTGTACTCTGTTACCCTTCATGGTTAGTTGATGGTTTGTGGTTAGTGAACTGACACTTAAACTGTTGTTTTCCTCCCGACACACAGACTCGTGCATTACTTCCTCATAGCCCATGTATGTCACTCATCTTCCACCCAGAACCATAGGCGAAGAGAAGCCTAAGGGAAAATACTTTAAGAAAATTATCTGTAGAACTGATCAATTTTATATAAATGGTGAAGACTACGCATACATGTTTTAGTCAAATTCAAGATCATTACTTTCCAAGTAAGTCCAAAATATTGTTCAAACCTTTCCTTCCTACAACAAGAATAATTTCTCAGGTGTTTTTGGTTTTCTTCTGTTTGCTCAGGTTTTTGAAGTTCATTGTTTTTGCAGTAAGTACAATGTGAATGGATTAACATTCCTTTCAGTTTGGACTCTACCTAAACCTGGGTAATACCCAGTGATTTAGCAATACTTCCCTTCCCCACCCCAAGCTGAAAAATGCATTCCTTTCATAAAGAATTGTAGTTTTTTTTCTTTTTTCATATTGCTGAAATTAATACCTTAGGGCAAGAAAGATGACTCAGGGGTTAATAGAGCTTGCTGCTCACGCAGAGGATCTGAGTCTGGTTCCCAGCAACCAGGCTGGGTAGCTCACAATACTATGACTCTAGCTCCAAGGGGATCTGGTACCTCAGGCCTTTGGGGGAAAGAGAACTCACTCATGTACATGCACACATGCACACACAACATTAGAAACAATAACAAAACTCACAAATTAATACTTTACTAAAGGCTATTTAAAGGATTTTCATGTATTACACTACAGGAGCTTGAACCTAGTGGCTGGCACATCCTAGATAAAATTTTTACCACTTAGCTATATTCCCAGTCCTCTTTACTTTGACCCAGGGTCTCATTAAGTTTCCCAGGCTTGCCTTGAACTTACTCTGTAGCCTAGGTGGGTGTTAAAACTGTGATCCTCAGCCGGGCGGTGGTGGCACATGCCTTTAATCCCAGCATCTGGGAGGCAGAGGCAGGTGGATCTCTGTGAGTTTGAGACCAGGCTGGTCTACAGAGAAAGTTCCAGAACAGCCAGGACAGTTACAGAGAAACCCTGTCTCCAAAAACAACAAAAGAAACCCAACCCAACAAACTTGTGATCCTCTTTCTTCAGCATTCTGAGTTCAGCAGGAACTACAGCTAAATGATCCAGCTCCCTAATTCTGATTTTACCACTTTGTCCCTTGATGAAACCATATCCCCATCACAGTGAGTGATTCTGTCTTAAGATCTACACTTCAGAATTTTATAAATTAGAGGCCGAAGAGGTGGCTCAGATGTCAAGAGCACTAGTTACTCTTGCGGAGGACCTGAGGGTTAGGATCATTTGTCAGGATCCACATGGCAGCTTACAATCATCTATATAACTCTAGTTGGGGGAGGCTTTGGCTGGGACGTAAAATAAATAGATGAATAAAAAAGGGGGGGGCGGAGAGATGGCTCAGTGGTTAAGGGCACTGGCTGCTCTTCTAAAGGACCTGGGATCAATTCCCAGCATCCAGATGACAGCTCATAACTGTCTGTAACTCCAGTACCAGGGGACCTGACACCTTCACACCAATGCACATAAAATAAAGTTTAAATAAATAATAATAATAAAAAAAAGTCCAGTGGTGTTGGCACATACATTCAATCTCAACACTCAGGAGGCAGAGGCAGGTGAATCTCTTGAGTTCAAGACCAGCCTGGTTTACAGATGAGTTAGTTCCAGGACAGCCAGGGCTACATAAAGAAATCCTGTTTTGAAAAACAAAAAAGCTACAACAAAAAAAGTCATATTTTGCCGGGCGGTGGTGGCGCACGCCTTTAATCCCAGCACCTGGGAGGCAGAGGCAGGCGGATCTCTGTGAGTTCAAGGCCAGCCTGGGCTACCAAGTGAGTTCCAGGAAAGGCGCAAAGCTACATAGAGAAACCCTGTCTCGAAAAACCAAAAAAAAAAAAAAAAAGTCATATTTTCACCAGGCATGGCATTCTCGCCTTCAACTCCAACACTCAGGAGGCAGAAGTAGGTAGATCTCTGAAGTACCAGGCCAGCCAGGGTTAAAAACAAATGGGCTGGAGAGATTAATTCAGCAGTTAAGACCATTTACTGTTATTGCAGAGGATCAGGGTTCAGTTCTCAGAATCCACAGATGTTGGCTATAAGTCTGTAACTCCAGTTTCAGGGCATCTGATACCTTCTTCTGACATCCTGTTTGCACTGTTACAGTGGATATAAATTTGTGTAGCAGCCACCCCATTAATATTTCAGTCTGATGCATTTTCAAATCTCCATATATATGACCTAGGCCTAGACCATAGTCTCTATCATTTGGTAACAGTGGCACAGTTCAAGAAGTGGGCAACGTGGAGCTAATTAGAATCCTTTTCTGAAGCTGATAAGTAGGAAGTTACTTATCAGGTGGGAGTTACTAGATCAGGATGACATAGAGCTGAGTATGGTGTCTCCTGCCTATAATCTCAGCACTTAGGAGGCTGAGGTGAAGAATTCAAGGCCAACCTGGCCACCCAGTGAGAGATCTTGCTTAAAAAAAGTTAGGACTAGATATTCCTGGAATTGTTGGTGCCACTTTAGCTGACTGTACAGAATTAGACTCTCCACAACAGGAACTGTTGTGGCCAAGGAAGATAATTTGAGCTTTTGGATTCTACTGCATCTAAACCTAGACCCACCCCCAGGCTTAGGAGTTACCTGAGGTAACTCATGCCACTTCAACTTAAATCAGCGTGTTTTGGTTTTCTGTAACCAAATAATCTTTGCAAAAATAAACTTGTATATTCTATTTTGATAGACAAATATTTCTATCTAAGCCTATTTCTGACTTAAAGGCCTAGCCTAAGAGTGCTCTCCCAACTCCACCAGATCTCCTATACCAAGGCTGGACTTGTTACATGATGACGATGAGCCTCCGCCTCCAAGCGCTAGGACTACAGGCATGCAGCACCACACCAGGCTCATGGAATGCTGAGGACAAACTTAGGGTTTGTCCATGCTAAGCAAGCACTACCAACTGAGCTAATCCCTGGCCTGAATGCTACATATTTTGGTTGGCCTACCTGGAAAAATAGATGATAAGGAATATTTGCAAAGTTTCTAGAAATTCATAGAAAATTATATTCAAAGTACCATTAAAATAAAGGTTGAGAATCATTTAGAGTGGTAAGAGTTTTTTCAAAAGCTCCATTTGCTGTACTCCAGTAAATCTATTCTGTTTTCCTTTTACAGCTGTCTGTAAGACTCCTAAATCTCTAATATCAACTTCTGATGTTTCTAGAACAATGTAGTGGCTGTCTATTGTTTATAGCTGCAACCATCCATTCAACTTTGGTAACACCTTTACTATCCTTTGAGAAACTCTCACCTTCAGTTTATGTGTTTCCAGGTGCAAGGTATGTACCTGACCTGTCAATCATCATATAGAACACTCACTGGCCATAAAATGGATGGATAAGTAAGGTCTAGTTTTTTTTTTTTTTTTCATTGAAAAGAGATATTACAGCTGGGCAATGGTGGTGCACACCTTTAATTACAAAACTATTTGTTTTCTCCAAGTAGATAATGGATTTAGGTACCCCATGAGTTCAAAGCTAGCCAGGGCTACATGGGACCCTGTCTCAACAATATAAAATTATCTGTTATTTTTCAAAATTTCTTGACTGTTATAATGTACTTTAATTACTAGATATTAAATGTTACCCTACAACATACAGTACAATATATTAAATTAAAAAACTCAAAAGGGTTGGGAGGTGGTGGCACATGCCTTTAATCCCAGCACTTGGGAGGCAGAGCCAGCGGATCTCTGTGAGTTCAAGGCCAGCCTGGGCTACAGAGCAAGATTCAGGACAGGCACCAAACTACACAGAGAAACCCTGTCTTGAAACACAAAAAAAACTCAAATGGAGGGCTGGAGAGATGGCTCCGTTGTTAAGAGCACTGGCTGCTCTTCCAGAGGACTTGGGTTCAATTCCCAGCAACCACATGGCAGCTCACAGCTGTCTGTAACTCCTCTTCCAGAGGATCTGATTGCCCCACACAGACATACTTGCAGGCAAACACCAATGTATATAAAATAAAATAAATTATTTTAAAAACCTCAAGTAGGAAAAAATTTAAAAAAAAAAGACAATCCAGAATCAGGCCACACACACAAAGGAAGATGCACTTCAGCTGGGCCCAGGAGGGAACAGCTTTCATCCCGGGGAGAGGTAGACCAATTCTAGAGGTTTAAACCAGCTAGTCTACACGGAGACTTCAAAGCCAGCCAGTTACATAGTGAGACCCTGTTTCAAAATAACGACGATGACGATGATGAAAATCATAAAAGATGCAGGTCAAATCAATGACAAAAGGACAGGTCACTCCTAGGGCAGCAGACAGTACTAACTAAGCAGACCAGCCATTCAGCTGAATGCAGATAGGCTTTGACCTGTCTTTCTCCATAGGGTACTCAGGACAACCACCATCGATCTCCAAACTTAGTGTACAAAAGGACTGACAATAATGCTGAGACAATCAGTTGACAAAATGAAGGTTTTCCCTTCAGATTTTCACTCCACTGTACACTTTATGCCAAAATAAAATGTACATAAAAAGTTGAACAGGGCAGATGGCTCCACTGGTAAAGGTTCTCGCCTCACAAGGCTGGTGACCCGGTTCGGATCCTGAAGAACCCAAGGAAAGACAGGAGAAAACTGACTTTACAAAGTTTTCCTCCACAAGCATCACCCCACTCCAGTTAAAACAGAAAATGAAACCACATAGCTGGGCGGTGGTGGCACATGCCTTTAATCCTAGCACTCAGGAGGCAGAGACAGATCTCTGTGAGTTCAAGGCTAGCCTGGTCTACAGAGCAAGTTCCAGGATAACCTGAATTGTTACACAGAGAAAGTGGGGGGGGGGGGCCTACAACACAGAAAAGAAATGAGAAAAGGAAGAAACCAGGGCTGTCAAGATGGCGCTAGTCACGAACTGATAACCCCGAGTTTGATACACTGAGGAAGGAGAGAGCCGACTCCTGTAAGTTGTCTCTGAACTCTCCATATTACCTCCCATGGCACACGTGCCCCACACACAATCAACCAGTGAACAAGTAGATGTAAATGTGAAACAATTTTAGAGACTAGAGCATAGAGCCTCCTTAGCACAACTGGCAGTGTTTCGGTCCCATAAAAAGACTGAAACAAATAAAGCTGCTGCAACAAGGCATTCTCTTAAAAAGACAGAAAAGCCCCGGGAGAGGGAGGGGAGAGGACAGAAAAAAATCGTCGCAAACAAAGCCAGAAAAACACTGGCATGGTAGCACACACTTGTAATCCCAGCACTCAGGCAGGGGGCTGAGAGATCAAGGTCATCCTCAGCTACACTGTGAGTTTAAGCCAGCCTTGGTTTTAGGAGACCCTGTTTTGAAACCAAAAGTCCAACTTGGCTGCACAAGAGAGAGCAGCTTTGACCACACAGTGAGATGCTGTCAGCAACAAAGTCAATGTTCCCATCTCCTTAGCCTAGAAAGTTTACTCTTTTCTTTCCTTTTCAAAATTGTTTTATTCTGGGTAGTAGTGGTGGTGCATGATTTCAATCCCAGCACTTGGGAGGCAGAAGCAGGAGGATCTCTATGAGTAGGAGGCCAGCCTGGTCTACAAATCAAGTTCTAGGAGAGCCAGAGCTTTTACACAGAGAAACTCTGTCTCGAAAACAAAACAAAAAACCCAACATTATTTTATACTCTTTTATATGGATAGCTGTCTTGCCCGAGTGTATGTCTGTGCAGTACATGCATGCCTAGTACTCTCTATAGACCAGAAGAGGGCATCGGAGCCCCTGGATCCTGAATTACAGGTAGTTGTAGACTACCATGTGGGTTCTGGTAATGGATCCCTGGTCCACTGAAAGAGCAGCCAGTGCTCTTAACTGCTGAGCTATCTCTCTCTTCTTTTTCTTTTTCTCCTGAGACAGGGTCTTACTGGCCTGGAACTCCCTGTGAGGATCGCCAGTGGTAAACTTGCAGCTCTTCCCCTGCTTCGGCCTCTCCTCCATACTGTTTGTAAACCAAAACTCTGCTTTCAAACGCCACACAGCAGACTTACACTGTCTGACTGCTTTCTAACAAAGCTGAACAGTGTGAGGGCCTCAGCCTCCATACTACTCCTTTCTTCACTGGTAACCATTCCTCTACTGTTCCTGGATAGAAATCTCACAGCTAAAGTCATTATAGTCCACCCGTCATTGTATCCTGTCACATCTTCCTCTGCAATAATGACTTCGTTCTTCTGCCTCAACATCTCTGGGATCGAAGCACCAGTGCTTAGCTAACAGAAACTTGCTGCAGAAGTATTGTCCCAAGGGTCAAATCTGTGGGGATGTGGACAGTCAGGAAGAGGCCATCTGGGCAGGAGAAGGTCCCTAGTGTGTTCTGCTATGTCCTTTGGCCTCACCCCATGGCTGTCACCTATGGTTTGAATTATCTTACTGCACAGCTGTAGTTTCTCCTAGCTCCGTTCTTCCCTCTTTGCACAGCATCCAGTGCATCCACTGCTGCCAACCTAAAATTCTGTTCCCATCATGTCACTTCCTGGCTCAGAAACAGACTGCACCACCCCTTCCATCTCTGCAACCTCTCCCTCACTCTACTCGCCTTTCCTTCTTTCCCATAAATATGCCCCGACTCTTCCCTACTTAAACAATCTAAGTCAAACTGTGTATCTCACTCAATTCTGTCACCTTTGTTGCTTTCATTTTGCTGAGCTTTTAAAAATTACCGTCCACTCACTGCCCTCTGCTCCTGCACCCTGATGAAGCAGGTCTCAGGGACACCAACAATCTTATTCTCTATCAGACCTAGTGGACTTCTGACTTCACAATGTTCCCCTTTGTAAACGTGCCTGCCTGTCAGAATGCGAGTGTGCCATTTTCTGTGACCGTCCTCCCCTCCTCCCCACCCAGTCTTCCTGTGCCATCTCTTCCTAGATTCTTCTCTACCCTGGCTTTAAAGCAGAGTTTCTATAGGATTCCACTCTGGTTCTACTTCTTTTTCATTTGCATTACTCTTGATGACTTCATCCACAATTACCACCTCTACCCTGATGTCTCATAAATATTCAATGCTGTTCTGACATTTCCCTTGAGTACAGGCTTGTATGTACTTCCAACCAGCTTCTTCTGGCCTTTTCCACACGGATATCACATAGGTAACTCAAGTACAACATGCCCTGAAATGAAGTTCTTTGTTGTGACCTCAAACTAGTTCTTTCATGTTCATTTTATGGGGTCTTTTTTTTTTTAATGTGTTCTTTTGTTATTAAAGACAGGGTCTTAAAGTCTGTCTTCCTACCTTTGATTCCCAAGGATTACAGCATGTGAGGCATGCTCCCTGTTCTTGCTGGTTTCACAACTGTCCAGCTTCCCAAGCCAGAAATCTTGACTTTTGCTCCATTTCTTTCTCTCCTATTTCCAACTTTTTTCTGAATTGGTGTTTTTCAGACAGGGTCTTTACATATCCCTGGCTGTCCTGGAACTTACTATGCATACCAGGCTGGCCTCCAACTCAGAGAGATCTTCTACCTGCCTCTGCCTCTTGAGTGCTGGGATTAAAGGGAAGCACCATCACAGCTGGACAGTTCAACTTTTTTCTTTTTCTTCTTTCTTTTTTTATAATTTATTTTATATGCATTGGTGTGAAGGTGTCAGATCCCCTGGAACTGGAGTTACAGACAGTTGTGAACTGCCATGTGGGTGCTGGGAATTGAACCCAGGTCCTCTGGAAGACCAGCCAGTGCTCTTAACCAGTGAGTCATGTCTCCAGCCCCTTTTTTCTTTTTAAACCTACAACATCACATAGGCCACAAGTGATCTGGCAATGAACTATATCCCCAGGTCTCCCCTTTCTTTCCTTTCCTTTTTTCTTTCTTTATGGTTTTTTGAGTAAGTGTTTTTCTGTGTAACAGCCTGCTCAAACTTGCTTTGTAGACCAGGCTGGCCTCAAACTCACAGAGATCCGTCTGCTTACCAGCTCTTCCATTTCACTTTTATTTTCAAAGAGTGCATTGTTAAGTGGCCAAGGCTGAGTGGATTCCCTCTGTAGCTCTAGCAGGCCTTGAACTTGTGATCCTCCCTCCTCAGCCTCCCAGACAGCTACAATTTCAGGACTGTGCCACCACCCTGACCAATATCAACACAACAGTTTCACACTATCCCGCCCAGTCTCTAACTTAATGGTACTGGGAAAGCCTCAGGAGTGGAGGTTCTCAGCTTCATCTGCTATCCCCACCTTCTGCAACCCTCCTCCATTTAAAGAACATGTGCAGCTTCCCAGGCCTAAGCCTTTTTGACAGCACATCCCTAATCAGTAACAATTTGAGCAGACTCTCAACAGTGAGTATCTAATGATGCTATATATTATAAAAACATAAAAATACAGAACTACAGCTAGAGAGATGGCTCCTAGTGCCCATGTGGTGGCTCACATGCATCCGTAACTAGAGTCCCAGGGAATTCTAACACCCTCTTCTGGCTTTTGTAGACATCAGGCACACACGTGGTGTAGAGACATACATTCAAGCAAAGTGTCCATCACATAAAATAAATAACAAAAATAAAATACAGAAATCCAGAAAGAATGAGATAAAGAGGAAGTACAAATACATGAAGTCATTCTAGCATCAGCAGCTAAGTGACTCAAAGTGCAATATATATTAGGGTGAAGTTCATTATTGATGATAATGTGGGCATATCTGCATTTCAAATGGTTTCCTTGACAATTTCACTTTCCAGATAGACTTCCTGACAGATCTAATGACCTCATCATGTGGCAAAGAGCTCATATTAAGATGGAAATATTGGGGGCTGGAAAAATGGATTAGCAGTTAAGAGCACTGGCTGCTCATCAAGAGGACCCGGGTTCAATTCCCAGCACCCACATGGCAGCTCACAACCATCTGTAACTCTAGTTCCAAAGGATCCGGCATCCTCACACAGACATACATGTAGACAAAACACCAATGCACATAAAATATAAATAAATATTTTTTAAAAAAGCTTTAAGATGGAAACATTGGTCTGGACATGGTGGTGCACACCTTTAATCCTGGCACTCAGGAGGCAGAGGCAAGAGGATCTTTTCATTCACCAGCTTGGCCTACACAGGGAGTTACAGGACAGTCCAAGACTATACAGAAAGACTCTGTATTTAAAAGAAAGAGAGAGAGAGAGAGAGAGAGAGAGAGAGAGAGAGAGAGAGAGAGGAGAGGAGAGGAGAGGAGAGGAGAGGAGAGGAGAGGAGAGGAGAGGAGAGGAGAGGAGAGGAGAGAAGAGAAGAGAAGAGAAGAGAAGAGAAGAGAAGAGAAGAGAAGAGAAGAGAAGAGAAGAGAAGAGAGATAGCTCAGCAGTTAAGAGTGCTAGCTATTCTTGGTGAGGACCTGGGTTCAGTTCCCAGCACCCATATAGTGGCTCACAACTGTCTGTAATTCTGTTCCAGAGGATCTGATGCCCTCTTTGGCTTATGAGGGCACTGTGTACACATGGTATATAGGCATACATGCAGGTAAAACATGAATATACAATAAATAAAAATCTAAAAGCTGGGTATGGAGACAGAGACAGGAGGATCCAAGTTCCAGGACAGCCAGGACTACACAGAGAAACTCTGTCTCAAAAAGCCAAAAATAAATAAAACAAACAAACAAACAAATAAAAATCTAAATTGTTTTTTATTTTAACAACGGAGAGGGTGGGAGAGGATGTCAGCTCAGTCTTTTTGTTAGAGTTTGCAGTGTTAACAATTAACTTCAAATCTATGGTTCCCTTCATACAAGCCTCTAAGCCAGTGGTTCTCAACCTTCCTAATGCTTTGACCCTTTAATATAGTTCCCTATGTTGTGGTGACCCCCAACCATAAAACTATTTCATTGCTACTTCATAACTGTAATTTTGCTACTGTTATGAATCATAATGTAAATATCTGATATGCAGGATATCTGATATGTGACCCCTATGAAAGGATCATTCAATCCCCCAAAGGGTTCATGATCCACATGTTGGAACTGCTGCAAGCCATATGCTCACCTTGTAAAGACTAGTTCAGAGCAGACGATAAAAGATGAAACTACTTAACTAGAGACTATAGCACTATAAGTTCCAACCTGATAACAGCAGGCAAACGAGTAAGGTCACCAGGACCAACTCCTGTTCCTTTGTGAAGTCTCCTCTCTTCCCTTGGCATATTATTAAATATTCATAAAGCTCAATTTTTTCTTATGTTAGAGACCACCACTTAGCACTGTATACACAGCCCTGATGATCTGCCTCTGTCTACTTTGTGTTCTCTCCTAGCATACATTTCCTATTCCTTCTCATGTGTTAACTCCGGGTTATTATCATCTCAGTCAGGATACTAAGGCAGAAGCATCAAGAATTGGAGGGCAGCTGGGCTGTACAAGATCTTGTCTCAAAATGATCACTTAGTCATGCTTTGTGAAAGAATGTGTGTATACACACATGAGCACAGCACCAACTTTCTTATGGCCACCATGTTGTTTCCTTTACACATCTACCTGTTTCCAGGGCAAAGAGTCTCACCTCTATGAAAGTATTTACAACAAGCCATAATTGTCCCTTATCAGCCTAAGGGTAGGGATCACTCCCAATTTGGAATTCCCAGCATCTACCACATACACACCTTGTTCGCTACGGGTACCTGTTAAATGCTGAGGACAAAGTGAAAAATATCCAATTCCTCAGGCTCTTTCCAAGTCTTGCATAAACCTAATTGATTTTACTTTCTTCCCTCGGGTCTGTAGCAGTTAGCTCTCCACTCAGTTTCCTACCGTATGTCATGCTCATTTGGCTTTTGTTCAAACTACCCTCTCATCTTGGATTGACTTACATCTACAGAGAAGCTGTCTGTCCTTCAAGCCTAAGATCAAATTCCCCTTCCCTCCAGAAGTCACATTCAACAATTCATCCCCAACTGATTACTCACTTCAAAGAAATCTCAACAAATGACACATTTTAGCAATCATTCTCCAGCTGATAGTCTTCTCTTTCCCCAGTGTGTTCTTGTTTTTGTCTTTGACAGGGTTTCTCTGTGTAGCTTTGGTGCCTGTCCTAGATCTCGCTCTGTAGACCAGGCTGGCCTCGAACTTACAGAGATCCGCCTGCCTCTGCCTCCCGAGTGCTGGGATTAAAGGCGTGCTGCCATATGGGTGCTGGGAATTGAACCCGGGTCCTCTGAAGAGCAGCCAGTGCTCTTAACCTCTGAGCCATCTCCCAGCCCATCCATCCATCCATCCATCCATCCACTTATTTTGTATACAGTGTTCTGTCTCCCTTGGAGGTGTGAGCAAGATCTGGGCCGGTAGGGGTAAAAGACTAGCTTGAGTGAAAGTTCTCTGCGTTGGGCACCAGATAACACAAGAAATCCACTGAATGGAGGGGGTCGGGGGAAACAGAGTAGGTATATCTCAGATGCTGAGAGGCCACGCTCCAGGGGCATGTACTTCAAGATCATAGACAGAACAGCTACCCACTACACTAACCTCAGGCAACAAGACACTAAGGCTGCTGTTGATATGTGGGTGGCAAGAATATGCCTGAAATTCCCTGCCCACACCACCAGAAGAACATTATTATGCTATGTGAAGGCAAGGTTTCGGGCATCTAACAGAGGGACAAATCATTATGTTTAAGGAGTAATGTCCCTCAACTCATATTCCCTCCGATTTTGTGACCTAGGCTGTTCTTCAACTGTCAATCCTCCTGGCCCCACCCATCAAATGTGGGGATTCTGAGCATACAGCAGCGCCCCGAGAGGAGTGGTTTCATCAGGATGCCAATGTTGTCCTTGAAGCAACCCTTCTTCCTGTTTTAACCTCCCATGTAGCAGGCTAAACTCTTTTTCGTTGATTTTTGAGACAGGGTCTTTTTACATAGCCCTGGCTATCCTGGAGCTCACTATGTAGACCAGGCTGGCCTAGAACTCAGAGATCCTCCTGCCTCTACCTTACAAGTGTTGGGCTTAAAGGTTCATGCCATTGTACTGGGCTTTAAAATCATATCTTTTACAAGTGGCCTACTGGAGCCAAGCATGGTAGCTCAGGCCTATAACTATGACCCTTTGGAAGTAGAGGATCACAAGTTCAAGATCAGACTCACCACATACTTATGTCTAAAAGAGAGGGGGGGGGAAGGAGGGGGAGAGAGAGAGAGAGGAGGGAGAGAGGGAGAGAGAGGAAGAGAGCGAGGGAGGGAGAGAGAGAGAGCGTGCATGACTACATGAAATCACGAAACTCTGGCTTAAGGGGGGGAAAAAGCCTGTCTTGATGGCGGTGGTGGTTTAATCCCAGCACTCAGGAGGCAGAGGCAGGCGGATCTCTGTGAGTTCAAGGCCAGCCTGGTTTCCAAAGTGAGTTCCAGGAAAGACTCAAAGCTACACAGAGAAACCCTGTCTCAAAAAACAAAAAAAAAAAAAAAAAAAAAAAAAAAAAAGCCTGTCTTGGAGGAGACACCAGCTCTCAATTTAAAATAATTTGACTGGATCACTAAATGACTCTTTTAGGGATTTTGTACTTGAGTAATTTATTTTTACAACCCTTGGCTTAAAAAGGGAACACCACAAACTCACCATACTGACCTACCCACACCTATACAGACAAAAACTGCTTGTCCTACACAAAATGGGAAAACAAGTGTACAGGCTAGGTAAAAAGGCTTCTAATAAATGTCACTATGCCACTATCTGTAAAACTGTTTCTAGAAGCACACAAGGCCTGTGAGTGAACTAATGAATATTGGGAAGCATTTACTAGATGGTTGTCATTTACAGCTATGAATACCAGATTCAAATGTCTGGTAAACAAACACCTTTTATTTTGCATCTTAATATAGCATAAAGGGTTGAACTGTCTACTCATCACTACTGCATACCACAAAACTGAATAAAATTCAATATTCTGGCTCTAAGAATTTATACCTGAATACTTACCTAGACCAGTGTCAAGGTACTTTATTTTTACAAACCTATGCCAATATTTCTGTATTTTTACTCCTTTCATTAACACTAATTTCTGGGCAGTGTCTGGCCCTACCTAAAATTGGGATATAAACTAGACTCATAAATAAGACATTATAAAAGTGGGGCACTGCAATTTCACAATTAGAGCACTTAAAAAAAAACCACAAAATTTTAACTATCTTTAATTATGTGTACATGTCTGTGTGTGAGTATGTACATGTGTGTTTAGGTGCCCTTGGAGGACAGAAAGTGTCAGATGCCCTGGAACTAGAGTTCCAGGTGGTTGTGAGCCCCTGATGTGCATGCTGGGAACTGACCTGGGGTCCTCTTGACAGAAGAAACACAGGGTCTTACCCACTGGGCCATCTCTCCAGCCCATGTTACTTCTTGTTTTGTTTTTTGAGACAGGCTTTCTCTGTATAGCTCTGGCTGTCCTGGAACTCAGATTTCTACCTGCCTCTGAGATTAAAGGGGTGAGCCATCACCTTGCCCCATATTATTTCTTTATAAGCTATTTTTTTTCCAAGTATCACAGGTTTATAAAAAGGTGAAAACTAGGGCTGGGAAAGTACACTGGCTGCTCTTACAGAGGACCTGGATTTGATTCCTATTACCCACATTAGGTGGTTCACAACCACCTGTAACTCTAGTCCCAGGAGATCTGACACTCTCTTCTGGCCTCCAAGGGCACCAGGTATGCACATGGGTATAATAATTTAAAATTTTTAAATGAAAACTGAACTGGATATGGACGTACATGCCTGTAAATCCCAGCACTCATGAGGCTGAATCAGTGAGATGACCACTTTGAGGCCAGGCTGTCTCTGTGTCCCGGCCCCCACACGGAGTAGAAAAGCAGACCAATCTCTGTGAATTCCACGTCAACAACAACAAACAGATGAAAATTATTTTGCCAAGTTAGACTTGGTTGGGGCTTCCTAGTTTGATGATCTTCTACCCAACCCCAATCCTTCCCTTTGGTTCTCCGGCCAGTAAGCCTTTCCCTTTCTGACTCATCTCTGCACATTTATGACCATTACTTCCTTGAATATCAGGCTCAAAAACTGGCTCCTTGGGAAACCCTCCCAGATTAAGCTCATTTCCATCAAATCCTTTTTTTTGAGACAGAGTCCCACTGTGTAGTCCTGGCTGGTCTGGAACTCACTCTGTAGCCCAGGCTGGCCTCCAACTCACAGAGGATCTGCCTGCCTCTGCCTCTTGAGTGCTGGGATTAAAGGTGAGAACTACCATGACTTCAATTTGTAATCCCTTAACCCCTTGTAGTCTGTACTAGAGAATCAAGGACTCAGTGTTTTTCCTCCCTAGAAGTTGTTTTGCGTTTTCTATCATTTCCCCACGGAGAGAGAACAGGAGGGACAGCACCTTTCCTATTCTCTATTATACAGCTGGCAGCAATGAATGCTCCTGGAATGACTGACTCAACAGCGGAAATGAAGCTGGTCGTGCAATTATTTCTAAAGCAAGCAACTGGCTTTTCATTTACAATACTCCATCATCTTCAACATGCATGAGTCTTTGGAGATGAGATTTAACTCTATTTCAGTTGCATCAATTCATATGAAACGTAACACACAGATCACATTTACATTTAAGGTAAAAAAAAAAAAAAAACTGGCTATTCACACATAGCGTGTGAGGGTACGGTTTCGTGATTCTTATAAATGCCTACTGGTCTTGGGGCAGCAACGCCCGCGAGCGGTAGGAAGCTGGCACCAGTCTCTTGCAAAAGGGGCGAAACTCTAGTTGGCAGTAAAATGCTCAAACACGTGAGCCTCCCCTGTTAAACAAGGCTCATTAACCACACAAACTTGCTGTTTCAGCTCTCTGCCTTCCACGAAGTGCTATGATCTCCTCTGGTTATTGTTGAGAGCCAATGATGGGTTAAATTCCCATAAATTAACCAGTGCTTTGGTGGTTTGCCCAAGCAAACTGCTGGCATCGGTGTGGATGGATTTAATAGACCCGCCCGCCCCGGGGAAGCCCGAGGTGACTGAAGAAAGCGCCCAACCGACGCTTCCCAGCAGGCAAAAAGGAGACTTCAGAACTCGAGCCGGATCGCCCTCCCCGCACTCAGTACTTAGTGTCAGCTTATCGTGCAAGAGGGGTGGTGAGCTCCGCACGCTCGCTCCTGCCGCTGCTCCCCCTTAAACCTCTGAGTCTCGCTGTGGGGAGGCAAAGGCACTCTTCGGAGACTACCCAACTTTCTCCTCGCAGGACGCATCAGTGTTTCCACCCTCCGGAGCCCCAGAAGAAGAGGTCTGGTGGCTGAGGCGGAGGGGAACCGGCTCGCCCTGCACAGGCGTCAGGCTGGCAGAAACAAAGTGCGCGCTGGCGAGCCCAGACCGCCACCGCCCCCCGCCCGCCCGCCGCCCGCCGCCCGCTCGCCCGGCCGGCCCCGCTCACCCTCCAGCAGCACCTCCTTGCCCGCGCGCTTCAGCGCCTGCACGGCCTGGTCGTGGGTGGCCTGGCGCAGGTCGGTGCCGTTCACCGACAGGATGGCGTCGCCCAGCCGCAGCGCCCGGCTCTGGTCGGCCGCCAGCCCCGGGAAGATCTTGGAGATGAGGATCGGCATCCGGTTCTCGCGGCCGCCCTTGATGCTGATGCCCAGGCCGCCCGCCTCCTGCTTCACCACTCGCACTCGGCGCACGGGCGGCGAGGCGCCCGCCTGCCCCGCGGGGTCGCGGTGCGGGGCGGGCGGGCTGGGCGGCCCCAGGCCGCGGTTCGGGCTCCCGGGCAGCGAGTCGCCGCCGCCGCCGCCGCCGCCGTTCGGAAGACCGTTGAAGGCGGCAGCCGGCGGCTCGGGCTCGATCGCCGCCGCGTCGCCCGTCAGGCTCAGGCTCTCGCCGCTGAGTTCGGCCACCACCCGCACCCAGCGCTCCCTGAGAAGCAGCTCCACCAGCCCCGCTTTGGTGGCCCGCGTCCACACCGCCATGGCCGGCCCTGCTCCCGCGGCCGCCGTCGCTGCAGCTCCCTGGATTCCAGTCAGGCAGCCTCGGCGCTTCCCCCTTCCCGCCCGAGGGGGGCGGGCCCCTCCCCTCCCCCCCGGCGATTCATTATTCATGAGGGCCACGCCCACTTTCCGGAGGGGCGGGGCGAGGCCGGCCGGCCCGGCGGCTTCCGGGAGGTGAAGTTAGCCTGGTTCAGGGTAAAGCTCTTCTCGGTAGGTGGGCAAGCACCCAGCGCAGCGGGCTCCGCACAGTCTTTCGCGATGGTTCTCTGCGACCCCCTCGAACTCCCGACCTCGTCTGCGAGAGCTGCCTGGGCACAGAGAGCAAAGTCAGGATGGAGAGGCACTTCGCGACCCTACAGGGCCGGGTGGCGCATTCATTCTCGCATTGATTGGTTCTTTGCAAATGCTCTAGGCGCGCAGAGGTGTGCTGGGGCTCCCTTTAAGGCCCTGGGGACACGCTGAATAAAATGCACCACAGCTGAGAGAGCTTGTGGTCTAGTGGGAAAGAAAAACAGAGGCAACTAACTAGGTGTGATGCTCTGTGGTTAAAAGACTGTACAAACGTCCCTAGGACAGGGTGAAAAGAACATTTGGTTTAGCCTTGGGTGAGTAGCACAGAGACGACGGTGGAGAGAAAAGCACAAGCGGAGGATAGGTCCAAAGGCGTGAATCCAAGGCTTTGTCACTGCTTTTTATTTTTCTTATTTAACACGTATTGGCATCAGAGCCTCTGGAACTGGAGTTACAGTTATGAGGTATCATGTGGATGCTGGGAATGAACCCTGATCCTCTGGAAAAGTAGCCAGTGCTCTTAACCGCCGAGCCATCTCTCCAGCCCGTCACTGCTTACTTTTGTGTGCGTGGTGGAGGGGAGGGTGTTGGAGACAGGGTTTCCGTGTAACCGCCCTGGCTGTCCTGGAACTCACTTTGTAGACCAGGATGGCCGATCACTGCTTTTTTTAAATCACCTGTTTACTGGCCTGTAATTAGAGGGGACCATGTCTTCTTAAGCACCTGGAAGCCACAGTGTGCGGTGATTTGCAGTGTGGTGATGTTTTAGAGTTCCCCAGAGAAACATAGATTGTACAGAAGGAGCCACACGATTATGGAGGCTAAACCCCACAATCTGTCATCTGCAGCCCCAGGAAAGTTGGTTGGTATGCTTTGGAGAAGCAGCGGAGCCAGTGGTAGAGTCTGAAGGTCAGAGACTGCGGCCTGAGGAGGGGATGAGAGTGGAAAGCTATGATGTAAGAAAGCTGGCCCAGTCCGTGGAAAACAGGGGCACTGGAGTGTGGCGAAGGGAGATGTCCCAGTTTTCAGAGTGAATTTACCCAGTGCCTTATTGTTCCACTGTAATCCTCATCTGTTCACACTGGTGAGGACAGGCTTCAGTTACTCAGGTCACCTGCAAATGACACACCCAAAAATGTTTTACATCTGTCTATCCAGGCATCTTTCAGCCCAATCAAGTGAACAAAAAAAAGGAACCAACTATGATGGTTACTTAGGAAGGGGTAGTGTGTATGGAAAGCTTCATATAGCCAAATACTGAAAAGTTTACTCTTGATTTTGTAGGCTTGCCAATAGTCTGGAGTCCATCTTTCTGTTTTCTTTTTTTTTTTTTTTTTTTTTTTGAGCATATGTAGATGAACATCTCAGAAACTATAAAGATTTGTTATCTAAAGAGTCTTCGATTGCCAGGCGGTGGTGGTGCATGCCTTTAATCCCAGCACTCTGGATGCAGAGGCAGGTGGATCTCTGTGAGTTCAAGGCCAGCCTGGTCCACAGAGTGAGTGCAGGACTGCCACCAAAACTACACAGAGAAACCTTGTCTGGGGGGGAGTTGCAATATTGCCTAACTGCAGAGCCAATAACCAAAGACTATATATAATCCGTGGTTTCTTCCAGCCCTGTGGGGTACTGAGGAAAGACTCCAACTTAAAGACTCTGACATAATGTCCACAAAAAAAAAAAAAAGACAAATTTGGTTCTCCTGGTTTAGTGTTCTGTTTACTATCCACCTCACACCTCAAAAAGAAGAGTTTGGTCAGGAATTGTGGCTCACACTTGAAATCCCAGTTACTCAGGGTACTCAGAACGCTAAGAAGGAGTTTTACTGTAAGTGACTTCCAGGCCAGCCAGGACAACACAGTAAGATGGTGTCTTAAAAAAAAAAATCCAGAAACCACGCTGCTGAGAAGGTAAGTTCTCAGCAAAACCATTAGGACGAAGATGCCCTCTAACTTTCCTTAATTAGTTGAAGTAAAATTCCCACGCTCTCATTTGGGTAGAGACAGGGGCAAATAGAGGGAGTGTGCATCAATTCCTGTAAAGGGGGAAGTTCAAAGGATTCCTCAGGAAATACACGCTGCAGAGCCTAAGCTGTAGCCATGCATCACTCTATCAAAGTGCATTCACATGCGGACAGAAACTTCCAACGAGTCATTTGAACAGGGGCTAAGCGTTCAGAGCCCGAATGAATAAAGAATTCAAAAAGAGAAATACATCTCTTTTAGCAAGAAAAAAAGATCGTTACAACAGGTCTTTGCAGTAAGTGGGGCATGATTTTCCAAGCTGCAAATGTCTGCGCAAGCTCAACCCTCTAGCCTTCTCCTAAATCAACTTGCAGTAACGCAAGGCTGGCTTGTTGTTCCAGCACGTCCCAATGTGCCCAAGTGCACCTGCAGTCACAGGCATTTCTGGCTGTCCTCCAGCTGAGCCAGAGCCCCCAGAGGCCTGAGTTATGTGAAATTTCTGCTTGTTAGAGAGCACTTGGCAGCTGAGTCCTCAGAGTCCGAGCGCTCATTTAACACGTTTGCATATGTGATCACCAGGGGGTTGGGCGACGGAGGACACCTTTATTAGCAAAAGGGAAGTTCTGGAAATTCTTTCCAAGAGTATGAAGAACTTTTTGTCAATGGAGTTGGAGGAAGTCACAAATTATTGGTGAGGACACTTATGTAAGATAGCAAGTTATATAACAAAATATTTAAACCTGGGAACAGGGAAGGTAATAGAGATTACTTGAGAGTATTTCCTTAAAAAAAAAAAAATATTTTGAAGCAATGTCTTTGGCCTAGACCTCACTACATAGGCCTGGTTGACACTGAATCCTTTTGGCTCTACCTACTGAGTATAGTGTGTGTGTGTGTGTGTGTGTGTGTGTGTGTGTGTGTGTGTGCATATGTGTGCGTGCAGGACCACAGAAGACATGGCGCACACACAGTGGGCAGAGAACAACCTCAGATGTCAGTCTTCTTTCCACCATGTTTGGGGCCAGTTTCTTGTTTGCTGCTGGCTAGCTGCCCCATGAGCTTCCCGGAGGTCTTTCTGCCTCCCAGTTTGCTATAGGAGCCCTGGGATTACAGGCATGAGCTACCTCGCTGCGCTTAATTTGGGTTCTAGAGATTCCAACTCATGTTCTCCTATTTATGCAGCAAGAACTTTACCTACAGGCCCATCCCCCAAAGCCACTAAAATGCCCCCTGGCCCCAGACAATGTAACCCAAGCTAGCTCCAAATTTGCTGTGTAGCCAAGAATGACCTTGAGTTGATTTTCTGCTTCCAACGTAAAGTCGCCCTTCATAGTTGCATTTCCACATTCTTTTTACAACTTGCAGCTCAGCTACTCACCCAGGCAGTATCTTCCAGTGATGCCTCACACATTCACACCCAAGGCCTTCAGGATACTCCTGGTACTTTTAACTTCTTTCCCACCCAGCAAGACCTCATTCCAGCTTTCTGTGACTCCTGAATTCTTTGGGACTTTTCCTTTGAACAATGTAATTCTATGCCTAGGCTGGAGTGCCTAGCTAAGTTATACATTCCAGGAAGGCATAGACCACTTATCAATTATTTTTGCTCCCCACTATTTGAAAAATACTGCCTTGCAGAGAGGAAACTCATTAAACACGGGAGTGATTGGCATCCGAGTTTCCTGTGCTGCCATCTTTTCAAATAATCCCTATGAAAGTTATGGGTTCCTTGCAGGGTAAAAATTACCATCTAGGAAACCTCAAGTAGTCGGTGAACTCTACTTACTGTGGATAATGAAATCTGAAATAGGTACACATCTGTTCCCAAGGCTTCCTAAGGACAGGGAGACAAGCTTGGAGAATTCTTCTGGCAAGCATATTATTTTACCTACCTCTAAAAGAGGAAATGGCTGAGGTAATTCCTATAGCCTTTCCTTCCCGTCACATCAATAGCTCTTCTCTGCTAGCAATTGTTATCTTACTGTTTCTCAGAACAGGCAGAGCTCACTACTACTTCAAAATGAGGGCATGTCACTAGCTCCTTGGGTTCTGTAATCTCACCCTAACATTCCGAGGCAGGCTCTGATTCTATGCTTCAAACCCTAATGATTGTGCAGAGCTTGATAATGGAGGAGGGGTGAGAGGGGGATCTGTGGTTGGTATGTAAAATAAAGAAAAAAAAATTCTTAAAAAGAACCTGAAGCCCAGTTTGGACCAGGTGGTGGTAACATATTCCTCCAATCCCAGCACTCAAGAATCGAAGACGGACAGATCTCTGTGAGTTCAAGGCCAGTTTAGTTTGAGTTCTAGGCTAGCCAGGACCACATGGTGAGACTGCCTCAAAAAACAAACAAAACCAAAGCCCAGTTTGGTTGCTTACCATGGTCAAACGGGGTTGAGGTCATGAACCTTAGTTTTTTTTTTCTTCAGATAGCTTCTGCCTCCAAGGTTGAGAGGTGTACATGAATGGGGAGCACAGAGCATTAAAAAGCACCAGCTGGTGTGAACTGTTGGCCTTCAGCAATGGCAAAAAATAAAACCCATGGTCGAAACTCTCCAGCCCAGAGTCTCTGCTTTCTTTAGGAATGAGTCTGCCATAACACCGTTTGATTCCAGGCATAAAGGACAAATGGCCAAATTAATTTTGGTGACAAACAGATCTGGTATAAAGCTACACTTTGGCTGGAAGGAAACACACGTTGCCAAGAGCCGTCAAAGAAAAGAATTAGTGGATCTGGGGCTGCTTCCAAGGCTCGAGTGTTGTGTAATTTCATCAGAAAGGAGGGCCCCAGGCTAAATCGCAGCTTTTTAGCAAGCCTGAAGGTCACTTCCCCCAAGTCAGGGGAACAAAAGCGAAAGCCACACAAAAGTAACCTAAGTCTTACCAAGGAAGACGCCAAGGGAGAAATGAGCTTGTAATATTACCATCCCAACATCCTCCACAGGTAAATGTTCCTCACAAGAGGCCAGTGTCCCATTTGAGGTAGTTTCACTTTGCCCTTCGTTAGAACTATTCTACAATATAGTTCTCATCCAACACAAACACACTAAGAGAAAATACCCTTCAGCCAATGCAGGCACATTTTTTTAAGATCCATCCCACCAAGATGAATCACTACCCATCTGAAACCCACAAAAATGGATTAACTATCTCCTGCATTAGGACTATGAAAACCCACATCTGCTAACCACATTCCTAATGGGAAGCAGCTGGGGACAGTGTTGTAACTCTGTGACTTGCTTTATAGGAAAATATTAGCAAGGACAGGCTAAGCAATTTAGTTTCGTTGAATCCACTTAGTTATGGAAAATCACCAGTGCTTTTTATTGACAATTATGGAAATTACATAATTTGCCATGAAATTCAAATAAGATCTAAAAATAAATGTCCACTTTCCTGGTCCTCATCAGTTCTAAGTTTTCAGTGTCTCACATACTGCTCTGCAGCCTGTATACTTAGTAAGTTCTCATTTCCCCAGGAGCCACTGAATCAACATGAATGCTTTATTTTACCTCCGGAGCATTTTGTTGTTTTTCAAGACAGGGTTTCTTTGTGTAGCCTTGGCTGTCCCAGAACTGGCTCTGTAAACCAGGCTGGTCTGGACCTCACAGAGATCTGCCTGCCTCTGCGGGGATTAAAATGATTCTCTACCACCACCTTGCTCTTGAGCTATCTTGACAGCCTGTTTTTTTTTTTTTTTTTTTTTTGTTGTTGTTGTTGTAAAACCATAAGAGCATAGTGACACACGCCTTCAATCTCAGCACCTGAGAGGAAGGGGAATCTCAGTAAGTTTGAGGCCAGCCTGGTCTACATAGTGAGCGCCTATCTCAAAACAACAAAACAAAAAAATTCAACAAAAACCTCCACAATCCAGCTATGTATTTAGCACTCACTATGTAGACCCCTCGGGCCTTGAACTTGTGGTGATGATACTTTGCGCTGTTTTCACACGTGTGAGTCACTCGACTGGATTTTTTTTTTTTACAACTTCAAATTTTTACTTATTTATGTGTGTGGGGGGTCATATATATGCCACACCAGGCATGTGGAAGTCAGAGACCACACAGGAGAGTTTGTCCTCTCCTCCCATCATAGGGATTGAACTCATGTCATCAAGACTGTCGGCCAGCACCTCTACCCACTGAGCCATCTTGCTAGCACCAAAGTGTTTTAAAATAGGGTTCTCAGTGTTCCTGGCTGGCTTTGAACTTGCCATTATGCTGAGAATGACTTTGAACTTGTCTTCAGCTCCCGAGCGCTGGGATTATAAGTGTAGAAATGTGCCGCCATACCTAGTGGTGCCTGTGGTGTCTCAGTTAGTGCTGTTGGGAGTTATGGCTTGAATGTTAAGTGTACCCCACATGAGTTCATGTGCTAGAGGAATGGTCCCCAACTGGTGGTGCTGTTAGGGGATGGGATCATGAGACTGCCAAGCTCTTCAATGAGCTGGGATGGAAGCAGATCACTGGGGTGTGACTTGGAAAGACATACTTGACTTTCTTCCTGTCTTCTGCTTCCTGGTCATGATAAAGTGAACATGTTTGCTCACAAACCCACTCTTGCCTGCATTATATTCTTCCTCACCACAGCCCCCCCCAACCCCCACCCCCTGCCCCGTAGTGGAGTCAGCTGACCAAGGACTGAATAGTATGGGCCACAAGAAGTCTTTCCTCCTTTAGGTTGTTTTTCCAAGGTATTTGTCAAAGCAAATAGAATGGCATCATAGGAAAATAAGATTAAAACAGGATCATGGGGCTAGAGAGAGTTAAGAGCACCAACTGGTCTTCCAAAAGACCCTGATTCAATTCTCAGCACCCACAAGGCAGCGCATAGCTGCTTGTAACTCTAGTTCCGGGGGATCCAACACCCTCTTCTGGCCTCCATGGGCACTGAGCATGCATGTGGTGCAGACATACAGGTAAAATAAATATAAAATTTATTAGGTTTTAAGCACTTATAAAAAACAAAATAGAATCACAGGTCTCTTTGGGGGATCATCTACATGATGTGTACCCCCTTACACACTAAAGGGAAAAAAATCCTAACACTCAGATGGCAGAAACAGGCAGATCTCTAGGAGTTCAAAAGCAGGCCTCAAACTCAGTACATAGCAGAAGCTGGCCTTGAACCCCCCACCTGCCCTTTTGTACCCTTCAGGTGGACCACCACGCCTGGCCTGAACAAAGTTTTGATGCTAAAAAATATGCTTCCTAAAACCCCAGGACTGGATGGTTTCTAACTTTCAGTATTCCAAAGTTTTAGTTATATTTAGTCTAAGTTTTGGTATTTCCATGGTAAAGGGATCATATTACCTGCCATTATATGGGAGAAATGAGTTATTAAACCTTCTGAGTAGTGTTGGCAAAAAGGACCATGTCTAGGCCAGTCTCGAGTCAAAATTTTTCTGGAGAACTCAAGTAAAAGCACCAAGTTAGAAATGATGCCAAAGGAGAAACTCCCCCAACAGCCGGGTTACACAAAACCCATGTGGGAACTATGCACCGAAATGGTGTTTAACACTGCTTTATCTTCCCTAATTTCTCTGACTTGCCCCAATCCGTTTGGGCTTCATGTGTTTGTATCCAGTTTTCTACTTAGGAAGATTTTCAAGGCCTAAAGCTCTTATTTCCCATACCATTTATGGAAGTCCAAATCGCTGGCTGGAAACCTTGCAAAGGAATGCTTGACAGTTTCAGAAGTATTACTTCACTCTGAGCCCTCTGTCAGAAAATTATCCTCCACAATCTGAGAGGTTTCAAGCCACAGTCAGGCGGGCTGGTGTAGAGCTCAGTGGCACAGCACTTACTACATATTTAGAGCTGTTCAGGCTCTCGGTTCCATCCCCAGCACTACAAGAACAGTTAAGTAAGTAGAGTCATAAACTAATCCAGTTAACAAGGACTCCTTGACTTTATAGCTCTCCAGCCAGTGAGAACCAAGTGAAGTTAAGTCTTGTGGCATCCTAGGCTGACTCTGCTCGCATTCAGTGCAGACTAGTAACTTCAACTTTGGTCTGTCTTGTTTTTTGAGACAGGGTTTCTCTGTGTATCCTTGGTTGTCCTGGAACTTACTCTGTAGACCAGGCTAGCCTCGAACTCAAAGATCCATCTGTCTCTGCCTCCACTTAAGGCCATGTGCCACTACAATCGGCCTTGAACTTTGACCTTAACCACATTTTTTGGGGAGGATGGGGACAGTGTCTCACTGCAAAGCCTGGCTAGCCTGGAATACCCACGTATCTCTTGTTTTACGGGACAGGAGCTCACCCTGCAGCCTGCATTAGCCTTGAATTTGCAATCCTCCTGCCTCTGCTTCCCAAGTGCCAGGACTCATAGGCGCGCCCCACCACGTTTCAAAACCTGTTTCTAGGGAGGCCGGGATGAGACTGCTCTGCTGAAGACCAGCAGTGCAGTGTAATACACACCGGGCAAGCGCCTTTTGCAGAAGGAAACTCACTCAAGAAGAGACAGAGTGAAACATGAAGTTGCAACTGTGCTTCAACTAGTCCTGTACTGTAAAACCGAAACGGGCAAAGCGGAAATGGGTGACTACTGTAAACCTCACTGCATCAAACCCGAGACACACTGTCCATTGTAAGTGATCTCTTCCAACCACTGCTAGACTCTTCCCCACAGATCTGCCTTCAATTCTCACTTTTGCCTCTCCAGACTAGAGTGGGGTTCACTGCAGCAAAATGCTTTCCCCCAGCACTTTACACGATGCTGTCAGAACCCACATCCTCACCCCTCCCTCCTTTCCTAACCACACAAAACTCCACACACTGGATTTCCAGAGCATGCAACAGAATACAACCACTGAGATGGTAAAGAAATCCATCTGCTTGGTTCAAGTTAACTACTGCTTTTCATGGTCCAATTTAAAGATCACACTCAAAACTAGTTATTTGAGAACACCCCTGGGAATAACAATGTCAGAGCAGATACAGCAGAAAGGGTGACATACACACTAGGCTGCCTCTCTGGTCCCCACCCCGACTTCTCCTCTCTAGCAAACTCCGTGCCCAGGGCTTTCTTACCCTCCAGAGCTGGCATATGTCCGGCAGAAGGATTGAACCTGGCCTTGTACATGCTATACATGTAGTCTACCTGTCTATCTCCAGCTCTCTGATTGCCACAGGCATCTAATTTTCAGATAGATTATGATGTGTGAGAGAAATTTATAGTAATCTTGGTGCTCATGTGGGGTCTTTGTTAGTGTGAACGGTGTCTCCAATCTTTTAGTTTTTTGGAACTTCTTGAGAGAGTTTCATTAAGTTGCCCAGGCTGGCCATGAATTCACTCTCAGCCCTTGAAATTATGTTGCTTCTGCTCCAGTCTTCTGTTTGACTGAGATTACAGGCCTGAACCACTAGGTCCAACAAGACATATACCATTTCAACTACTACTTTATTGTCTAGCATTTTTTTTTTTTTAAAGATTTATTTATCTATCAAGTATACAGCATATATGACTGCAGGCCAGAAGAGGGCACCAGATCTGATTACGGATGGTTGTGAGCCACCATGTGGTTGCTGGGAATTGAACTCAGGACCTCTGGAAGAGCAGTTGGTGCTCTTAACCGCTGAGCCATCTCTCCAGCCCTTGTCTAGCATTTTTAAGACCTGGGGTTTGATCCCTTATGATCCCTTATGATGGTGCTGTTGAAATTCTTCCTTGAACTATGAAGTGAATTATGGCTATAGGTAGCACCCTCCAGGGTAATTTGGAAGGCTACAGACTAGTCGACAGTGATGCCCCAGTTCTTTGATACCTCAGAACAGACAAGAGAACAGAGAGCCTGGACTATCTTCTTTCCTGAGACTATAGTCCAAGAACAGACAAGATTCCAAAAAGGCAGTATGAGTTCAGCTCATTACTGCAGCTACAAATACCTTGGAGTTCTAGTTCATTACTATTGTGTGCTTGTGTATAGTACACATCAAAAGTCAGAGGACAACTTTCCAGAGAAGGTTCTTTCCTTCAACCATGGGTTCTGGGGATCAAGTGCTGTATCAGGCTTGAGTGGTCAGGGCTTTTACCCAGGGCCATGCTGCTGCACCTACTTTGGAGATTTATAGTGACCTTCCATTCCGTTTCACTCAATGAAAGGATATTCCTGTCCATTATTTTGGAAAATAATGTTTATAGTGACTAGTCTTAAAGAATAACTTTGTTTTATTACCATGATTCTGGAGAAACAAACAAACAAACAAACAACAACAAAAACCAGGGCAGGTAGACAGTTCAAGGAAGGACACACACACACACACACACACAGTGCCCTGTTTTTAAGTTCCAAATTTCTTCTTTTTGATGGGTGGTGGGAGCTGAGCAATGATGTCGTCCAGAGGTCGTTCTACTGCCACAAGTGTCCTTTCATCCAAAAGATCCATGAAGAGTAAGGGCTGCAGAGAGAGGACAGGACATCACCAGCAGTCGTTCTCTACCACTCGATACACTACCTAGGGCGTCAGCCAAGACTCAAAGGACAGAAATCCCTGACGACTTCCCTGCCCTAGGACTCCGGAGTGGAGCTGGCTCCTAAGGGGTGTGACTGGGGAACTTGAGGTAGGCCAGACAGCTGCGGTAGCATAAGCTCAATAATCAACTGGTTTTGTAGATGGTGAGAAGATTAGTCAGAAAAAAGAAAATCATGTAAGTTCAATCTTCCATTACTTTTATTCCTCAAAACATTCTTTAATGAGAAGTTGAGAAGAATATTCATACTAACAAAGACCCCACGTGAGCACCAAGATTACCATAAATTTCCCTCACACAGGGTAGTATGATTTGCCTGCCTCTAACCCACTGAGTCAAAAACAACGAAACAGAGGTACAGATAGAGATAACTTCAAGGTCACTAGTCTCCCCTAAGCCAGGGTCTCTACATGCAAAAGGAAGATACACTAGTCTTCCAATTGTTAGTTATTACATTTTGATAACACCACAGGGAAGCAACCATCCAGGATACAAATAGAGGTTTTTACCTTATATTTCTTAGACATTTTAAATGCATGGGCTGTGCGCCTCAGGAAGACATCTGATTCATTTTTGGGAGGAAGTGGATTATAGAGCACAGTTTTGTCATTTGGAAGTGGCTAAAAAGACAAAGATATATTATTTTATTTACTGGGGTAGTATAAAGGGACCAAGCCTAGGAACTCACACACAGACGTACTCTGAACAATGTCTTCAATCTTTTAGTTTTTTGGAACTTCTTGAGAGAGTTTCACTAAGTTGCCCAGGCTGGCCATGAATTCACTCTCAGCCCTTGAAATTATGTTGCTTCTGCTCCAGTCTTCTGTGTGACTGAGATTACAGGCCTGAACCACTAGGTCCAACAAGACATATACCATTTCAACTACTACTTTATTGTCTAGCATTTTAAGACCTGGGGTTTGATCCCTAGCACCATAAAAACAAAACAGCGAAAAGTTACTTGCATTGCCCTTTATGGACCTGGCTCATATCCATTCTTTGTTTGCTTTGGTTTGGGGACAAGGTATCACTGTAGTTCTCCTGATCTTCAAGAGTGCTAGAGTTACAGATGTGCATAACTGTGCACGTCTAAGGCCCCCAGGTTCTTCAACTATGGGTCACTATCCATCCCATGGGAGGGTCATAGAAACCAATGTAGGACCATGTCAGTTTTCTCTTTCCTCCATTTGGGTTCAAGGGGTCAAACTAAGGTTGTTAGGTTTGGAGGCAAGTACCATTACCCAAAAGGCCACCTCACCAGCCCTCTTTTAAAAAAAATTCTTTTTTTAAAATAATTTATAGCCAGGTGGTGGTGGTGGTGGTGGTGGTGGTGGTGGTGGTGGTGCATGCCTTTAATCCCATCACTTCCGAGACAGAGCCAGCCTGGTCTACAGAGTGAGATCCAGGACAGGCACCAAAACTACACAGAGAAACCCTGTCTTGAAAAACCAAAAAAAGAAAAAAAAATTTTTTTAAATTTATTTTTATTTTATGTGCATTGGTGTTCTGACTACATGGATGTCTGTGTGAAGATGTCAGATCTTGGAGTTACAGACAGTTGTGAGCTGCCATGTGGGTGCTGGGAACTGAACCTGGGTCCTCTGGAAGAGCAGTCAGTGTTCTTAACCACTGAGCCATCTCTCCAGCCCCTCACCAGCCCACTTTTAAAAACAGATTTATGTGTAATAATGTTTTTCTGGGGCTGGAAAGATGGCCTCAGTGGTTAAGAGCATTGGCTGTTCTTCCAGAGGTCCTAAGTTCAATTCCCAGCAACCACATGGTGGCTCACAACCATCTATGAGATCTGGTGCCCTCTTCTGGCATGCAGGCGGAACACTGTATACATAATAAATAAATAAATTTAAAAAAATAATGTTTTGCTTACATGTGCGTGCCTGGTGCTGGAGTTAAGGATGGCTATAAACCATCACATGGGTGCTGGGAACAACAGCCCCTCTACTTTAGTCTTCAATAAATGGAAAATTACACGTATAAAGAAAAACTTTTTCCGTGTGGTGGTAGTGGTGGTGGCGCACACCTTTAATCCCAGCACTTGGGAGGCAGAGGCAGGTGGATCTCTGAGTTTGAGGCCAGCCTGATCTACGGATTGAGTTCCAGAACAGACAGGTCTATAAAGAAACCCTGTCTCAAAAATCAACAACAAAAACTACACACACACACACACACACACACACACACACACACACACACACACAGAAAATCTTTTAAAAAGTAATTATTATTTACTAAGCCATCATCCCAGCCACTCCCAAAAACCATCCCCCACTCCCACCCCACCCCCCAGCTGAGGACAGAACCCAGGGCCTTGCACTTGCTAGGCAAGCGCTCTACCACTGAGCTAAAACCCAACCCCCCCAAAACCGTTTTTTTTTTTTCACCCTCCCAAGACAGGGTTTCTCTGTATAATAGCCCTGACTGTCCTGGACTCACTCTGTAGATCAATCTGGCCTCAAACTCACAAAGATCCACCTGCCTCAGCCTCCTGAGCAAGTGCTGGGATTAAAGGTGTATTAAAGGTGTGTGCCACTACCGCCCGGCTGCTTTCCGATATTGCACAGGACCCAGGTTCAGTTCCCAGCACCCACACCAGATGGCTCATAACTGCCTGTAACTCCAATTCTAGGAAATCTGCTATCTTCTTCTGGTGTCCACAGGCACTGCACTTACATGGTGCATGTAAACTCTTGCAGGTACACACATACATACATTAAAAAAACATTTATTGTTGGTAATATTTCATCTGTATACCTATCTTAGGTATCAATATACCTAAGGTCCTGTAAAAATGTCTTAGGCAAAAAAACGGGGTCTTCATGGGCAGGATGAAGCAAGAAAGGGCTTCATATTCCATGGCAAGATTAAAGACACACAAGCCTTTGGTCAGTCTTGTCAGTAATACTTTGTAAGAAAAGAACAAATGGGCATGTGCAGGATCTCAGCCCACACAGGCACTGTACTTTCTACACCTCCCCCTCATGGCCATCTCTAACACACTGGCCAAGTGGCTAAGGTTCTCTCTCCCCCAGGGAAAATAACAAACCACCCCCACTGATGTCACTGACACTCAAGAGATGGCCAGATAAATGATACACTTCACCTCTCACTTCCTTGGGAACTAGCTCTACTTAGTACAAGGACATGAGGGACTTATCATCAGCACTTGGGAGAAAGCCTTCTGGGCTGAGTTACAGAGAGACGAGTGAGTGGGAGGGGGCCCTTCCTGTACCACTCATCTCACAGAAGTCACTTGCCAGCCAGCTCTGCTTCCCACATTCCCGGACCCAGGACCCAGGAGATGAGATTCAGTGACACATCCCTGTGCACACCTCCTTTAGAGCCATCTGCTGCCTTACCCACGCACGTTCCACCCCCACCCTCACAGATCCACAGAACAGCTGGTGTTGGGTATAACTGAAACCCAGAGTGCAGGACAGCCATGGCTGTGGTCCATAGGCCTCCTAGGAAAGAAAGCCCCTACCCAGAAAAGACACGCATATTTGGGAAGAACCAAACAGACGCTAGTATCTCAAACTAAAGAAAACAGTTGTGTCCCTACCTAAATAACAGTCATTGACAATGGAATTTTCCTCACTAGACTTCTCTTAAAACACAAAGATCAACTTCTTAAATTGTCTTCAGTTAAGGGACAGGGTGGCCAAAATATCCGTGGGTGTCTCCTTTAATGAAGCTACTTTACTCAGTAACCCAAGAATGAAAGTTCAAAGTCAGCTCAAAGGTATTCCCTGATGAGGGACATCTTCTGAAGACCAACTTCATCACTTTTCTACTTTGGTTTATGTGCTGAACAGCCAGGTAGAGAACTGATCACAGCAGCAAAGGCTAGCCCTTACCTGACAGTAGTAATCCAAGTTAGGCAGAGTACCAAACAAAAGCACCTGTCTTCTGAAGTACATACCAGCAAGTTTTATTCTGAGCCTCCTGCCTTTATCTAATCAGTCATTATTTATACTTAAAAATTCATAAGTAAAAGTAGGATGTGGTAACTAACTCCAGTAGCACTCAGGAAGTAGAGGCAGAAGGATTGCTGTGAATATAATGTCAGGCTAGCCAGGCTACATAACAACATCCTGTCTCAAATAACCCAAAACAAAACGGAATTGGAAAAGACAGCCTAGCAGTTAAGAGCATTTGCAGAGGATGTGCGTTCTGTTCCCAACATCAATGTTGGGATGCATACACACAAGATTCCTAAGTAAAGAAATCACAGAACTCACCAAGGACTTGTCAATGATGCAGAACATGTAGGCATCGTGGAGGAGGATGTGCATCGGTCTCTTGGGATGAAAGCTGATGTGTGTGATGGGAGTATCCCTTTGGAGCCATAGCTGGTGAAATCCCTGCTTCTGGACATTTCGGCTCCACTCTGTATACTGCTTGTCTGGGATACTGAACTCAAACACCTGAAGAACACAACACCAGGCAAGTGGACATGTGTATCCATGGAGTTCAGAGGCCCCTATTCCTTCTGGGTTTTATCTTCTCCTAACCACAAATAGTAGCAAACCTTGAGGCACCATATTTAGCATTACATTTTTGTTGTTGTTGTTTTTCTTTTTCTCTTTTTGGTTTTTCCAGACAGGGTTTCTCTGTGTAGCTTTGGAGCCTGTCCTAGAACTTGCTCTGTAGCCCAGGCTATCCTCGAACTCACAGAGATCAGCCTGCCTCTGCCTCCCGAGTGCTGGGATTAAAGGTGTGCGCCACCACTGCCACGACCACCCGGCGTTGTTGTTTTTCAAGACAGGGTTTCTCTGTGTAGTCTTGGCTGTCCTGGAACTCGATTTGTAGACCAGGCTGGCCTCGAGCTCACAGAGATCCACCTCCTGCCCCTGCCTTCCAAGTGCTGGGATTAAAGGTATGCACCACTGCACAGCTTAGCATTACATTTTACAACCACCTAAAATAAGCTTTACATTTCAGTTCTGGCTGGCCTGAAACTTGTGATCCTCCTGTCTCAATATCCCACACCATGGGATTTAGGTCACTGCCATTAAATTCAGGGGGCACCAGTTTCAATGACAAACACACTTAAGGTAACACCTTTGAATAGTCTTGTTCAAGAATGAAAACCCATGAAAGTGAGAGAGCATTTTTGGGATACTGTGTGTGTGCACGAGAGTGTAAAAACTGTTCAAAACAGTAAGCATCATTTGCTTAGCAATCTAAACAAATGTGCTTCCCAGACATCTAGACTCTTTCCAACAGCTCAGTGGGGTGTAGTTGATGTCATCAACTCCATTTTACAGATGAGGATATACAAGCATTGATGAGTTCATAATGTGCTCTATAACCCAAGTTTCTAAAGACTATCTCTTTACAATTTGGCATAAAAAATGCTGTGGAGTTAGCTCTCATTTGGCTGAGATTAGATACCTAAATTTTAGTAAGGCCTAATTTCCTCATGAAAGTAAGCCACACATTTTTAGGTTGTTTTCAAAATTTTATTGTATTTCATTTTTAGTTTAATACCCGGGCCCGTGTCATCTCTAGTTTAAATTAGCAGAGTATAGCCAGGTGGTAGTGGCAAATGCCTTTAGTCCCAGCACTCAGGAGGCAGAAGCAGGCAGATGTCTTTGTTCAAGGACAGCCTGGTCTACAGAGTTAGTTCCAGGACAGCCAAGGCTGTAGTGGTGGCGGCGGCAGCTGGGATTAGCAGAATGCTTCAAAATTCTTCCATCCCTTTGTACTTCTTAGCTCTAGAGCTGCATTGTAAACTGTGCCCCATCAAACCAATGGATACTGTGGACCTATGGTGGGCACAGGCCACATATGAAAGCTTCACTTGCACAAACCAAACCTGCCTATGTATCCTCCAACATCTTCAAGGGAAAGTTCCTCTAAACTGTCCATCATCTCAGGCTCCAGGTCACTATCTAGCAGAAGGGATCTGGAAAGCACTAGAATCTCTTACCTGTTGGTCAGAATGAGCAATGACAAGGTTGTTGGTACTGGGGGCGATGGCCAGAGCAGTCACTGGGAAATTGTAAGCAGGTACTGTGCAGTGAAGCTGGGGGAAAAAGACAAGGGACAACTCTATAGCCATCTTCCTTCAAGAAAGGTTAGATGGGCTGGACGTGGTGCCGCACAACTTCAATCGCAGCACTCCAGGGACAGGGGCGGGCTCTGCCAGTCCCAGGTCTATACAGTGAGAACCTACCTCAAAACCACCACCACACACACACAGACAGACACACACACACAGACAGACACACACACACACACAGACACACACACACACACACACACACACACACACACACACACACACACACAGAGAGAGACAAAAACAAAACAAAGAAAACTAGATGTCAGTGATTTTTTGGTAGTTTATTATTATTATTATTTTGTTGTTTTCTTGGTACTGGGCTTTGAATATTCTTAACATGTGCTCTACTACTACTAAGCCTACTCAGTTTAAAATAAGGTTCTTTGGAATTCAAAAGCATTCTATGGAAGTTCAGGCATTCCAACAACAAAGAACATTAATTTCATTTAAAAAAAAAAATGAAATTAAATGTCTGGGTGTGGTGGTGCATGCCTTTAATGCTCTTACTCTGAAGGCAGAGTCAGGCAGATCTTTGAGTTTGAGGTCAACCTGTACTACATAGTGAGTTCCAGGCCAATAAGACCCTTTCTCAAAGAAACAAATGAACTAATTATGCTTAACTGCTTATATAGTGGAGCATTACCAGAAAACCCAAGAGCAGTTTTCTCTGAGTAAATGTGTCACTATGAATCACTCAAATATACCACTGTACTGAGAACACAAAGCTCTACCCCGTGCCTAAAAAAATGATTGCCTAAGAATGGACCTTTGGGTTCAACTCTAAGGCATCTGGGCACTACACAGAAACATTCTTTTTGGTGGTGCTAGGGACAGATGTTGGAATTCCTGGCCACTCCCCCAGCTACATGACCACACATGCACAGTTCAGTAGCCAAGTAAGGGGCCTTGGGCAGCGTGATCACGCAATCTGTGCACATGCGTGGCGCAGCTCCACAAACCCATATGCACATGTGCAGGGGAATCCATAAGAAGCGGATCCCAGACTCCTCCCTCCTTCTCTTCCCACCCCTGCACGTGTCTTCCACAGGCCTAATCACACCCTCTCCTGTCCCTCCCTTCTCCTAATAAAACTCTGATAGTGGGTTTTGTGGTGCCTTGTGGCCTTTCTCGCACATTGCAGCGCCTCATTAAAACCATCAACAGACTCAACATATAGCTGGCAGTATTATTGCTCATCGGTCAGAAGGGTTCCCCAACTACGTTCTTATTTCCTATCTAATTTAAAACCACACTGATTTATAAGGCAAGTGACGGAAGGAAACCTGGTATGATCTCCAGCTTGGTACCTATGTACAGAATTTTCCCTCCCTCCTCAAAGCAGAGACACCTGTGTATTTTTGTCTTTTTTTTTATCATTTTGTCTGCTTTGTAGTACTGGGAACTGACCTTAGGGTGCCATGAATACTAGGCAAGTACTCTACCACTAAGCTATCTTCTAGCAACAAAATGGATTCATCACTCACAAATCCCTAATTTTGAGTATTATACCATTCTTTTAATTTTTTAATATTTTGTGATTTTAATATTATATTAGTACAGCTTTGAGGCTCTAAAGAATTCTAAAGCAGAAATCGAAAGCAGGAAAAATTCTTGCTTAAAAAAAAAAAAATGTCTAGTAAATTTCCAGGTCACTCTAATCGGCCTGGAATCTTAACATGACTAGGAGCCTCCTTCCTGTATGACTCAAACTGCTGGATGAAATCTGATGCTCACCTTTAGATGGTTCAGATCATATACGTGGACTCCAGCACTGGTACCTGATGCAGCTAGCCAATTCCCATCTGGACTGACTGCCAAAAGACACATGGCCTCCACTGTCCCTGCGAGGACAGAAGAAACAAGTTCTTGAATTAGGCTGCAGGGCCTGCCCTACCCTGGAGATATGCAGAAACCAATGAGACCCACACGACTATAAATCATTTAGAGGAGACCTTACTGGAGTTTTACAAATTAGTTCTAAATGCTAACCTATTTTTAATTTTTGTTTTGTTTTGTTTTTTTTCAAGACAGAGTTTCTCTGTGTAGCTTTGGAGTCTGTCCTGGAACTCACTTTGTAAACCAGGCTGGCCTTGAACTCAAAGAGATCCTGCTGCCCCTGCCTCACAAGTGCTGGGACTAAAGGCGTGCACCACCACCGCCTGGCCTAAATTTTTTTTGGAGACAGGAAATTACTCTTGTAGCGCAAGACAGCTTTAAACTTAGGATCCATGTGCCTCAGCCTCCCAAATGTTAGGTAGCTATGCTTTTCCCGATGTTTAAATTTAATTAGCTATTGTTGGGCATGGTGCACAAGTTTTTAATCCTAGGACTCAGGAGGCAGAGACTATGAGTTCAAGGCCAGCATGGTCTATATAGCAATTTAAGGGCCGTTAGGTCTACATTATGAGACATGGTGCAAATAAATATATTATAAATAAATATAAAAACTATTGTCCCTCATGTGAAGAGAGGCCAGACAGGTCAAACTAGAGGGATCACTGGTTCAGACCCGAGTAAAGCACTGAAACCATACCTTAAGCTAATGCTTTCAAACTACCTTTTCCCTCTTAATGCTTTCAGATTAGTTATGGACACAGCAAGTGCAACAGACTTGAAGCACAGCTTTAATTTACCGAGTGCCTGCTGTCTGTTTAACAGTGCGGGCCAGAGAGGAGCTACCTCTGTCAAAGGGTTCGAATCAATTCGCAACAAGAACGTGGAATAAAAATCAGCCACCAACATTATATGCTAAAATATGTGCTGCATTTAACAATCCCAAATAATAAAAAAAGCTTTACAACAAGTCATAAACCATCTGTTGAAGAGTAGATAAAGATGTTAAGGGAAGATAGTCTAAGATTGACAATAAAAAATACTGTCAGGTTAGAATATCTGACTCCTAAATGGTAGGCCTCTTCTGAATGCTTCTTTCTGTGTGCTGCTTTTCTTTATTTCTCCTTTTGTGTGTGTGTGTATATGTGCGCGCGCGCGCACGCGCGCACAGTGGGTGTATAAGACAGGATCTCTCTCTCTCTCTCTCTGTAGCTCTGGCTATTATGGAAGTCACGCTTTAGCCCAGGCTGGCCTCAAACACACAGAGACTCGCTGGCCTCTGCCTCCCAGTGCTGGGACTAAAGTTGTGCGCCACCACGTCTGGCTTGAAGCAGCTTTTCAATGAGTTAATGTTAAACGTTTACAACCCAGGCTGATGGGAGTCTAAAACGGCAATGAAGTAGCTAAATGCCAGCGCAAGGGACAAGGGACAGGTTCATGGAATGTATCCAAGTACCAACGTAAACTGGAGGAGAAGTCAAAGTCAACAGTTAAGTCAGCATTAGCTAGTACATATAGTCACCTACTGAGGCAATGTTATGTTCTCACGGAGCAGGAAAAACAGCACAAGCACAAATGACCCCCCAAAACTATATGTGTAACAGCATTTTCATCTTATATAAACATTTCACAGGAATAAACAACAACAACAACAAAGTATCGGGTTCCCAAAATCTCTACCCAGATACCCAGAAAACACCAAACACTAAGGGGAGCTATCAGATGTCAGGACTGCAGATGACTTTTACCTTCGCCCCAACTCTGCTAACAAAACTAAGGATGATGAAACTTCTCCGGCCCAAATAAGGAATCAAAAACCCAGCGAGAAAGGAGTAGGTGTGAGGAACATTTCAGACCTCATCGAGAGTCTTCATCTGCCAGATATCTCCTCCTACTTGAAATGGCAAACATGTGAGCGAGAGAATCTGCCAGGTGAGAAGAGCAGCAGGCACCCGACCGGCACTGAGGTCTACCGAGGAAAAGTCACCAGAGACACGGAGAATCCCCCGTTCAGTCAGAAATCCCACCTGATTGAGGCTGGAAAGTGTGCAGGTGCTTGAAGCTTCCTTCTAGCAGACGGATGACATGCAGAGACCCTTGACTGGATGCTACAAAGAGCTTTGCTGAATCTTCAGAAAACAAAATATGGAGGGCTGAGCGAAGGAATGCTGGCATTTTGGAAACCTTTGGGTAAATCAACAGTGAAAGCCAGTGAGAGAAAGCAGCACACCACAAGCGACACAGCCAGCTTAAGTTAGACTAACTCTTGGAACTTCCAGGCAAGGACCCACAGAGGGCCTGGAACACTGCCATGCTTCCTATAACCTACCTAGCCTCTTCATCCAGATGGCAACTGCTCAATTCTCTGCCTTGGAAATCACTTAAAATAGGAATAAAATACCATTTTTGCTAAGACTGTTTCTCTATTTCTTTTTCTTTTTATGTGTTTAATAAATACATCAGCCGAAGATCACACACACACTAAGAACAAAAGCACTCAACAGGCCATATTTACATATTTGTGCATATACACACACCCAATAATAACAAGAAAAAGAGGCTACCTATTTGAGAGTGGAGGAGGTATGAGAGGGTTAGAGAGAGGAGGCTTGAGGAAATGGAGGAAAGAAACGTAATTCTATTTCAATTAAAAACAAAATAATAGCAAAAACCAAATACTTAGCATTGCAGTGGTAGTGCTGAAGATTGAACCTAGAGTCTTCTATAAGATTTAAAAACAAAGTTGAGGGCTGGAGAGATGGCTCAGAGGTTAAGAGCACTTAGCTGCTCTTCCAGTGATCCTGAGTTCAATTCCCAGGAACCACATGGTGGCTCACAATCATGTATAATGAGATCTGACACCCTCTTCTGGTGTATAGACAAACACGCAGACACAACACTATACATAATAAATAAATAAATTGAAAAGAAAAGAAAAAAACATAACAACAAAGCCGGGTGGTGGCACAGGCCTTTAATCCCAGCACTGGAGTGGGAGAGATAGGATGATCTCTGTGAGTTCGAGGCCAGCCTGGTCTACAGAGTGAGTTAAGGTTACACAGAGAAACCCTATCTTAAAAACAAAACAAAACAAAACAAACAAACAAATTGTGTGTAGGAGTTGAGAGATGGCTCAGTGGTTAAGAGCACTGGCTGCTCTCCAGAGGACAAGGGTTTGATTCCCAGCACTAATATGGCAGCTCACAATCACCTGTAACTCCAGGTCCAGAGGACCTGCCCACTTCTGGCCTCTGTAAGCACCAGGCACACGCATGGTGAACAGACATATATGCATACATGAAAAACATTAATACACATAAGTAAATAAAATGTTTAAATAAAGTACGTGTGTGTGCATGTATGTAGAGGTCAGAGGTTAACTTGTGGGAGCCTCTCCTCTACCATGTGGGTCCTGGAGATAGAACTTAGGTTGTCAGACTTAGCAGCAGGTCCCTAAAAGATTGCTCTGTAACAGCTACGACCATCTAACTTTTTACTAAGGATTCTTTTTTTAAAATGATTAGTTTATTTTTATTTTATGTGCACTGGTGTTTTGCCTGCATTTCTGTCTGTATGAGGGTATCAAATCACTGTAAGCTGGATTACAGACAGTTCTGAGGTGCCATGTGGTTGCTGGGAATTGAACCCGGGTCCTCTGGAAGAGCAGCCAGTGCTCTTGATTGCTGAGCCACCTCTCCAGCCCTCACTAAGGATTCTTATCCAATTCACTTCCACTCTAAACAAAATTACACATGCAGGAAGTTTCTTCTTTTACAGGAACACACTTTGCCCTCACTTACTCTTTGGAGGCTTATGTTGTCACGCTCATATTTCAATCGATATAGAAAAAACCGAGACGCTGTAGAATAGGCTATCCAACTTCCACACGGGGACACACAACTGCAGATAATGTTCTCAGGGCCCTGGCAATTGGAGGAAGCAACAGGAGTGGGAAAAAAAAACTGTTAGTTGGGCAGTGGTGGCACACACCCTTAATCCCAGCACTCAGGAGGCAGAGGCAGGTGGATCTCCGTGATTTCGAGGCCAGCCTGGTCTACAGAGTAAGTTCCAGGACATGCTCTAAAGCTACACAGAGAAACCCTGTCTCAAAAAACAAAAACAAAAACAAAAAACCCAAAACAAAACAAAACAAATCAACCAATTGTTTTCAGACAGTCTCACTCAAATTTCCTTACATTAGACAGCAAACCGGGCTCACAGCAATGAGTCATCAAGCCTGGCAAAGCTTCCTGAAACCAGGTTCCTAGGACTCTTCCAGCTCTCGGTGCTCAGACATTTCCACAAATGCCTACACATATTCTTAACACCTCACTGGTGCACTCTGATTTCTAAATCCAACATAGGTCTGCAGATAACAATAATTTCTTAGGTCTTTGATAACTTAGAAAACCTCAACCTGAGAAAGATGGGCAGGAAGGCATTAATGCAAACGCTGGGGAGAGAAGATTGGGAGTGCTGATTTTCTGTTCTGTCCATGCTGACCTACATTAAGACCTCTAAGAGCTGGGCTTGGTGGCGCACACCTTTAGTCCTAGCACTCAGGCGGCAGAGGCAGGCGGATCTTTGCGTTCAAGGCCAGCCTAGTTCCAGGACAGCCAGGGCTACAAGAAACCCTGTCCAGAAACTCCGCCCCCACCAAAAGATCTCTAAGAAAAAATGAAAAATATTTGGAGAAGGGGAAGGAAAATAATGCAGTGTAATATTTACATAGAGTTAAAAATAAAGCCAGGTATGGAATACGTATCTGTAATCCTAGCACCGAGGTTGACGTGGGGGTTGGAACTTCAAGGCTGATCCTGATGACAGAGGAAGCTCCTCTTCAAAGTCTTCTTTTGGAGGGGAGGGGTGGCAGGGTCTCTCTACATAGCCTAGCCATGGCTGACTTCAGACTCGGCAACCCCCCTCCCCGAGTCTCCTGAGTGCTGGAACTTACAGGCACATGTCACCATAAATGACCAAGTTTTATTCTTTTAAAGTTTTTTTTTTTTTTTTTTTTTGAGACAGGATTTAACTTAGCCCAAGGTGGTTTCAAATTCCCTACTAACCAAATGACCTTGAACTCTAAACTTCCTGCCTCCATGCCCCAAGTACTGGGATCACAGTCAGGATTATTACAAACAGCTAAGACATTTTTGTTAGAGATAAAATGATCAAAGCAATTTACATGGCACGTTGCTAATGTAAAAAGGAAACATACACATACAAATGAGCATAAGTTCTTTTGTTTTTTTGGAGGATATACAGGAAACTGTGGAAGTGCTTATCTCTGAACAGTGGAACAATAAAATGTGGGGTGAGCTTGCAGCTTAATTTGATTATACAGTCTTTCACTCTCTTAATTATTAAAAGTACACATATGCTTATAATATACATTTCTTACACTCACTTACCAAATTCTCAATAGCTAACTTATAAACACTGAGTGACACTCAGATTCAGAATGCGGAAGTGCTCTGGACCTTGGGTGGGAACACGATCCTTCTTACCTTTGTCTTGAGGTGCAGTAGATGGTCTGCATTTTTAGAGAGCGGGAGAATATCTCCATTCTTGCCTAAAAACAGAAACTTCCCTGAGTTTTTTTTTTCATCGAAAGTGCAGTTTTCCATTTGAAAGTCAATCTGAGTAAGAGAGGATTTCTCCCAGGGGCAAATCTGGTTTACCCACATTACCCACGTGCGTAGTCACAATCTGGAGAGCTATGTGAAGGACAGCAAAGGAACATGGCTCTAAGGCCCACAGCCTGCCAGAGCTTCACCCCATAGACATGCAGGTGGGCAGAGGCAGATCTTAACACATTCTAAAGAAGAGAATTCAAGCATTTCCTAAACTGGTGACTCATTCCAGAGCCATGTAGGACCGCCACTACACATCATTCCATCTTCTTATTCTCAGTAGCCTGCTTTCATATAGTCAGGCCACAAGTGTCATCTCAACTACCTCTTACATGCATCTTACAGATGCCTAAACTCTTTTTTGGGAGTGGGGGTTGACACATTGTTTTTTCTGTGTAGCCCTGGCTGTTCTGCCTCCCAGGTGCTGGGATTAAAGACACGTGCCACCACTGCCTGGCTAAAACTTAAACTCTTAAGAAACAATAACAACAAAGGCCAGGTGATGGTTGCTTATGCAGATAGTGAGTTCCAGGCCAACCTGGTCTATACATTGAGTTCTAGGACAGTCCAAAAAAACAAAAAACAAAACAACAACAAAAACAACAACAACAACAACAAAAAAAAAACAACATTGGTATTTGGTTAAGATTTTTAGATAGTTTATAATCTCATCACTTAGAATTGGTGAGTTCAAGGCCAATATCAACAATATCAACTGCAGAGTGATCTCCTGTTTCAGAAAACCAAAACAACACTTGAACATTCAGTAATTTTTTTTCTTGTATATGGGAAAACCATAATTTCCCACAGACACAGGAAAAAAATCTATCCTTCTAAATATATGTATGTATATCTCTGTGTGCAGGTCAGAGGTGGCATTAGGTGTTTCTTCAATTGCTCTCCACTTTATTTTTTTCCCAGTGGGGGTCTGACTACGTAGCCCTGGAACTCACCATGTAGACCAGTGACCCAAATCAGAGATCTCCCTGCCCCTCCCTGCTGAGTGCTGGCACTGGGACTAAAGCTGCATACCACCACGGCCAGCTCCACTGTATTTTCTGAGACAGGAGCTCACCAATTAGGCTAGACTGGGCTGGCCAGTAAGTCCAGGGATCCTCTTGTCTCTGCTAACCTGGTCCTGAACTTCTTCTCATTCTCTTGTTTCCATTTCCAAGTATTTGCTACCATGCCTGACTTATTTTCTACAGGCAGAATTTCAACTGTAATTTTGATGGTTTGCATTCTCTTTCCAGTTTTCTTTTCTTTTCTTGGCTCAGGTCTTCGCCTCCCATGTGCTGGGTTAATGGCTACTATGGCTAGCTTCCAGTTTTCTTTTGTGTGGGTGTTGGATACTGTAGCTCAGACCTGGGGACTTGTGCTCCCAGGCAGGCACTTTACTTTTGAGGTTTACATCAGCCCATCTTGGTATCCCCACCCCCCCACCGCCACCTTTTTCTATTTTTAAAATTTTGCCAGTTTTTAAAAGTAAGTTTAAAAACAAAAAACAAAAAACAAAAAAAAAAAAAAAAAAAAAACAAGCAAATGCAAACCCTCTGCTGACTTTACCTGTTGCAACTGTAGATCCTAGTCTCCAAAGTTCCAAGTGATGAGCAAACTGGAAGAGGAGCAGCTGCCTTTTTTTTGAACAGGAAATCAGACGACGCTGCATCCAAGAATTGAAAACTCATAAATAGGTCAACCTGGTCACCTGCTGCTTCAGTTCCAGAGGCAACAGCAGCATCCTAACACAATCCTTTCTCTACTGCGGAAACCCATTTACTTAGCAGGCATGGTGGCCGGCCCTGGGAGGCAGAGGCAGGTGGATCTCTGTGAGTTCAAGGCCAGACTACATAGTGGGTTCCAAGATAGACTAGGCTACAATAGTGAGACCCAGCCTCAAAAAAAAAAAAAAAAAAAAAAAAAAAAATCCATTTATTTGATAGATATAGCCTAAGTCATAGCTACCACAATCTAGTCACTGTACTAGAATTCAAGAACACAAAGGTGACTGAAATAGCCACTCATCTCACCATGCTTCTAAAGAAGTGACACAGAGTAGGCAGTCATGTTACAGTGTGCCACAAGACTTAACATGGACAAAGACAGATGAACGGAAAGGACACCTAACCTATCCTTGCAGAACAGACAGATCAGATGAGGCCCACTGGTAAAGATTAGTCAAGCAGAGAAGGAACGGTAAGAAGTTCCAGGGAGGAAAGAACATGCAGAACAGGTCAAATGCAAAAGCACTTGAAAGGAGACTTCAGAATGGAAAGGCAGGGGGAGATGGGCCGGTCCAAGATCAGCACAGGTTTCTACAGCCACATGAAGAAATTAGGATCTATGCTGAGGACAACAATAGCAACGAAAGCCAGAGGAATGAACAAGGTGCTTTTAACAATGACCCGTGGAGAACAGGTCAGAACGACACAGCCGTTAATAAAAGTCACAGTGGCGCACGCCTTCAACCCCAGCGCTCAGGAGACAGAGGCAGGTGCATCTCTGAGTTCTGGGCCAGCCTGGGCTACAGAGTGAGTTCCAGGACAGCCAGGGCTGTTACATAGAGAAACCCTTTCTCAGAAACAACAAACCAACAAACAAAAAGGGAAATCATTTAAAAAGTCACTGAAAAGGAATCCATGAGAAGAGACAATGATCCAAGTAGGCCAACAGTAGCACAGAAATGACTCAATTCAAGAGATAATGAGGCATCTGATGGCTGGTGAGTTCAAGACTAGTCTGGTCCACACAGAGAGTTCCAAGCCAGCCAGTGCTACAAGTGAGAGGTGGGGGAAAGAATGAGGACTATGTCTGACTTCATCAAACCACATACATGAAATATGTGGGTAATTTTAAAAAATATTTTTAAATGTATGTGTATGGGTGTTTTGCCTGCATGAAATGTCCGTGCATCACATTCATGCAGTGCCCGAGGAGGCCAGAACAGAGTGTTAGTTCCTCTTGAACTGGTGGTACAGAGAGTTACTAACTGCCAGATGAGCCCAGGTCATACGAAGGAGCAATAAGTGCTCTTAACCACTGACCCATTCCTCCAGCCCCAAACTGTGTATGTTTTAAATACAAACATCACCCCTAGTAACTGTATGTACTTTATAGGAATTTTGTTAGCTTGTTTTTAAGGGTAGGCTCTATTATTCAGGTGGAGAAGCTAGGCTTGTAGTGTTCCTTTCAAGGTAAATGGTATCATCCCCACAAGTTGAGTAGACCTCCCCAGTAACTAAACTGGGTCAACCTCATTATCACAATATGTGTATATATATATATATATATATAATATATATATATATATATATATATATATATATATATACACACACACACACACACACACACACATATATATACATGCACACATGCGCACGCACGCACGCGCACACACGCACATACACAGAGCAAGTGTATTAGAGGAAGCTTGCCTCAGAGAGGAATGAAGACAGTTTTAGAAGTGTGAGCTGTGTTCAGTCTGACTGGATAGAGGGATGGGGAGATGCTGAGGGTAAGAGGGGATACTCACATGGGGGAAAGTGATCTTTCGAAGGGCAGCATCATAATTCTTCACCTCCACTTTCTCCATGAGAGGACGAATAACTAGATGGGTGTCAGTGCCTGAAACAAAGGCATACAATGAGAGAAATCCTTCATGAAGAGAAAACAATCAGAGCTGGGCAGAGTCAAGAGCAGCTGGCTGGGGGAGGACTTACCTCCTGATATCAGAGCTGTCGGGCTGTGGGCCACAGTGCGCACATCATGAGTGTGATGCTGGAATGGTTTTGTCCGCACCCACTGCTTCTCACTGCTGTTGGAAGTCACGGAGACCAGCTGAAAATGGAATACCGTGCCCTCGGCTGTACCCACCACAAAACTGTCTTCTTGCTGAGAAATCAAATCATGAGGGGGAGACGTCAACATAACAAGGGCCAGATGGAAAAATGTTCTTTCAGGTTTTCTATCTGGGAAGCTCAGGGGAAAACAAAAATCATGCCTTGAATTAGAAGGGATGTTCCTGTCTGGCGGAGGTGGTACCCGCCTTTAATCCTAGCACACAGGTGGATCTCTGTGAGTTTGAAACCATACTGATCTACAGAGTTCCAGGGCAGCCAAGGCTACCCAGAGAAACCATGTCTGGGGAGGGAGAGAAAGAAGGGAGCTTCCCGGGGAAGGCAGTTCCATCAGAGGAGCAAGCTCAGACATAGGCAACAATCGCCCACTACTGACAACGCTAACAATTAGTATCACCAAGTGCTATGCAGTCATACGCTACACATTCAACGACAAACCAAATATATGGTCAATAAAAGTCTAATGAACCAAAGTTCCTATTACCCAGGGACACCACAGCTGTCAAAATGGAGCACCAAACATTACTCACCATTTGCAATGATGCTGGTGTGGGCAGAGCCAACACACCTTTTAACTGTACTCAAAGTTTGATTTGGGTGGAGACTTTTAGTTTGTATTAAGATTTTAAGAATTACTGGGTTGGAGATGGTTCAGCAGTTAAGGGCACTACTGCTCTTTCAGAGGACCTGAGCTCAGTTCCTAGCACACACATAATGTAGCTTACAACCTCCTATAACTCCGGCTCCAAAGGGATCTGAAGCCTCTGACGTCTATACTCCAGTGCACATACCCACATCCACACACAATTAGAAAAAACAACAACAAAAAGGCTGAAAAGATGGCTCAGTGGTTAAGAGCACTGCCTGCTCTTCCAGAGGACCCAGGTTCAGCTCCCAGCACCCACATGGCAGCTCACAACTGTCTGCAACCCTAGTTCCAGGGGATCCAACAGACTCACATACATGCAAAATACCAATGCACATTTTAAAAAAAGGTGGGCAGTGGTGGCACATGCCTTTAATTCTAGCACTCGGGAGGCAGAGGAAGGCAGATCTCTGTAAGTTTGAGGCCAGCCTGGTCTATAGAGTTCCAGGACAGCCAGGACTACATACACAAAGAAACCCTGTTTTGAAAAACAAAATAACCTCCCACCACAAAAACAAAACAAACAAACAAAAAAAACATACATACATACACATATATATATATATATTTACATTGGAGTTTCTCTTTGCCTGAGTATAAATCTTAAAAAAACAAAAGCAAAAACTTCTTACAGTTTCAAGTAAAGCACTTGGAATTTTTATTTGATTGCATAAAACATAATGTTCCTTAGTATTACTAATTTTTTCTTTTTCGTTTTTCGAGATGGGGCTCATTTGTGTAGCCCTGGATGTTCTGGAATGAGCTCTATAGACCAGGCTAGACTTGAACTCATAGAGTTCCACCTGCCCCTGCCTCCTGAGTGCTGGGATTAAAGGAGTGCGCCACCATCATCCGGCATAGCATCTTTAAAAAAGAAATACTTATTTGTTGTGTGTGTGCACACACACACATGCATCAGTGTGTGTGTGGAGGTCAGATGACACCTTTCCAGCCCCGGTTCCCTCCTTACTGGGTGGCAAATGTCATTACCTGCTAAGCCGTCTTGCCAGCTTAGCAATAACTTCTTTATGAAGTTAAACATTTCCATTAAAGAACACGGTAGGTGCTAGGTCATTGCTTACGTGGTTTAGAAAGAATTAAATTTCTCTGCTGCTGGTTGTGTAAAAGAGTAGCACATACAATTGGTACATTAGGGTGCAATGGAGTAGCTTTCTCTACTACCTGTTTACATAAGTATACCCTGATGCTCATACAAGGCTGAAATCTCATACTGATGTATTTCTCAGAATGAGTTCCTGCTATTAGGTGACATGTTACTATATAAAAACTATGCTCGGACTGGAGAGATGGCTCAGAGGTTAAGAGCACTGGCTGTTCTTCCAGAGGTCCTGAGTTCAATTCCTAGCAACCACATGGTGCTCATAACCATCTGTAATGAGATCTGATGCCCTCTTCTGGTGGGCAGGCATACATGCAGGCAGAACATTGAATACATAATAAATAAATAAATAAATCTTAAAAAAATAATTTAGAAAAAGAAAACTATGCTCGGTACAAGAAATGAAATACCTAAAATAGATTTAAATAAGAAACATGTTAGTTGTGAGAAAAAATTGAATCCTTCTAAACCATGTAAGCAACACATGAGAAAAGATAGACCCCAAGAATGACTTGGAAGCTGAGCTTGGTGACAGAAGGTTGTAATCGTAGCTACTCAGGAGATCAGCAGGAGGATCCTAAGTTCAAGGACTACCTGGCTGGGACCATACTCACATCAGCAACAGCAATAGACTGCACATCAGCATTTGCGATGAGATGACTTTTAACAAGCGTCCCGGTAGCTGAGTCCCATAACTGCACCTTTCCAACAGAGTCCACACTTATGACAGTGCCGTCGGACAAGAAGGCAACACCCCACACGATACACCTCGACTTAGTTATTCCCAGGTGCTGCCTATCTAAAACCATCTTACGAATAATGCTCCCTGAAAAACAAGAAAGGTACACATGTAGATGGTGTTTAGTTTCAGTTTTCTAAAACTACATGGACAAGCAGAATGTGGCGAGTTAGATGCCTGAACACAGAAAGTCATTAAATGGCAGCTGTGTTGAACTGTTTTAAAACTCCAAAAAGGGTACCTGAAGAGGAAAGAGTTCAGTGAGAGGGAGGGAGGCAGAGAAGACCAGAAATCCCTTCTGGGGAGATGGATGGAAAGGTGTAACGTTCACTTAAAAGCAGGCACACTGCACACGCACATTACACTCTCTCTTTCCCACACTCTGTATATAGGAAAGGGAGACAAGAAGACAGAGACAAAAACTCAGGGAGTGGTAACTAAGTAGAGCCTAGGAACCAAGACAGGTTAGCCTTAGGGAAAACCTGATTTATACACAGAACCCCCGGGAGCTAGGGGCCCTGCAGTACTTCAGAAACAAGAGGACGAGGGACCTCCAAGGAGGAGGTGGCTGGAAGTTAATCTAAGAGGCTGCAGGCCTGAGTAAGCAGCAGACAGTAACCAAACTGTCTTAACTGAAGACTCTTCTATAAAAGGGACTGGGAACCAAGTATAGGACAAGGGTGTCTAGAGGGGAAACGGGGTCAAGTGAAAACTGCTGACGGGATGTGGGGACATCAGATTTCTTATCCTCAGAACAGTGACAGCGAGGCCTGCACTCACCAGGGAGGAGAATGGAAGAGTCTGAGAAAGCAGCTCAGTGGTGGGGATGTACAATACCCAGGGCTGACCTGATCCCCAGCACCAAAAAACCAACTGACTGATTGATTGATTGATTGATTTCTGGGAACCAAGTCACACAAGAAGGGAAAAATTTTTTCTAAGATCCTGACTTCAGAAGTTCCCCAACAGGCCACCCAGATGACTCTCAGTGGTCAGCATGCTCAAGAGTCTCACTGATGGAACAAGAACAAACAGTACACACTCAGAGAAAGCCTCCTCGAATAAGAAAAGCAAGACAAACAGAAGAGGCAAACAAATGAACAGTAGGACAGCAAGAGTACAGAACACATGCCAAATACTATCACCAACAGCTTCAGAGTGAGGGGCTGGAGAGACGGCTCCGTTGTTGAGTACTTGCTGCTCTTGCAGGACTGGAGTGTGGTTACCAGCACCCACAACAGCATTTAACTATAGCTCTAGCAGGTTCCTGCACACCCACACCCACACCACCACCACCACCACCACCACCACCACCACCACCACCACCACCACCACCAAAAAACAAAACCCCAACTCTTTTTTGTGAGGGTTTCGAACAGGGTTTCTCTGTGTAGTTTTGGTGCCTGTCCTGGATCTTGCTCTGTAGACCAGGCTGGCCTTGAACTCACAGAGATCCGCCTGCTACTAAGATTATAAAGGTATGCGCCACCAATGCCCGGGTCCAACTTTTAAAAAGAAAGAAAGAACAGCCTCAGAGCCTGCAGGCATAACCACAGAACACAAACTTAGCATAGGCTATTTATTGCAGCTAAAAACAGAAAAGGTCTTTGGAGGTGGCTAAGTGAAAATTTTACTACAAACATTTAAGATATAAAGATGACAAATTTATGCTGGTGAACAGTAAAAAGTAAAAAAGATAAGGCTGGAGAGATGGCTCAGTGGTTGAGAGCACTGGCTGCTCTTCCAGAGGTCCTGAGTTCAATTCCCAGCAACCACATGGTGGCTCACAATCATCATGAGGCCTGATGCCCTCTTCTGGCATGTATACATAATAAATAAATAAATAAATCTTTTTGTTGTTTGTTTGTTGTTTTTTGTTTTTTTGAGACAGGGTTTCTCTGTGTAACTTTGCGCCTTTCCTGGAACTCACTCTGTAGCCCAGGCTGGCCTCGAACTCACAGAGATCCTCTGCCTCCCAAGTGCTGGGATGAAAGGCATACGCCACTACTGCCCGGCTACCACCGCCCAGCTAATAAACAAATCTTAAAGCCCAGTGGTGTTGGCATATGCCTTTCATCCCAGCACTTGGGAGGCAGAGGCAGGAGGATCTGTGAGTTCAAACAAAGCAAGTTCCAGGACAGCCAGAGCTACAAGTGAAACCTTGTCTCGGAAAAAAACAAACAAAGAAAAAAAAAAAAAAAGAGTGACTAAGAAAGTTAGAAGACCCAACACTGAAGTAACGAAATTCCAGAAAGAGAAAACAGAAACTGATCTACCAAGTAATTGTAAGAATGTCCCCCAAACCCAGGGTTTGAATTAAAACAATCTCCTACATATCTAGCACAACTAGTTGACAAAAGAGAAAAAAACAAACCTACAACCAACAGACTCTCACATCAACAAGTGTTACAGGGCTCAGAGGCAGAGGTTCACCTAGTGCATAAAGGGCCTGGGATGGTCTCCGCCAGAGAAACAAAGAAAACCCCCACAAAGAAAAGGGAAAGGGAAAGAGGCACACGCTCACAGGTCAGCCATCAGCAGGGCACCAGACTCCCCAACAGGGAAAGGGAGAATCCTAAACAACACAGAAGCAAAAGGGACCCCAGAAAGCCTGAAACACCAGCCTTCCAACCTCACACTTGTGCAGCAGGGACCAAGTGGCTAAGCCAGACCGGAAGGAAGAAGTTAAAACAGAGAGATGTATTTTTAAGGACATAGAAATGGCAGGAACAAACAAACAAAAACACCAAAATACTCAGATGTGTTTTGTACTAATTCATACAACTGAAAGACTTTATGGATGAGGAGGCAGAAATGTAGGGAGAATGGGAATATTTGCCAGGAAGCAGAAAGGAAGGAAAGTAACTTCCTATGGGAGCAGTACACATGGCCTTGACAAAAACACCTGACTACTGATGGGAACTCGGTTACAAATAAGCAGACAGACCAAGAGACAGCGTGATGGACACTATGGCAGAAGTACACAGGGAAGACTCAGATGTTGAAGTCAATAACATGCAAAATTAAAAAAAAAAAATCACAATGTAGAATTATAAACATGCCGTCTACAGCAGAGATAAACCCCAAAAGAATCAGTTAAGGGTTGAAGTGGCTTATTTTGGGGATCAGGAGAAGGGATACAGAGGGATTCCTACTTTTTTTAGTAAGCCTTAAGAATTCTTTGGTTATAGACATGTGTAACTAAAGGCAAACAAAAGAAAGAAACTCACAAGCCAGGCATTGAGGAAAAAGAAAAACAAAAAGACATGTCCAATCCATTTTGTCTCTATTTCTCTCTCTCTCTCTCTCTCTCTCTCTCTCTCTCTCTCTCTCTTTGAGACAGGGTTTCTCTGTGTAGCTTTGGAACCTGTCCTAGAAGTCACTCTGTAGCCCCAGGCTGGCCTTGAACTCACAGAGATCCGCCTGCCTCTGCCTCCTGAGTGCTGAGATTAAAGGCGTGCGCCACCACTGCCCAGCTTTTTTTTTTTTTTTGGTTTTTTTGAGACAGGGTTTCTCTGTGTAGCTCTGACTGTCCTGGAACTCTGTAAAGCAGGCTGGCCTCGAACTCAAAGAATCCACCTGCCTTGCCTTCTGAGTGCTGGGATTAAAGGCACCCACCACCACCGCCTGGCTTGTCTCTGTATCTTACATATGTACAAACACGTTCATCTAACAAGTTAAAGGGAACCTCTCCACTGAAGGAGTCTAGTAGCCAATTTTCCAGGCCAAGAACAGAAAAAAGTCATGGTTCTCTACTTTATATTCCATTTTTCCTAGGACATACATAGTATTACTTGAGAGTGCATGTTACTGTCATACCCTCTTATGAAGAAAGTGCTGTACCCCCTGAAGAACGGAGATTCCCCCAAATGCAGCAGTGGTGATCAAAAACAGGAACGAGAGGCTAGAGAGACGGCCCAGTGCAAAGAGTGCTTGCTACACAAGTCAAAAAGGGGGAGAAGTCTGGATGCCAGGACATGTGTAAAGATTGGACATGGCCCCTTCACACCTGTCACCCCAACATGGAAGGGCCGGGGACTGGAGGATCACCGGAACTAGCTTCTTGATGACCTATGCTTAAAAAAAAAAAAAAAAAAAGCAAACTCCACCCCTGGGGTTCATAAGAGACTGTGCCTCAAAAAGAGAAAGGAGGACATCTAGAGTCTTCCTCTGGTCACCACCTATGAAGGCATGTATACGAAGATATAACACAGAATACACAGAGAGACAGAGACACACACAGAACACACACATGGAAAACATGGGGCAAAATCTGTGGTGTACATGAGGAGGGATTAATGAAAAGTTAGGTCATCAGGGTCATTGAAACATGACAAAGTCACACTCTTGGGAACTAAGAAATGTAAATCTGACAACACCCACAACCCAAATGCACTAAGTAGAAAAACAGTCACCTGATTTGACATCAAACACGCTAATGTAGTCTATGGAGCCAGCTGCAATGTGGGTACCAGCAGGATGCCAGCTAAGACTCAGGATCCGACCTTAGGAGTAATGAAACAATAAAAAAGGTGACAGATAAACATGCAGCCAAAGCAAACTGAGCCCTCCTTCCACAGCTTCCTACAGGGCTCTGTAATTCAATAGTAGTTTCCTCACTCACCACAGTTGATAAACTGTCCTGGGACCCACAGTGGAGTATTTGACAACTTGCTTTAATAATATATAAACAGTTGAGGAAAATGTGTAAATAAATACATTCTACAAAATTTCAGTGTGCACAGACATTGACGTCAGACTAAAGAGACACGTACGGTCATGCATAAATATTAACATTACAAACAAAGAGGCATTGAATATAGGATGGTGACCTCATAAGATTCCATCATCCAGTGACATCAGTCACCTTAGTTTGTGTAAGCATACCTGATGATGTTCACACGATGAGATAATCTAACATATTTCTCAGAACAGATCCCTGATGTTAACCAACCATAATTAAGTGTCTTTCTTTCTTTCTTTGGTTGTGCTGGTTAGTGTTCTGTCAACTTGACATATACTAGAGTAACTCTATGACATTTACAAAAAACTATTCTATCACCTTTCCAATTAAGAAATAACAAAAATCTGATTACAGTGGCTAACTATTACTGAAGGACACAGGCACCAACAGACTACAGCCCACTGCTGGCTTTTGTAAATCAAGTTCTACCAGCATACAGTTATGCATATGGTCATGCACTGTCTTTGGCTGTCTCTGTCCTACACCTAGAGTTAGCAGAGACTATATTGCCTTCAAGCCTCAAGTACCGTTGTGCTCAGTACTTTACAGAAACTGCTTGTCAATCCCTGCTCAGCACCTCAGTGCCAATACCACCCAGAGCCCAGGCACCAGCAGTTGCTCATGATACTCCCCAAGACACTTAAATTGGCTAGCAGGGTTAAGAACCACAGCTAGCCTTTAATCCCAGCACTTGGGAGGCAGAGGCAGGTGGATCTCTCAGAGTTCGAGGCCAGCCTAGTCTACACAGTGAGAGTTCCAGGACAGGCTCCAAAAAGCTACACAGAGAAACTCTGTATTGAAAAACAAAAAACAAACAAACAAACAAAAAAAGCAAGCAAGCAGTCTGAGCAAGGGAGTAAGCAGCACCCCTCCATGGCCTCTGCATCAGCTCCTGCCTCCAGGTTCCTGCCCTGCTTGACTTCCTGCCATGACTACCTTGGATGATGGACCGTGCCATGGAGCTATGAGATACAATAACCTCTTTCCTCTCCAAGTTGCTTTTGGTCATGGAGTTTATCACAATAACAGAAACCCTAACTAAGACATATGTGAAACTATTCATTACCCTACCAAAAACAACTCTTACTTTTTTGCCGATCAAAATTTCTTGCAAACTGGATTTTGTCTGGAGTGACCTCAAACAGTTTCACAGAGCCATCTTCACAACCAACCTATTTAGAGACAGAGGTAGAAAACAGACACATGAACCTTTTTAGGACTAATACCCCATACACAAATGTATACATTGTTTCTTCTCTAAAAGCTATCACTTGCCCTAAAATCAAAACAAACCAAACAGCCTGTCAGAGGGGGGAGGGACCTACAATCAAGAAGCACATTCCTGGCCGACTCCAGTCTAGTCAGAAAGCAGGCCCAAAGAGTTCTAACCAGTGGCCGAATTTCTACACATGACACAGAACAGAAGCAGGGCTTTTCACCCAGCTCTGCTCTGCCTTTCAGATTTGTGCTGAAGAAACATGTTACATTTTCCATGAAACATAGAAGGCAACAAACTCTTCAGGAAAAAAAAAAAAAAAAGTAGGGCTTCACACATACCTGCCAGAGACCTATGGCCTAGATAAAAGATCTAGTGACCACAGGGAGGTGGTGGTGCACACCTTTGATCCCCACACTCGAAGGCAGAGGCAGGTGGATCTGTGAGTTCGAGGCCAGCCTGGTCTACAAAGTGAGATCCAGGACAGGCACCAAAACTACACAGAGAAACCCTGTCTTGAAACCACCCTCCCCCGCCCCCTAAAAACCAAAACAAAACTAGTCTCTACATTTCTTAGTTCCAAAGAAGTTTAGAAAATTCTGAAATTAATTAACCATGATATTTCACAAGTGAAAACAAGGTCCAATCTGTAATAAGTCTTTCTCTGTCCCACCAGCCAGCTCCCAAATGACAAAGACTTATTATTAATTAAGAAAACTTGGCCTTAGCTTAGGCTTGTTTTTAACTAGCTGTTATAACTTAAATTTACCCATTTCTATTAATCTGCATTCTGTCATGTACTGCCCATCCTGCTTCCTCTGTGTCTCCTCTGACTTCCTCCTCTCTCTGCCCGCAAGTCCCGCCTATACCTCCTGTCTAGCTCTTAGCCATTTAGCTCTTTATTACACCAATCACAGCAACGCATCTTCACAGTGTACAAATATTCCAAAATACCAAGCTAATAGCCTAAGGGCAAAGTGAGCAGTGGTTTATTATTGTCTATCTATGTGAGCTTTGACTGTATTGCACCACTTATGTATAGTGCCCATGGAGGCTAGGTGTCAGAACCCTTGGAACTGGAGTTAGGACTGTTGTGAGCCACCACCATGTGGGTGCTGGAAATCAAAACCAGATTCTGTGCAAGAGCAGTCAGTGCTCTTACCTGATGAGCTATCTCTCCAGCCAGGGATTTTTAACCTTCATCGCCAATTTCAATATTTTGTCTTATGAGTCCTGATACCTTGCTAAGCTTGGGATTTCTACGTGATATAAGCATGGGGAAGGAAGTTTGAGAGTAAAAGTACTCTATTTGGAATTACCCATAGCTGCTTACTGACCAAAAGTTGAGAGCCACTGGGGCTGGCAGCCATACTCCAAATAGGTCCTCCAAAGGCATCCAGAGCATACTTGATGCTTAGTGCCTGGAGGTCATACTCAAGAATTTCTCCGTTGAGTCCAGCACTGAAGAGCCGCTGTCCTTCTGCCCAACACAGGGCTTCTGTAGCTCGAGATTCATGACCTGGGAAAAACTACAGAAACATTGTAACTTTTCAACCTGCCATGAATTCAAAACTACAGAAACATTGTAACACCCCAACTTGCCATGAATTCATCAATCAACAGCTCTTGCCGAGTATTTACCCACAAATATCTATCGTAGAGTTTGTCACTATCAAACATTTATGTCTATTAGACTTTTCTTTCTTTCAGCTTCAAATTTTAGCTACTTAATATTACTGTACTTTAGTTATGTTTGATTCTCTTTTAAACTAGGACTAATTCGGAAGAAGCTTTTCAACTAATATTTAAGAATTAAGATATTCAAGATTGATTTAGCCAGGTGTGGTGGCTTATGACTCTAATCCTAGCACTCAGGAAGCTGAGGCAGGAGGATTACTTTAAATCTGAAGCCAGTGTAGGCTACAGTGAGCCTCCATGCATAAAAAAAGCTGGTTTAATGTGTCTAATTAGATGTGAGATAAATAATTTCTTAAAAACTATTGTAAACTTCTTGAATGGTTGATTGTAAAAGACACAAAGGTCTCTGTGCTCACAGATAAGCACTAGGGGAACCTGGAATGTTAGTACACAGGGCTGTTCCTTTCAAGTGATGGAACGCATAACCTCTTATCAACCTAGAAGGCTGGGAGCTTACTAGCCTTTGTGCTATCTGTGTGGCTAGACTTTTTAGGCACCTAATCGTCTCCCAGACCCTATGGTAAGCTTGTGTTCTCTCAGTCAATCTATAGAATCCATCTTTATAGATTTTACAAAGTTTCTGTGTAGTTTTCTGATCTGCATTTAGCTTACTTTGTTTCTCAAGGAGATTTATGTGTGCTTTGCTGTATATGCAGGGTTGATTAGTCATCACTAAATTGTGCTGTGCTTAAATATGCCAAAAATAAGCTACTTGGGGTCAGATTCCAGATGTCTGAACAATACCCCAAACTGCCTTCTTGCTGTCCGAAGATCATCTCTCTCTGCAGGTTGTGGGGATCACAGAGATAATAATTCGTTCCCACCCCCACCCCACAAAACCAGCTTTCCTATCTAGGATTTTGGTCTTCTTACTTAACCAGGCAGCCACAGTTATGCCATACAATGGATGATTTAGTTTTTAACAACAAAACCAACCAAGTTTTAAAAGTAAAATAAAATGGCATATGGAACAAGGACATAAAATAAGTATTTGGAGAATGGAAGATGGTTTAATTTGTAAAGGTGCCTGCTACCAAGCCTGAGGACCCAAATTCAACACCCAGGACCCATATGGTGGGAAAGAACTGATTCCCCCAGGCTGGCCTCTGATTTATAGAGATGCATGGCACACACACACACAAACCCGGAGAAATGCCAGTAAATTTAGTGTACCCTAATGGATAGTGTTAAGAAAATCGGAAGTAGTGTACTCTCCTATCCTCGACCTTAGAATTCACTGATCACTTGCTTACTAACCAACAGTAACTTCCAGTTTTGCAACCACCAAACTAAATGCCTTTTTGTAGGCCTATTATTGCTAATCTTTTGTAGTTATTTCTACTGTACTTGTTCTGTGTTTAAACACACAAATTATTTCTGTGAGTTCTGGGCCAACCTGATAGCCAGGCTCTGCCTCACAAGTGTTGGGATTAAAGGCAGAAATTATTATCCATTATGTTACAACTGTCTAGAGCATTCCAATACAGATTTAGATGTCTATACAATAAGGCTATACAATGGTGGGTTTGTACAAGCCAACTCTCTAATGATCAACTACTAATACATTTCTCAAAACATACCTTATCAAACATGATGACAAAAACACAAGAGACGCAGGACTGTACACAGGCTGAAGGCCAGTGTGTTCACTTTATGTGTCTGAAGTTGTCCAAAATAGGCCGGGTGGCATACGCCTTTAATCCCAACACTTGTGAGGCAGAGCCTGGCTATCCAGTTGGCCCAGAACTCACAGAAATAAGCCTGCTTCTGTCTTCTGAGTCCTGGGATTAAAGGTGTGTACCAGCACCACACCCACCTGGCCATAATCTCAGATTTCTAAGTACTTTTTTCTGGATATTCCATATTTTCATATATATCAAGGCATTTTAACTTTATGCCTCTTTGACACAAAGAGACTATGTTTCCTATCTGAATTTGCAAGGCCAAGAGACACATGGGTTAAGCGGCTTGTCCAAAAGGCTGACGTCAATGGAACGAAGGGAACACAGCTCTCCTTACTCCTAGTCTTTTCTTTCTCTAATGATGTGACGGAGGTCAGCAATCCTTTATTGTTTTTTTTATTTAATGTGTATGTATCCGTGCATACATGTGCATGTGTATATAAAGGTCAAAGGACAAGTGGCAGGGGCCGGTCTCTCCCTCTACCCAGGGGTAGCAGAGATCAAACTGGGCCGTCAGTCTTGGAAGCAAACGCCTTTACCCACTGAGCCATCTTACCCAGCCAGAGGTTAGTAATCCTTTTTTTGTTTTTTTGAGACAGGGTTTCTCTGTGTAACCCTGGCTGTTCTGGAGTCCACTCTGTAGACCACGCTGGCCCTGAACTCAGAGATTCCCCCTGCCTCTGCTGGGATTAAAGGTGTGTACCACCACCACCGCCGCCTGGCCTAATTTTAGTGAATAGGAAAGGAGAATGGGGAAAACAGAAGATGAGCCTGAATTAGTTAGCTATTAAAAATACCCACAGGAGAATGACAGAACACAAGGGAGGGTAGGTAAGAAATGGAGGACTTACCACTCAACAGTAACTTAGCAGCGCCTTTGCACTAGATAAAGAGCTGGAATACAGTCAAACATAGTAGTTCCCCATTTTACACAATTTGAAGTTAAGCAGTGAAGGGGCCACTAAGCAAATATACAAATTATGCAAGTATAGTGGTTGTAAATGACAAACAGAAAAGTCACAGCATGCAACAAGTATACACCCAAGCATTTCTGTCCTATTTCTAGCAACGACCCACTTGTGGGAAAGGGCCTGCAACTGTTATACACACATTAGTTCTTCAGTACATCAACTCTGAGAAGGATCCCTAAATGTCAAGACCACTTCTGCCAGCTTTATTTTACAGGTCAGAAACTGTTACGGATCTTTCTTCCTGAATGTAAAAGCTCTAACACTTGTCTTAATACCAGTACTTGACACTCACTCATTCTTCTAGAAACATTTACAGAATGCCTAAGTCTCAACAAATGCCAGGCTGCTGGACACTGAACACTAATTTACCCATGTCTTCTCTGTTGAACTGAGTTGCATTTTGCACCTGAAGAAAATTAGGAACCAGTGCCCTTGGGAGGAAAGTCTCTGGAGCTGGAGAGATGGCTCAACAGTTAAGAGCACTTGTTGCTCTTGCAGAGGGGCCCAGCACCCAATGGTAGCTCATAACCACGTCTAACTCCAGTTCTAGGGGATCTAATGCCCTCTACGGACTACCATGGGAATTAGGCACACTTGAGGTGCACATACTACTAAGTAGGCAAAATACTGGTACACACAAATGATTCTTTATGTGTACCCAAAGACATTTCATCTAATTAAAAACTTCCTCTACTCCCAAATATAGACAATTAAGTCCTTGGAGACAGGTGAACTTGGGAGTCTACTTGCTGTCATGTTACTAGAGATTTCTGATATTACGTTTGAAGACTTTAAATTGACAATGGAATGCATACGAAGATCCCCAGCAGGATATATATTTTACCAAAATCTCATGATCTCAACAAGTTCCTTTCTTTCTTGTAGTGGCCAAAAGACCCAGCAAACTTCAGTCCCCAAATGGCATATAGTGACACACAATTCCTCGGTAGGATCTTTCTAAACAACTTCAGATAGACAAACTCCAGAGCTGCTTTCACCAGTCAAGGGGTCTCATATAAGCTACCGAAGTTCTGTAATTCTAAACAATTCCATAGCAAGCAGAGTCACTTGATCTACCTGAAGATAGGACATACATGTGAGTTGTAGACTTGAATTAAAATTAACATCAGGAACTCCACACCAGGCTCCCTAAAAACTTACTTTCTCCTGAAAGTAGTTTGCTGACAAGTTATAAATTTCCACCGTGCCATCTGTTCGCGAAACAGCCAATCTGTTTGACTGGTTATTGTAAGCCACACAGCGGATGCCTGATGGAACATAATTAAAGAAACGGACTCGATGGACCTTAAATTCACCCATTCCTGGAGGGACAAAAAAGACATTGTTAAATATTAACTGGAGAATCTACCATGCATTCAATTTTATTATCGTCACTGTTGGATGGGAGATTTCAAAGATCTCTCACTTAAGTTCATTTCTAATAATGCTGTTGTGCCCCAGCAAGGCTCAACCTCCAGAAACTCAATACGGATGCTTCAATAAATTAACCCCCAAAGGCCTACTCCATTCCTTATCTTTCTAACCCATTGGAGGAGGAAGAGAGTTTGAAAATGGGCATTTTAGCAAGAATGCTAAACTCTTAACTTGACTAAGTTTGCAAATGACAGATCCACTCTAAGGCAGCGACTCGAGGCTGATGGGGGAGGGGAAGGAAACCCACAGCACAAGTGGGCAGCGACAGGACTGGGTGATTTTTTTCCCTGCCTGCCTGATCTAGCAGCTATCCCGTGCACACTCACTGGGAGTGGAACTTGTTCGAGCCTCACTCGTCTACTCTTCGAGGTTAGGAAGGCACAGGCAGTGCGGGCACGTTCTGATGAGCGAGAGGTGTCCCCCACCCCTGCCCTCTCCTAAGTCCACCGAGTGACTTCCACTCCTCGGAACCGGCTATCTGACAAGGCCCGCGGGCCCCCGACCCCGGGTGAGCAGCACCCCGCCCCCCCCCCAGAACCCACTGTTCCAGCTGCCGCCAGAGGTTCTTCCCGAACTCACCTACCTACCGCCCGGCACTCGCTCGCTAGCCGGGACCTCGCCTCTCTCCGCCCCGGCCCCACGTGCGCGCGCGCGCTCGCCAGCTCTGTCCCGGAAGTACTTGGCGGAGCGAGGCCGGAAGTGCGCAGGCAATGCTCGCGGCGGCGGCGGCGGCGGCGGGAGGTTCGGTTGTCGCCCGTTGGCCGCGCGGCGCCGCGCTCGGCGGCCGCCATTGCAGGTCAGGCCGCGGGTGGGGGGCGCGGGGGGCCGCGGGGAATGAGGCCGGAGGCGGGAGCCGGGGCGAGAGCGCGGAGGAGCGGCCAGCTAGGGAGCCGGGGCCGGGCGGGGCGCGCGGCTCGGGGAGAAGAATGGCGAGCGGAGGGGCGGGGAGCGGGCGGGGGAGGGGCGCATGCCGGGCCAGGGAGCTTGAGGGCCGCGGGGCCGAGGCTAGCCCTCAGCAGGCCGGGGCAGCTTGGGGGACGGTGAGCTGTGCAAGGACCGAAGGAAGGGAGCGAGCGAGCGAGCTGGGCGGAGTGGGAGAAAGGTGGAAAGACTGGCGGAGCGCGGGCGGAGGACGGAGCAGGGGGCGGCGCGGGCCGGATCCTCGAGGTATGTGCGGGGAAAGGGGCTCAGTCCCCGGTCGGGAGGCCTCCGAGAGTAGAGTGGACTTGGAACCCAGAAAGAAGCGGGAATGGCAGAAGGAGACTTAAATGGGTGTTGGGCGGAGCTGACAGAAATGGGAGGCTGGTTCCAGGGGACATTTATTTTAAATCATGGTTGGGGGGGGGAGGAAGTTCCTGGGAGACATTATTGGGAGGGTAGTGGCAGAGTGATCTCGGGTGCTTTGTGGGTGGAGTGAAGCCTAGAGTTGAGGAGGGTGGTGTCCTAGAGAAGCGGGCCTGGGATCAATTTTAGGTAGTATTGAATGGTAGTAGAGGAAGGTAGTTAGTTGAAAGAGGAATCTTTGGGAGGAGGATAAAGGATTTGAAGACTGGTGGGGGCTATGGAGGAAAGCAGCTTAAACAAGAGTGTTGGGGGGGAGTTAGTTTCTTAGGGAGGTAGGTGGAGGGTTAAACACCTTGGTAAAACAGTTCCACTAGTAGTCTGGGGTAATTGGAAGGAAGTTGAAAGGGGGAGAGGGAGTTCCCGAAAGTGGCTTACAAGTAGAAAGAGTTTGTCCAGTTGATGGGAGGGAGTACAAGGGTGGAGGAGATAGAAGAAATGAGAGAAGAATCTAGCAAAGAGGGGAACCTCCCTCACAACTGCCGCGCGGCCAGAAAGGGTTGGGAGGAAGAGACTGTAATGCCAGGAAGTGGAGGAAAGGTTGAGATGGGGTGGCAGAGTAGCAGAAGATGGAGAAAACCGGAGTAACTCAAATCGACCGAAGCCATCTTTTCTACCCATTGTCTACAAATAACAGTAATTGATTCCCTCCATGGAGGAATCCTACCACGTGATGGGAACGTACCACGTGTATGCATAGTATCTAAACACGTTTTGAAAACATTCTTCACTAATGAAAAGTTCGGAAGCATTCAGTTCCATTTCCCCTCCACAGCCCCTTTTTGGAGGGGAGCAAGTGTCTCACTTAAAGTAGTTTAGACTTTAACCCCATCAAGGTCCCCTTAGAAATTAGAATCAAACATTCCCTTCAGTCACAAAACCACCATGACACTGGTAATAAAAGTGATTTGTATTCAGTCATATATACAACTTCCTTGGTTGTTCATTTGGCAGAAAGGCACATAGAGAAATAGTTGTCATATTTAGAGAAATGACCTTCTAGAGCTTAATTACTGAAGCAGTTTGGTAAACCATGACTATAGTGTTTGAATTGTCATCCAGTTATAAAGTTGATTTTGATGGCCTGTTTTTATAGGCTGTTTTTATTCATTGTAAACATTGACAATAATTATCAATGTGGTATTAGTGACATTGACATATACTAAGAAATATGTTTAACTTTTTTATACTTTAAAATGGCTAAATCATTTTTCCCTAATTTTTGAAGAAATGAATTTTAGAGTGTAGTTTTGTAAAATTACAAGATTCCCTTTAAAACAGGAAAACCCAAAAATACTGGTAGAGGTAATGCCTATCTTGTACATTGGTTTAATCCACAGCAGAAAAGTGAAAGACAGCACAAGATGTTTAGATGTGTTATAATGGACTTTTTTGTTTGTTTCCAGACAGGGTTTCTCTGTGTAGCCCTGGCTGTCCTGGAACTTGCTCTGTAGACCAGGTTGATATAATGGACCTTTATGAAACATTGTTTAGTCCTAGAAAATTTTGCATGTTGTTAAATCATTAAGTCACAGTCCTTTGTTTTTCTATTTGTATGATTAGCTATATATCATAATCACATTTTATTTTGGGAAGTTAATGGAGGGTCATTGATCAGGCTGTTCTCTAAAGGAACCTATGACAAAAATGTCCTCAGTCCTCATGGCTTCTTTTCCTCAATGAGGGCCAGAGGTTTAGGGTATAATTTTGAATCTTGAAAGTGGCATTGAATTTGACTTTTAAAGGTTTCAGAAACCTAAACGTGGATAATAGCTAGCTTAACTGTTAACTACTTTGTTGTATTAGTTTGAATTATTAGCTACATTTGAGACAAGTTACAAGGTTGCAGTTTTGTAGAAGGAGGCCAATTGCAAGGCAACTGGATCTCAGAAGTTCTGTATGAGAAGGGGCTAGTGAGAGGACTGAAGAAGGCCATACTGTGGAGTGGTTAGTGTCACATTACCTTTACTACTTACTAGTATGTGACCAGTTGCTTAACCTTTGGCTTTTCTAATCCTGCTTACCTATCGAGATTGTAATGACCATGTCAGGATGAAAAGAGATAATCAGTAAATGTTCCAAAAGATTAGCGATATGAGAGCTGTTTTTATATTGGATAACACTGCTGCTTTTCTAAATGAGCCAAATCTTAGACAACCTAGAAATGGTAGTTGTCTCTTAGTGTTAGGATGAAGTAAGACTCAGAAATTGATGCCTTACAGAGAATTTTCATTGTAATGTTTTTGTTCTTTGTTACTACTAGCAGAATTTGGCTTGTTACAGGTTAAGCATTATTCAATTCACATGAGAAGTACTTCAGATTTTGGAATATTTGCATCAACTTAGCAGAAATAAAACTGAAAAATCTGAAATTTGAGACTAGTGCCCTGACCTGCTTTAAATTTTTCATATTTGGTAGCATTTCATGTTTTCAGATTAGAGGTGTTCTGCTCCTACTATACTTGACCTCCTCTTTTGCAGGTTTTTTCTCTTGCCTAGTCTCAAGGAGATAGATACAAATTAAGATGCTCACTGTCATACTCATTTTTGTTTTTAGAAACAGGATCTTACTGTGTAGCTGGGTAGGAATTCAGTCTTCCTACCTTAGCCTCCCAAGTGCAGGGATTACAGATGTGTACCACCACAGCTGGCTTTTCATAGCTTTTTGAATAAAATACATGCTGACTGGAGTACATGTTCACACTCCTGTCAGCTCCGTCAGCTGTATCCTCAGTTCAGCACTTAATTTAGCCCTGTGCATAGTTGTCTAGTGATCTCAAGGAGCAAGCAAAGGAGTAATAGAATTTAGATGGTGCAGGAAATGTTAAGGCATGAAAGTAGAATTTCAAAATTTAAACATTCCCCAGTGTTTCTTATTTGGTAAATATAACCTCATATACACAAATCAATAAATATAACCTATGTATCAGTACATAGGTGCATCCAAGCTAGACTGACCCACAGAGCTTGCATTTCTTTTTCTATGTACGTAAAGCACCTAAGTAGATTTATCATAAGCTTTTACAGGCTTGATGGGGTACAGCCACAGAATGTCCAAGTGTGTGCTATAGAATTACTATTTTCCAGGGCATTGCCAGATGTTTGCCAGTATCAATAGAAATAGCTCAGGCAAGGCCTTCTGCATCTGTGTATAAAGATGTATGTTTTCAACTGAAGCCCCATGGGTAGATATGCAAGTGCCACTTCTTAGTCCATTGTTATTAGTTCTTACCCAGGAAGCAGGGAATGCATTGAAAATACCTTGCATCCACATTGTCTCTAATCTTATCTCATTCCTGTGAATAAAAAGCACATAAACATTGAAATTAGTTTTCAGGAAGTGTGGTATTTTGGTACATATGTATGATGTATGTATGCAAATATGAATATGGAGGACAACGTTAAATTCAGTCCTTGTCTTCTGCCTTGAGACAGTGTCTTGGTGGTGGTTTCACTGCATACCTTCAAGTTTTCAAGGGTTCGTTTGCCTGTGCTCCCATCTCACAAGGCCACTGCCATTTCAGGTGCTAATGCTGCATGTTTAGTGTTTTCATGAGTTCTGCAGATGTGAACGCAGGTGCTCATGCTTGCATGGTTGAACCTACTGAGCCATCTCCCTAGTCCCAGGAAGTGGGTTGGTTATCTTTTTCCTCTTCTTAGACTCTGCTCTTCATTTACATGACTTATCTGTCAGTTTCCTTAGACCACCTTAGTTTGCTGTAGCTTACACTTCTCATCATACCCTGACTGCATCATCATTATCAAAAGCTTGTTTGAAAGAACTTGATCTGTGCAGACCTGGCCTTTCTGTGTATTGCATACTTGATGAATTATTGAGACTTTTTTATTAAGGAATTTTTTTATTCATTTTTAGATACCACAGATTCCCCCCTCTCTTTCCTCTTCCTGCCCCTCCAGCCTTTGCCCTGACAACCCACCTCACATAAGCTGAATTGCTTACTTTACAATCTGAAAAATTAACTGTCCTCAATAGGTTATGAGTCTAAGCAGTCTTGCATGTGTTATATTTAGTCATGACTCTAGTGAGTCATAACCTAGGTGTTAGCCCCTAGTCATTTAGTGACCTGTGTGAGATCATACAGTAGCTTTCCACTATACAAGCCGGAACTTGAACTTGAGCCTTTTGAATTTGGATTGCTGTCCTTTCACTTCAGAAGTGCTTTGGAAGTAGGCCTTAGTGCCACAAGCCTTTGATTCAGTGCTCAGGAGGTTAAAACAGAAGGTTTGCAAATTCAAAGATGGACCTTGTCTTAAAAAACTACTTAGGTTAGGGTCTTCCACTGGTCTTGTTTGAAGCTGATAAATTGCCTTTTCTTGGGTGGGGCCGCAACCTATTTTGGTGCAGAAGCCTAACTTACTCAAAGTTCTAGCCTTGGTGCCCTTTTGCTATTGTGAACAGCACTTAAATATGTTGTCACTGAGTGCCTAAATGCTTTTCATTCTTGCTAGCACTTGGTTTTGTCCTCTGGGAAGGGAAAATCAAGTAGTGATTTTTAAGTAACTAGATGGCCCAGTTTCCTGTCTTGGCTTTACTACCTATACTCTAGTTGAATATGTACCATATATCAATAAGTGATTTTGTCTGTGTATGACCCAGTATCCTCAACTGCAGAGTAGGAATGAGTACCTCTTATTAGAGTTGCCATGTTGATTAAAATACCATGTTTGCATGTGTATAGCATGTGGTCCATAGTGACGATTCAAATCGGCTAGCTGCTGATGCAGTGTTTTGGTGCTCTGGAAAGAGGTTCTGTCATAATACCAGCCTACTGGAGGTCCAGAGGGCTGATAACCAGTAAAGAAACGTATTAAATGGCATGCTGGTACCAGCTGTAGTCCTAACTCTGGAGGCTGAGGCAAGAGTAGATCTAGAGTCCCAGGCCAGCCTTAGTTGTGTTGTAAGCCCTTGGCTTAAAGAGGAAAAAACAAAAAAATGGGGGAGAATCCTGATTAGTGTTTTTGCTGCGTTTGAGTACAATTATAATACCTTTTACACCTTGGTTGGTAACACTGTATGTTGTCTCATTCAAGAGACAACCAGAAACTAGCTTTGGTCCCCCAGTCCAATCAATCTCAGTCTCTCTCCCTGAATGGCAGGCACAAGGGCAAATGAAACCAGATATCACCAAGCTTTTAGGGTACTCAAAATTGCCACCAGGTGGCACTGTTGTATAGTGTGAAAATATAAGTATTTTTCACATCTAAGAGAAAGGTGGTCACTGGTTGAAAGTCACATTAGAATGGCATATGTCTTTAATTCCATGACTCAGGAGGCAGAACCTTCTCTGCACACTTCCAGGGTAGCCAGAGTTACTTAGTGAAACCCTCTCTCAAAAAAAGAAAAAAGAAAAAAGGAAAGAAATTTCTGGGCGTTGGTGGCACTCAGGAGGCAGAGGCAGGCAGACTCTGTGAGTTCGAGTCCAGCCTGGTCTGTAGAGCGAGTTTCAGAACAGGCTCCAAAGCTACACAGAGAAACTCTGTCTGCAAAAAACCAAACCAAAAAGAAAAAAAAAGGAGCTCACCTTATGATTTGCTGGAGTGGAGTGTGCCTGAGTGTATCACAGTCCAGCTGTTGTCAGCAAGGAGACCTAGCCCTTATGGGATTGCTGGCAGAGAACGTGTCAAAAGCCCTTAGAAAAGTGCCTGTCACACATTGGGCGGGGAGTGTAAAACCTTTAAAACTCGGTTGGTAGAGTGCTGGCCTGGCATGTGTGAAGCCCAACACATAAGCTGGAGGTAGAGGCAGGAGAGTCAGAAATTCAAGGTCATCCTCAACTCCATGAAGATGACATGGACAGCCTGAACTAGAGATCCCCTCTCAAGAGGAAAAGGTTCCTATCACACAGTTAAGTGGTAAATACTAGCTATAATTATTGTTGCCCTAAAGGTGTTTTTTTCTTTTTTCTTCAGTTTTTCAGTTGCTTTTTTAAAGAAGGAAGGCTCATGGTGCAAATTGTTATTTCCAGGTGAGTATGTTTTAAATTTTTACTTAGCTTGAGTGTCAAGGGCTATCCTGGTTTCACACTACTCTGGAAGAATTAGGGTCCCCAGGTATATCTTACATAAATAGTTGCATTAAGATCTCTATTTCAGTTCCCAGCACTACCTACCCAGTTTCCCAAGAACTTGTATTCAACAAAGAGCTCCTTTGGGCCTCTGACGGTGGTGTAGGTGTAGGACACTACTCATCCTTCACCACTCAAAAATATTGTAACCGCCAGCCCTTTGCTTGCAGTACGGGGGCTGGAGGCCTGGCAGAATGGGTGCTGATGGAACTACAGGGGGAGATCGAGGCTCGCTACAGCACCGGATTAGCTGGAAACCTCCTGGGAGACCTACATTACACCACTGAGGTGAGGGGTCTTTTTTTCCCTGCCGTATGCCTCAGTAAAGTAAGCTACACCAAGGTGGTGCTCCCAGGCCCCAGTGTGAGGACTGTCCTCGGGTTTGTCGCTCGAGGGTCAGCCGGTCTGCAGAGCTGTCTGCTTGCTGTTCCCCGCCTCTGCAGTGGCAGGGAAATGGAGCCTTGGGGAATCTGCAAGGGTCCTAAAAGTGGAAATGCTCTTTACATGGGGCTAGAAAGAATAGAAAGGGACATGGGTGGGTTGTCCAGTACGGGACAGATTAGGGACTGAGAGGTGCCAGCATTCCTGCCAAGAGCAGCTTTTAAAGGCACCTGAGAGGAATGGCGTTGCCCTCAACCTCAGGCATCTCCTTCTTGTTCTGCCAAAGGGAATCCCTGTGCTGATCGTGGGGCATCACATCCTGTATGGGAAAATCATCCACCTGGAGAAACCTTTTGCAGTCCTTGTCAAACGCACTCTTGGGGAGCAGGACTGTGATGAGCTTGGTCAAGAGACTGGCACTCGGTACTTGGTGACGGCACTCATCAAAAACAAGATTCTTTTCAAAACTCGCCCTAAGCCTATTATCACCAACGTTCCCAAGAAAGTATGAAAGAACCCCGGATTTTCCTTAGAGAGCGGCCAACTCCTTGGACTCGTGCGCCGTTGCCACCTCGAGGACGGCTGGACGGTTCTCTGGGACCACAGGGAGGGCCTGTTATGAACACAGGCCACCCAATGGGTGTGAACTCAGATCCTTTCCTTATGGCAGCAGGATCTCTTGGTGGAAACCTGGCTCCGTTTCCAAGGAATCCAACTTCTTTTCCAAGTTCATCAGGCTCATTGGCTTCAAATCCAGCACATTTTCCTGCTGGTGCTCGTGACCCAAGCATGGCTTCTTTTCCAAGAGGGATGAACCCCACTGGCACAGGTGCCGTTTCTTTCCCAAGGCCAGGTGGCCTTTTGGGACCTGGACCGGGACCAGGACCGGGACCAGGTTTAAACCCTAGAACAGGGGCTCTTCCAGGCCCAGGGCCTATGTCTAATCCCAGATTAGGGGGGCTTCCTGGCCCTGGCCCTATGGCCAACCCAAGGGCAGGTGGGCTCCTGGGAGTAAGTCCTGACCCCAGAAGTGGTGGCCCTGTGGGCCCTGGATGTGTACCCAACCTGAGGGCAGGTGTTTTATCCTCTGGTACTGGTCCTCCCAATCCTAGGCCAGTCGGCCTGGGCCCTGGACCAAATCCTAATCTGAGATCGGGCTTTTTAGGTACAAATCCAGCTCCTAGGTCGGGTATGTTTCCAGGCCCAGGACTGGGGCCCAACCCGAGAGCTGGTGGCTTAGGTCCAGGCCTTGGACCCAACCCGAGAGCTGGTGGCCTAGGCCCAGGCCCAAATCTGGACACCAGAGCAGGTGGCCTCTTGGGTACAGGATCTGGTCTTAACTTAAGAATGGCTGGACCTCAAGGCTTAGATCTTGCCCCTATTCTAAGGGCAGCAGGTCTTTTAGGAGCAAATTCAGCTGCTTTCTCGCAGGCTTCTGGAAACATGGGCACAAACCCACCTAACATGACAAGAGTACCTGGCCCCATCGGCCCAAACACGGGTCCTAGCTCTCGAGGAATTGGCCTTCCGGGCCCAAATCCCTCTGCCATGTCAAGGGCTCCTGGCCCCATGGGCCCTAATTCAGCTCATTTCTCAAGGCCAGGTGGCCCAATGGGGGTAAATGCTGGAGCCTTTCCAAGGGGGACAGGATCAGGAGGACTGAACCCAGCTGCCTTTTCTCAGTCTTCTGGCACATTGGCTTCAAATCCAGGTACCTTTCAGAGATCTGCTGGTCTCCAGGGCTCAAATCCAGCAATTTTCCCAAGAGCCTCTGGGCCACTAGGCCCCAACCAAGCTAACTTTCCAAGGGCCTCTGGCCTGCAGGGTCCAGGTCCAGCTGCCTTCCCGAGGTCTGCTGGTCCATTAGGCCCCGGTCAAGTTGCTTTCCCAAGGTCAGCTGCTGGGCACCTGGGCTCTTCTCCAGCAGGCCCTGTGGGTATCAACCCAGCTCCTTTTGCAAGGCCGACAGGGACCCTGGGTCTTAACCCAGCTTCCTTTCCAAGGATGAATGGCCCTGTAGCCAAGAGTGTGGTCCCATTTCCTAGGGTAGGCAGCCTCCCTGGTTCAAATCCAGCTGCTTTCCCCAGACCAGGGGGTCCAATGGCTGCGATGTACCCAAATGGAATGTTACCCCCTTAAATACCATGTTTCTTCCAGGGCCACTTTGTTTTCCAGCACCGTGGCTCTGGGCTGGGGCTGTCTCTTAGATGAAAGAGTAGATCTGGAACTACATACAGTCTGAAGAACACAGCTGGGGTTCAGGTTCAAATGAGCCGCCTTTTTCAAACTCTGCTTTTTTCCTTGACTGAAGGCAAATGTTACTTGTGAGACACGGACTGTGGCAGATAGGGATGATCCTGGCCTTCTGGGAGCCTGCTGTGCTTTTGTCCCCCAGCTGTCTGCTCCTTGTTTCTTCCTAGTTTCCTGACTTGTTCTTGTGGACTTTTCCTCAGGGATACATTGGCCTGCAGGTCCTAATTCCCCCGCTCACCACTGGAGAACTGGCTCACTTGCTGTCTGGTGATGCTGCATTGGTGAGCGGACCATGCTTCAGTACTGACCTGGGCACCCTGCACCTGGCCATGTTCTACTGCCAGACCTTTCCCTGGGGGCTTGAACACAGAATGTTGAGGTGGACACTCAAGTCACAGACCCACCACGTTTCTGCTAGACTGGGCCTGCAGCTCCTTTCTCCTGGGACTTAGGTGGCCAGATTTAAGGCTCCTCTGATCATCCAGCTCCCTCTCACACTGGTACTCCCAATCAAAGAACCTCAAAACTGAAACTGATGTGGAGGGGCATTGGGGAATTGGGGTGGGGGTGGAGGGATGAAAGGGAGAATCACTGTGCTTCGTTCAGCCTGATGTGAAGGATGATTGGTGTTTTCCTGCATTGTATCTTTTCTTACTGTTTCTTTAATAAACGGGACGAGAGGGCTGCTGCTGTCACCGCATTCTGTTCTCTCCCACAGCGGCCCGTTCAGTCCCCGCTTGTCTGTGCTGGGCTGACAGCAGCGCTGTGTCACCCGCCGTCCAGCATGCTTGCACTGGAGGAGCCAGCTTGGCTCTAGCTTCCGTTCTTCTCTTCCTGTTTTGGGGAGTAACCGGAGGAGAGCTGGCAGTGTTTGGTTGGGAGAGGTTTCACCTGATATTTCATGAGACTCAGACTCACTGATGCTGCACATGCATGAATGCTCATGAGCAGGGTCGTATCAGGGTGGTCTAAGTGGCTTAATTTCTGAAATTGGTGCACCTGTGACACTGTACCCTATTTGTGAAATGTTTTTAAATCAGCACTTTTAACTTTTGAGTGGTGTGTGTGCACTTATGCTGGTGATGTACGTGTGGAAGTCAGAGGACAATTGAGGGGTGGGGCAGTGGATCCCAAGGATGGAACTCAGGTCATCAGGCTCGGAGTAGGTACCTTTTACTCTGAGCCATCTTGCTGGCCTCTTACCCTGCTCTTGAATTCTACTGCTGCCATTTCTACCATTGGTCCTTTTAAAACGAGAGAAAAGGAGCCGGGTTTATTAAGTACAAGAGGACATAGTTCTGAGATCCCAGCTGTTTCTTTACGTCTGATCTGTGCCTCTAACCTCATGTGTTGAAGGCTTGATCTCCAGCGAGGCTCTTTGATGGAGGTAGGAGGTGGATTCTTGAACATCACTGGAGAAGCAGCTCTGTTGATAGTCATGCTTTAAGAGCTAACTGGGAAGTGCTGCAGACTGCGGGAAGCAGTCAGTCACTGTGAGCATAGCCTGAGGAGTGTGTTTTGTCCCTGGCTTCCTCTAGCTCTCTGCTTCCCTGCAGCTTCTAGGTGAGTCAATTTACTTGAGGACAGGCTCCTTTTATGATACTCTGCCTCACCATGCACCCAGAACGGAGTCAATTGATAGGATACCAAAATGTGAGCCCCAGTGAACCTTTCCTCCTGAAGTTCACTTTGGTACTTTGTCACAGCAACGGACACACTAGCATTATGTAAGGGTTTTTATTTTGTTAAGTGCAGTAAAAAAATTGTTGACCTGAAAACAACAAAAAAGCCAATCTCCCAGGACAATGAAAATGACAATGCCAGAAGCAGCCGCTTGCGGTTGCCAGCAACAGGTTGGCAGCTGCCTTGTCACCTGGAATTGTTTGCATTTTGTGTCATCAGGGCTTGGTGGGCCCAATAAGGCCAATTTAACACTAACTATGGGGTCATCAAGCTTCTCTGAGAGAAAGGTGGCTAGGACCAGTGGTGACTGGCACAAGGCACCATCAAGCTGCCATAGCAACATTAGGAGTACAAGAAACAGCACCAGAATGGCACCTGTAGTGAGCAAGAGGTGGAGAGGGGTGTGTGTGTGTGTGTGTGTGTGTGTGTGTGTGTGGAAACTCAGGTCCCTAATGGTGCTGCACAGTACTCTAAGCAGTGGAGAAGCTAGAAAGTGTGAAGACTACTGAGGCCCATCCAGCTCAGGAGATGCTATTACTTGGCATTGGAGCAGCCAGGTCCAGCCAAATTGGGGTTGAAACTCTTGAAGGTCAGTGTTAAGAAAGAGGAGCTTGCCGGGCAGTGGTGGATCCAGAGTGAGATCCAGGACAGGCACCAAAACTACACAGAGAAACCCTGTCTTGAAAAAACCAAAAAAGAAAAAAAAAAAAAAAAAAAAAAAAGAGCTTAAAGCAGCCAGTGTTTCAATCCCATGGCCTTTAGAGAAGAGCTACAAGAAAGGCCTTCCTGAGCCAGAAGTTGGGGGAGGGTGTGCCCTGCGTGGGAACACCCCAGCTTGGCTGGTGAGGAGCTACGGAAGGCTTGCCAGAGAAGAGGACAGCTGGTGGAGGAGCTAGATCAGGAGATGGGCATCAAGTCAGGCAGCAGTGGCGCACTTGGGAGGCAGAGGCAGGCGGATCTCTGTGAGTTCAAGGCCAGCCTGGGCTACAGAGGGAGATCAGGACAGGCTCCAAAGCTACACAGAGAAACCCTGTCTTGAAAAACCAAAAAAAGAGAGAGATTGGCATCATTGCTGGTGGAGGAGTTTGGGTAGAGGATGGACAGTGCTTGAGACCTGCAGGACCTCACTGAAGAGCATGCATTAATTCCGAGGAGAGACTGATGTTTACCTTTAAGGACAAAAGGTGTGCTGCCAGAGGAGATGTGCTGCTGGTGGTGTGAACCTGGGGATAAAAAGTTGGCTGAGAAGAATGTGGAACTGTGGAAGGAGCCCTAGCACCTGCTTTTTTTGCACCTAGCCTCACCATGCAGGTGTTTTGACACAGCAAAATCTTTGCTCTTTGGTGGCCAGATAAGATGGGGAATTGGAGAAGAACTGGCTAGACACCTTCCATGGGAACTAGAGTGATACTCCAGTGGTCTCATGAATGAGAACTGCAGAGAACTGGGTCAGCCTGCAACTACAAGTTCAGCAGCGCCTTAGCTCATCTGAAGTACTCATACCACACTCAAGGAGATGGTGACCTTTGAGATGACTAAGCAGAAAGGAAAATGCTGTTTAGCCTCTTGAACAGTAGACTCACAAGGGGGACTTAAGTTCCTTACTGCTGGGCAAAGGTCAGCACCAACTACCCAGAGTGGAGAGGTGGTCCTGGAGAAAGAAAGAGGAAGCCAGTAGCTTCAGTCTGCATCCTCACCTGATGATGCTGGAGTAGAGAACATGGACATCAGCAAGAATGACAGAGGTGGAGCTCTGCTATCAGCCCCGCAGGTACAGAAGGAGAAGGCAGAGTTAAAGCGGCTGGGGTGGGGTGGGTGAGGGACATTGGTTGTGGTCCCTGCAATGACTACAGCAGCTGTAAGACAGCATCGAGAAAGATGCTAGGAGCTTGTGAAGCAGGAGAAAGATCATCCTGAGAAGGGGGTCCTGGTAGAGTTCTGCTGCACTCTATGAGGAATTCCCACCTATGATATGTCTGACCACCTGGAGGAACAGGAGCAGCTCCTGGATTTGAGTTAAATAAGGATCACATCCTTAGTCAGAATGCTTTCTAAATAGTCAGGGGAAACTTGAGCTGGAGCATGAGCAGCCTGCATAAGCAGCAACAAGAGTTCTCAATCTCCTCCACCATCCTGGACAAGGAGCTTCTTGTAAAGAGGGCTGGCTGGTCACAGTCCCTCGGCTGGGTCCCGTAGTACAGAGTATGGCCCCAGCATGCTGCCAGCCCTAGCCGTGTACGGCATTGAGAACAAGATCATTAAGTACAGACAGCAGAAGGACTGCCATGGCTTCATCTAAGACTTCAAGAGGGATGGCTGTAAGTCTCATGTTAAGGTTGTGTACATGGATAGGTAGGCTAGAAACTCAAATCCGAGGAGCTTTTCCAGAAGCCATAGCGCTGCTTCGATATGAAGGACCTGGACAAAATGAAGAGAGCTTTGGCTGCACACTTCTGCCTAAGAGGCAAAAGGCCCATGCATTGTGCTCAGTGGCTGTGCCAAGAACATAATATGAACATTGTCACCAAGTAAAGCCACCTCCCTTCTGATTCCCTCCCGCCCTTAATGTTAAATAAAGTTCCCTCCTTATTTAAAAAAAGCAGGTAAAAATAAATATGTTTACAAATTGTAGAAACAATACAAAAGAGGCTGAAATTGTCAATGAGGAAAAACCAAAATGAGTCTCACTGTAGAAAGGCTCCTCCCTTGTAAGAACAGGGATCCAGCTGTAGAGCCAGTTTAGATTTGCTGCTGAAGAACCTACAAAATAAATTAGAAAATCCAGTCGAGGTCAAATGTTGTAAGCTCACTACTATCTCTGCGTCTTTAATCTGAGGAGAGCCGAGCACAGTACAAGACAGAGGAGCTGACGACGGTCGGACAACCAGTTCTCGTCCCGAGTCCATTGTCCTGCACTAACCTTCAAGTAGAAGCTGAGGAGATACACCCTTAGTGGAGTCAGCCCTGTGCTTGGCTGACTGGACTGCCTCCATTGTAGTGTTCAAAATAGTTCACTTCTTAGCGGAAGGGCCCAGAACAAACACCTTAAAACAAACGGCTGCTGCTTCCCGGCCACCATTAATTGGGATTGACGTGAGCCAGCAATTTTATTGGAAACTTGAGGTCTGTGTGCTGTGGCAACTGTAAGCTACACATGGAAAACCCTTGTGTTCATGAGAGGAAGGGAAATCCTAGGGTTTGCCCATCTGTGGTTGAGAGTGCACATCATTCCTTTGTAGGAAGCACCTGTGTACACTGCTCTCCACCTTAGGGTTGGTTCTGAGGGGTTAGCTGACCCCTGTGAGAACAAATGTTTGGAAAATGTAGAAGCAACCCCTAAAGTCAAAGGCTTAGTCATGATCCCAGGTTTTAGATCCAAAAGCTAAGTCTGGTCTGGATTTCAAAACGATACAAAAAGCTCCTCCTCACTCCCCAGAAGAAGCGGGGAATCAAGCAGCTATGAGGGGGTGTGAGGGAGTGCTGAAGTGACTGGAGACTGCTGGACCAGTCCCGGCTCTCTTGATTTCTGGACCAAAGCAGCAAATGGTGGAGTATCCATTACCTGGCCATAGGATTCCTTGGAGAAGCCGCTGAGGAGAATGGGAGGTCTCAAAGATGACCAACTTGGACTTGAGGGTTCGTTTGGGCAACACCAGAAAGCTTTCCACTGGGGATGATTGTCGAGAACAGGTATCTGAAGGTCACACATGCTAACCAGCTGCCCAGGTACTGACCGTTCTAAGATGAGGGGCAGTGTGATCGGAAGTGATATTTTTCCCATGCATGTAGGGAGCAGCCTTGTAAGTCTTGTAGGTCTTGTAAGAGTTAGTTCTCTGCCACGTGAAGAAACTTACCCATGAAAATGGAGAGGGGACTGCTGCCCCCCCCCATAGAAAACAACAACTAAGAACAATTATTTGCCGTTGAAGAAAATGAAATGTTGAGTAGGATGTCTAGCCTCCGATCAGAGCTGAATTTGAGAGTAATCAGGTATGAATGAGCCAAAAAACTAAGACTTCCCTGAACACATTTGAATTTCCTGGTAGATTTGATCTGCCCAGCAAGGTCTCTTGACAGTTTTGGAATCCTTGTAAAAGTCTGAGCAGTTTCCAGTTGGAACACATGCAGTCCAAGGCCTCCATGTTTTTAGCACCATGACAATCTCTGTCCCTCCTCTCAAACTGTTTTTGTAAGAGACAGGAGCTCATGTGGCCCAGCCTGGCCTTGAACCTCTGATCTCATATCTACCTTCCAAGTGCTGGGATTACACCCATGACACCTGGCCAAACTTTCCTTTATAATATGCACAAATAAAACCCCACCAAACTTAGTACTTACTCCTGGTGGCTTGGCTCATCTCTGGGATGTTTTGGTGTAGAATGGAGTATATTACATAAAGCACCATTTCTTAGACCCTGTTTTCTGACCAAAGATCAGGTTTCCCAGCCTTGTTATCTCAGGCACAAACTTAATGCATTGATGGCTAATTAGAGGTTGGGGAAAGGGGTAATAGCTGGCCAGACTTGATGGGAACTTTGCTTATATCTCATCATGTTCAAGTGGACTAGGAGGACACTTTCCTAAAGACTGTCGTTGCTTCTGTACCAGTTTTCACAGGATGGAATTTAGCACTTGGTTTAGCACATTTCTGGGTTCTCTGTAGTTCCCAGAAGGAAGTAAAATCTTTTCTCAGAGATCACTGCCTGTGCAAGGGCAAGCAGACAGGTAGCCTGAAAACAAGTCCATCTGCCCTGTGCCTGAAGAATCAGTGCTGCACTTCCAGAGCAGAGCTACCTACCCAGGCCACACCAGTCACCGTTCTTTGCATTTCAGATTTGTCCTTTCAGCCATGAAACTAGAACACAACACTCCCTCCTCCCTCCCACCCTGTCTTTTCCATTCCCCTCCCCTCCCTTACCCATTGCACTTTTCCCACTTTACTCGGGGTTATATCACACCTCAGCAAAAGCTAGGCTGTACTGCTCTGGCTTTTTCCCACACCTCCGGGCAATAATGGCCAGATAGAGCATGAGGAGGGCCACCCAGTAGCAGCCATACAGGATGGCCCCAGAGACTAGGAAGGCTAGTTCAGTCTCACTGAACAAGTCCTGACAATAAGCTGTGTAGGCTAGGCCCCCTAGAAGAACTGCTACCCAGATGGACACAGGGATTAAGCCAATGAAGTTCACTACAATGGTTTTTCGGCCAGAAGTGCCCCAGCCAGACTTGTTGATGGTAGCAATGGCAAAGATCTTGGCTGGCAGGAGGCTGGACATATAGAGAAGGGAGTAGAGAGACATGAAGATCATCTCTGCATTGCCTCGAAGGAAGCAGGCATAGGTAGCTTTGATAATGCCCACCAGCTGCACCGTCAGCAGGAAGAGGAGAATGTTCCAGATGCGACCACGGTAGAAAAGTTGTATGACTGTGGCAATGAGGAAGAATGGGAAGAAGCCCGTGACCACCGATTCATAGGTCATCCAGAGGTGGTGCTTATGGAACCACAGAGAATTATAGAGCCATTCCCGGAAGTATGACTTGCTCCAGCGGGTCTGCTGGTTGAGCCATCGGAGGTACTTAGTGGGGGTCTCTGTGAGGCACTTAGAGCGTGCTGTGTACTTAGTCCGGTAGCCAAGACTCAGGACTCGATTGGTCAGGTGTCGATCATCCCCAAAACTGCACTTGCTGCCTAGGAACTTCTGATGGTACCAGTCCTCCAGGAACTGCTGAAGGAGGCTGTTTCGGTACATGCCCAAAGGCCCACTGATACACTGTACACAGCCAAAGTAGGACTGGCAGGCCCGCTCCACGTTGAAGGCCATCCAGTACCTCACACTGCTCAGGAAGGAGATCCATGAGTCATACTTGTTGAGGATCTGTAAGGGAACAAAGATGCTGTGTTCATCTGAGGCCTTTCTACCCTGAGTAGTACTGCTCACACTCCTGGGCATTAGTTCTGGACTTAGGAGAACTGAGGAATCTGAAACTCAGAGTGGTCATATAAAACCTCAGTCTCCGCACCAGCTCCACCTTTACGCCAGCACCTCCACAGATTCCCAAGTAAGATGCTCAGTGGTCAGTGCCTTGTCTCAGGGGAGGCATTGGTGGTGGCAGAGAAAAGGCTTCAGGAAGAAGCAGAAAGCAAAACCTCTACCTGTCTTGCTCCTCGGTGGCTGGTAAGCCTTTAAGAGGACATGACATGGCCTGCAGTGTCCTCTGGTTCTGCGTGCTGAGCATACTGCCTATAGCTCTTTAGCCTGTGGTCCCTAAAGCATGGGCTTTTCAAGGAACCTACTTGGGAGCTATCAGCTACACTATCAGTCCAAAAGGAAGTAGTTTCTGAGACCTGCAGTATCCAAATCCTATGTCCTTCCGAATACAAATGTTTTGATTTATTTTATGTGTGTAGGTATTGCCTACATGTTTGTCTGTGCACCACTGGCATGCATGCCTGTGGAGGCCAGAAGAGGGCATCAGATCCCTTAGAACTGTAGTAGTGAACTCTTGTGAGTCCTCATGTAGATGCTGGTGATCGAACCTGGGCTGCAAGAGCAGCAGTAATCTTAACAGCTGAGCCATCTCCCCAGCCTCCCACTTCAGCTTTTCTAATGCTTCCCTCCCCTTACTCATGTTCACGAAGAGCAGGAAATGAGTTGAGCAGTCAGAGAAGTGAGCCCTTGAAGGCCAGCAAAAGCTATGAGGGAAACTGCTCCCCAGATTCTGGTAAGTCCAGAGATTCATTTCTCACGCATATTCCACTGGGTTTAGAAACAGAAAAGGTCAACCCCAACCGCCAGGAACTCCTGGTTACTCCTTACTTGGACATCTCCTCCAACGCCCCCTACTTGAGGATCTTCTTCCAAGACTCGAAGCATCTCAATGGTGCAGGCTGGATCCAGCACAGTGTCAGAGTCACACACCTGCGGGAAGTGCACTCACTGTCAGGTTCTCTGTACGTGTCGTGCCCCCCCACCCCCCACCCCCGCTTCAGGAAGCTGCTCCTGTCTGAGGAACCTGGCCCCTCCACATTTACTGCCAGCAAACTGCTCTATGCTAGGTAGAAGGGGCGGGGGAACAAAGGGAAGAAAGAAAGATGGACAGCTAGCTGAGAGTTCAGGTGCCATGAGGCGAAGGAGAGCACCCCAGGAGATGATGTCAGGGGCTACTGCTGAGGTGATCTCATAAGTAGTTTGCTACCAGTGCTCTGATTTCAACCCTGACCTCCTGGTGAACCTATGGCCTGTGACAAGGAGTCTACCTGCCCAAGAGCCCCTCCATGAGACGAAGCTGCTCCCCAAGCATTCTGTGCTTGGAATCTTGGCCAAGTCCTTATGACAGGTCTATGTGGCCAGCAGCCCCTCTGGTCTGATCTACTCTGAATAAGCTGAAAGCTGGCAGCAGTTGCCAACAATCACACCCTGCAACAAATCCTGTCTGCAAATGTAGCTCCTTCCCTCACGGTCTAACACTGTTAGTTGCACCTGAACTCTGAGTACACACACCACGGTGGCTGACTTCCTGCCTGCCTGCCTGCCTTCTTTCCTTCCTTTCACTTTGAGATAGTCTTTTTATGTAGCCCTGGCTGTGCTGGACTGCTATGTAGAACAGGAAGACCTCGAACTCAGAGATCTGCCTCCCAAGTGCTGGGACTGAAGGTGTGAGCTACCATGACCAGCCGTTTCTGTCTGTTTTTTGAAATTACTGAAATGGTCCTGGCATTCCATTGGGCAGGGAAACTGGGTTTACTAACCCGTTGACTGGACTCTATGATCACTGTTCTCAGAGCAGATGAACTTAAACCCTGTTCCATCGAAGCTTTTACTAAAGTTGCTGGCATAAGCAACTTTAAATTCAATTAAATTCCCAGAAGCAAAAATAAATAAGGCTGCCTCTGACACCCCAGTCTTCCCGGTTCTCTTCATGTTAGAAGACAGGCTCGCACAAGCAAGCAGCAGAATGCTAGGGGGAAACGCACAGCCTTCAGCACCAGTTCTGCTTCCTCTGCCCTCCCACCAGACGTCCTTCCATCCTGCTGGAGCTGGGCAAGGTCCCAGGGAGCCTCCTTCCAGAATCCCAGAGCCTCCTCAATTAAAAGGCCAACTGCTCAATACTGCTGGTCTCGGCTCAGTGACCATTTCTAACCCCTTCTCCTCCATACTGCTGGTCTCGGCTCAGTGACCATTTCTAACCCCTTCTCCTCCATACTGCTGGTCTCGGCTCAGTGACCATTTCTAACCCCTTCTCCATGCTGCTTTGCTTCATCCACTTCAGGAAGGCCTAGCTAAGCAGTTAAGGAAGGAAGAGTAATGTCTGCCTGCCTGGTGCCCTCACTGCCTGGGCAAGGGTTTCCCCACAGAGAAGCAGATACTCTTTAGCAGGGCTGTTGGAAGGCTGGCTGGAACTCAGCAAACACACACTGAATGTAACTCAGGGATGCCTTAGGTAGGGCTCAGGACCATCAAGAGTAGAGCATGGCTGCTTTAGTGGGAGTCTGTGAAGGTCCACCAGAACACACACACACACACACACACACACAGTCAAGAGAGGCAACGCAGGTTGGCTCCTCTGCTTCAGGGAATGGCTGACAAAGTCATTGTCGCCTGAGCATTTGTCAAGACCAAGGGCTTTTTCTTGTATTTCTTGGTTCTAAGAAAAGTTTAACAAAGACCCCAAGTCCTCAGGGAAACTGCAGAATCAAACAGCCTTCTAGGCACATCCCTCCTTACATGCTTGGGTCCATGGAGTTAGGAAAAGAACATTTAATAGCAATCAAGGACTGAAGATGATGCCTATAAGACGGAATCAGTACACAGTGAGCTACCAAATCAGCCACTGTTCTTCCAAGTGTTCATAAACAATTGGCAGGAGCCATCGGCAAAAGTAGACGAGAGGCTGTGAGGGATTCTGGACCAGAGCCTGGGCAACTGAGTTGCCCGTTTCTAGTTGGTACTGAAATGTACACTTTCAATCTTTTCTGCTCTCTCTAGTTTGTATTTGGAATTTTGAGCTGTGTAAACCTTGCCAGTCTAATGGAATGTCCAGGCTGGTGCCAGTCACCACTTGGTCTGAGCAGGGTCTGTTTAGAGTTCCAGACCTGCCAACACTGGATAAAGGAAGTTGGTCATTCATAGACCCGAGTCCCTCCAGCTGCTGTGTTAGACATGACTTAACACTAGGAAGAATGGGACTTTGTGGTCCTAACTCAAACAAAGCTGAGTGGTTTTTAGCAGAATCCTTTTACTCAATATACTTAATTTTTTTTTCCCCTGAGACAGGGTTTCTCCTTGCCTGTCCTGGATCTCGCTCTGTAGCCCAGACTGGCTTCGAACTCACAGAGATCCACCTGACTATGCCTCCCCAGTGCTGGGATTAAAGGTGTGCACCACCATCGTCCGGCTGCTTAATTTTTTTTTTTTTTTTTTTTTTTTGGTTTTTCGAGACAGGGTTTCTCTGCGTAGCTTTGCGCCTTTCCTGGAGCTCACTTGGTAGCCCAGGCTGGCCTCGAACTCACAGAGATCCGCCTGGCTCTGCCTCCCGAGTGCTGGGATTATAAAGGCGTGCGCCACCAACGCCCGGCTTTTTTTTTTTTGGTTTTTTTTTTTTTTTTTTTTTTTTTTTTTTTTTTTTTTTTTTTTTTTTTTTTTTTTTTTTTTTTTTTTTTAAGATTTATTTTTATGTCAGGTGGTGGTGGCACATGCCTTTAATCCTAGCACTCGGGAGGCAGAGGCAGGTGGGTCTCTGTGAGTTCAAAGCCAGCCTTGTCTGCAGAGTGAGTCCCAGGACAGCCAGGGCTACACAGAGAGAAACCTTGTCTCAAAAAGAAAGAAAAGAAAGAAAGAAAGAAAGAAAGAAAGAAAGAAAGAAAGAAAGAACGGAAGGAAGGAAGGAAGGAAGGAAGGAAGAAGGAAGGAAGGAAAAATAAATAAATAAGTAAATAAATAAATAAATAAATAAATAACAAAACAACCAAAATAAAAAAGAAAAGATTTATTTTTATGTGTATACAGGTGTTTTGTCTACATGTAAGCCTGCACCACATACATGCATTGCCTACAAAGGCCATAAGAGGGCGTCAGATCCCCTGGAACTGAAGCTGGCAGATGTTGTTAGCTGCTATGTGGGTTCTGGGAATGGAAGGTGGGTCCTCCAGAACAGCCAGTGCTCTGAACTGCTGAGCTGTTTCTCTAGTCCCTGTTCAGTCACCCTGTTGCCAGTAGTGAGACAGACGCAAGGGCTAAAAGCAGCCGTGGATAGACCGACCGCCTGATAGGTCTGTTGTTTGACCTGAGGCAAGTTATTCTCCAAACTTCTGTTTGACCTGGGAACTCAGAAGAGCAGTTCTATTATAAGCAGAGCTATTATAAGTGTTAAAAGAATGGATATATTTGAGGCACCCCAACAGTGCCCTGTATGAAGTCAGTGCTGTGCACCCGTTTGCTGTTGTTATGAGGACATCAGTTCAGGGGGCTGCCCAGTTACCATCAGAACCACTGCCCGGGTTTGGTCACCTCCAGGGTTTCTTTAGCACTGTTATGCCTTGTTTATGGGCAAGCAGGCATGGCCAGAACACCAAGAGCCACGCAACATTTAAAGTTGCTGGAAGAGAGTATGCCTGGTTGGCCACATGTGCCATGTGCACACACTCCTAGGGAGGCAGACTTACCTGGATGTAGTCCACTGAGTTGCCAAGGGCCTTGAAGGCTGTGTACATGACCTCACGCTTGCCTCCCCATTTCTGCATGATACATGAGAAGGTGCTGGCCCACACCACGGCTCGCACACGCTCCATGCCTTCCTGCAGACTGGCCTCTGTCTCTCCTTCACCTGCTTCATGGAAATTGCTACGCCACACAAAGAAGCCAGCTTGCTCAGAGCCGCCCAGCACCTCGTGGAAGATGTCCAGCATGTAGGCATCTTCCTGGCGATTGCCATCCACTACCATGACCACCTTGAGGTTCGGAAAGGCAATGCGCTGAGCTGAACGCAGGCACTTGCGCAAGTACTCAGGGTCCTCTTGGTAGGCAGCAATGCAGAGTGCCACCGAACGTCGCTTCAGTGGGCGCCCTGCCCTGCGCATGCGTCGGTGCTCCAGGAAGGCAAACAGGCTCTGGATGAGCAAATGTAGACCCAGGATGGCACCGTAGAGGCCGAAGGACAGGTAGTGCTTTTCTGTGTGGATAAACTGGTAACCTGTCACATAGGCTGCCAGGATGCCCCCAAGCACCACCAGGGCAAACAGACTGGTGCCCACCACACGCAGGGCTGTAGTCAGCTGTACCGGCATCTGGGAACAGAAGAGACAGTTGGTCAGCAGGGGCAGCATTCCCAGTTGAAGGAGCTAGAACATCCCCAGAGATAGGCTCAGAACAGGAGAAATGACCCACTAATAAAAACCATTATCGCTTATTGAACTTGACCAAGACCACATGGAAACTCAGAAGCTAGACTGCTGGGGTTCAAGTCCCAGTTCCGCCGTTTCTGTCTGTTTAACCCACTCCCTTTCTAACTGTGTGGTCTGTAAAATGTGTTATACTACAAACCTCACAGCATGTTCCAGTAGCGAATAGGTGACGAGTAAGGGAAGTAGAGTAGCACTGATCATAGATAAACCAAAGGCTAGTCCCCTGGGATTGGTAGAGTGACCTGTCTGACCCAAAGCTCCTAATCGGTAAGCCTCAGCAGGGACACTGGGCACAGAGGCAACCCAGGCATGGTGGGAGAAGCGGGTCAGGTGTCAACCCACGGCCGACAGCCATCGCCTATAACGGGTGAGTGCAGTCGGGAGGGGACTGTCCTGTGTAACAGCAAAAGGGCCCATGGAGAAGGCAGGGAACATAAAGGCTGTGGGAGGTAGACAGACACAGCATTTCCCTTTCCCTCCACCAGCTCAGCAAGAAACTGCCCGGTGTTTGCTTTCACTTTTTTCTTTACTTAGTTGAGAGGCAGGGGGAAAGGCCAGGGGGAAACTGACGGGGGAGGGGCGGAAGGGGGGTAGAGTTGGGGTGGGGCCAGCTCTCCGGCAAGTCCAGCCCCGAGGGCCAGAGGGAACTGCTGCAGGCACTGCAGAGACCCGAGGCTGCGGGGAGCCCCGCCCTCTTGGTCCTAGTGCCCTGGCAGGCTCTCCGGCACGGCACGGCACGTCCCCTGCCCAGCCACTCGGGCAAACAATGCAGGTTTCCGTTTGTAACGAAGTTGGGGTTCCTAGCACCTGCCCTGTTGGGAACAGCTGTGCATTAATGAGAGGAGCCCAGGACTTGGCATCAGAGACCAAGGGTTGGACAAGCTTCACTGCCTCCTGGCTACCTGACCTTGCCCAAAGACTTAGTGTCCCTGTCCCTAGGAGTGGTGCTAATGATTCCTTGTTTCTCAAATCTAGGTGATTTCCTAGAAAATGGATGCACATTAGCCCGCAAGGGCTTCCCAGATGGGAGAGGGTATGAAGCAGAGGGGGAGGGAGAGGCTGCCCTCCCCTCTCGGCTACCTGCCCCATCTGGAGAATTCGTTTCCACCCTTGTCTCAGACAATGACCTCTCACTTCCAAGCCTGCTTCAACTCTGGTCTCCCTGAAACTGGGCCCCATCCCAACAGGAACAGACTTTGCTGCCAAGGACACCCCTCACATAGGATGGGTGAGGAACAGACAGTCACTGCTTCAATCCGCAAAAGCATTCTTCCAGCAGTGTAGATCAGAAAGAGCTCTTGGCAGCTTGGCCTCTCCGGGAAGCCTGGCCTCTGGGCTCTCTGCCCCACCAGCCCCGGGAGCCACCGCATGATTCCCCTGTAGGACCCCCCAGCCCTCCCTGCACACACCCAGCCCAGGACGCCCCAGGCCTACGTCCTCTGCCCGGTCCCCCTCCAGCCGACGCATGGGGGGCGCTGCGGACCCCACTGCCCGCCTTGTTCTGGGAAAGGACAAGAGGTGCCCCGGCCAGCCCAGCAACCTGCGCCCTGGCGCCCCGCTTCGGCGCAGTTCCGGAGGCTATCGGTCAGGTCCAAGGCAGCGACCGAAGCTCTCGCCACGCTCCAACCCGGACCCGGCTTGAGCTTCGTCCGGCTAGCTAAAGCCACTCGGCCACACCCACGTGCCGGTTTCCCACGACCCAGCCGGGAAGGAACGGAAAACACCAAGAAATAACAGCCAAACCAGGCCCTACTCAGCTCCCCAGGGCCCCAGGTACCTTGGCGAAAGAGTGCCTGCAAACAAAGGCGGCATCCCTGCTGTTGCCAGTCCCCTCCATCCGCGGGCCGGACCCCTCCCCCCTCAGGAATTAAGAGGCACCACCTTTGTACCCACCTCCCCACAGAAGACCCAAGAAGGTTCTGCAGCTAGATACCCTATGTGCAGTCAGGCTCTGGCGCGGGCTCTGGTTGAGGTCCGCTGCCTAGACAGGGGACTGTATTTCCTCAAGCCGGTAGACGAGAGTGTGCTCTTACATCCTGGGCCGCTTCCCCCATCCCGAGAAAGCCCGGACGAGGCAAGCGACGGCGCACTCGGGTTCAAGGACACGAGGCTGGGGTGCTTTGCAAGATCGATGTCCCGTATGACAACGGAAGGAAAGAAATGAAAACCTCCAGGCAAGGACGCACGCCTCCCTACCCTGCCAGGAAACTTTGAGGGGCTGCAAGGTTCGCAGAGCCTCTTACGCTGACAGGTGCGCCCTGCAGCCGGGGCCCACGCGCGGCGGCACGGAAACTTGCACTGGCGGCGGCGGCTCCCCCGCTCGAGCCTAGGCGCCCTCGGACCCCTCTGAGCCGGCAAGGAGTGGGAGCTCATCAAACAGACTCGTGCTGTGGGGATCGGATCGCTGGAAATCGTGATGTCCCCGCAGGTGCGAAGCCCCTGCGGGCGCGAGTGGGGGGAGGGGCACACTAGCCTTGCGCCCCGCACCAGTCTCCCCAACCCCCCGCCCCCCGCCTCCTTATTCATTCACAAAACACGAGCCGCAAGGGAGGAAGGGAGAAGGAGAGGCTGCAGGAGCCCAGGATGTTGGAAGAAAGGAAGAGAGACCGGTGGGGAAGCCGCGGCATGGACCGCCGCCGGGAATCCTAGAACGGCCGCAAGCCCTGACCATCCGGAACCCTAGGGTCCCCAGGGCGCGGCAAGAGGCGCCTGAGGAGCAGCCCCGTACGGCCCGCCCCTTGGATGCGCTCACCGTGCCGCCGGCTGCCCGCGCTCCGGTGCTCAGCAGGCCCGCGGCGGCTCCATGCCCCTCCTCCGGCTCCGCCGCCGCGCGCTGCTTCCACCGTGCTGCCGCGCGCTCCGACTGATGATCGCCGCCCTCCTTAAGTATTGTGCCCTCTTCCCGCCCGCCGTCGCCGGGAAAGTTGACAAGAGTGGAGCCCGCGAGCGCCGGCTGCTGCTCTCCAGATCCGGGGGTCTCTCGTGGACGCAGCCCCTCCGGCTCTAGAGTCGCAGCCTCTGCGCACTCTGGGAAACGGGGGACCCCCAGTGCAGCCCAAGGCCCCCGCGGCTCCGCGCCGACCTCCGGGCCAGTAGCCTTGGAAAGGCGGCCATTGTCCCCAGCCTGAAGCGTCGTTAACTTTCCAGATGACCCGTAGGGACCTCCAAAACCGTTCCTGTCCATCCCCGTCCCCACACCCCGGTCCCGAAGTCTGAAAACCTACCCTGCAAGCGGCTAGCACAGAGTGTATCTTCCCCGACTTCTAAACCAATGTTCTTCTGGAACCTTCCCGGTGGCAAGAGAGAGGAACAGAAGAGAAAAATTGTCAAATAAAAAGAAGCTGGTCAAAGAAGGTGTTAACAGTCGTGACAAGCTGAGCTTTGAATTCCGCAGCGGGGCGCTGATGACATTAAGGCTGTTTGCAAAAGCTGCAGATTGGTCTAGCAGGAACCTAGGAGATTCCGGTCTCAAAGCCCAGACAATTCTTCCTCCCCACCTTCACACCTTTATTTCCGACATCCCGACCTCTTAAGTTTCCATCTGACATCCTCCCTAATAGTTTCCAGGCCTCTGAACGCTGGCGCTAGACTTGGGTGAGGTGAGGTGGAGAGGGTTCAGGAGAGGAGGGTGCTATCAGCAGGAGTTAGAACCAGCCGGAGACCTGGAGCTTTTACATCTCGGAGAAACTTGAAGAGAAATGATAATTAAAGATTAGTTTTAAAAATGAATTTATGGGGCTAGCAACGGTGGTGCACACCTTTAATCCCAGCACAGAGGTAGGCTGATCTCTGAGTTCCAGGCCAGCCTGGTCTACAGAGTGAGTTCCAGGACAGCCAGGGCTACACAGAGAAACCCTGTCTCAAAAAAACCAAACAACAGCCGGGTGGTGGTGGGCACTGCCTTTAATCCCAGCACTCGGGAGGCAGAGCCAGGTGGATCTCTGTGAGTTCGAGGCCAGCCTGGACTACCAAGTGAGTCCCAGGAAAGGTGCAAAGCTACACAGAGAAACCCTGTCTCGAAAAAGCAAAAAAACAAAAAAAAAAAAAAAAAAAAAAAAAAAAAAAAAAAAAAAACAATGTGTCCTTCAAGTGTCAGAGATAACTTGGCCAGGTGACACCATTTCATAAGCATGTGAGCTGAAGTTTGGAAGCTGTCCTCTCAGACTTGTCCACAGTCCCTCAGTCACTTGACCACAGCACCTGGCTTACCTCTGCACCCTGTCCCATCCTGACAGACAAAATCACTATGTGTCACCCTGCTTTGGGGGACATCGCTGCATGGGTTAAAGGCTTCACAGTGAGTTTGCTTTGTTTTGTTATTTATTTTGAGACAGGATCTCTCTAGCCCAGGATGGGCGCTTGAACTTCCTATGTAGCCAAGGGGATAACCTTGAACTTCTTATTCTTCTTCCTTTAACTCAGAAGAGACAGGTGAGGTCCACCACACCCAGTTTATTCAACAATGGGGCATGAACCCTAGCTTTTGCACATCCATGGTAAGCACTGTGTGCTATCCCTGCCTCCAAAGAGTGGGCTGAGACAGGGTTTCTCTGTGTTAACAGTCCCAGCTGTCTTTGAACTCTCTTTATAGACCAGGATGGCCTGGAACTCACAGAGATCCTCCTGCCTCTGCTTCTCCAGTGCTGGGACTAAAGGCTGAGTGTGCTCTTAAAGGCTGTTGAGACGGCCCAGAAAGTAAAGACACTTTGGGTCAAACTTGAGTTCAGTCTCTGTGACTCACGTGTTGGAAGGGGAGAAGCAATTACCACAAGTCCTCTGACCTCCGCACAAGTGATACATAGGTCCACAATAAATCAATAAAACACAGAAAGGCTGCTATTGAATCCACAATGACATGTGTGTTGCGCTACAGACCATCTGAGGGGCCCGGCAATAGCCATCAGCAAATACCGGGATAGAGAAGTGTTTGCTTGGTAAAGAGAATTGTTCAGGAGTCTGTCGGCTTGTTCTGCCACTGGCTGTGACAGTAAACCTCAAGGTCTCCCTCCTAGAAATGAGGGAGAGGACTCTTCCAAGATTTGCAGAGTAGTTGAGAGAGTCCGTACATAGTCAGCCTCCGCCTGAGGTGGCGTCATGGCCATCCTGATGGTCAGTGACTGGCAGCTTTCCAGCTGGTGTTTCGATAAACAAACAATATCTTGTCTTGATTCCGTTACAGATCCTAGGAGCCCAGGGCCACCATGCCACCCCAAGAGGCACCAGAATCTGGAGGGGCCAGGGTCTTAGGGATCTATTTGATCTCCCCTCCTCCCTCCCAGAGTTGCAGTACACAACATTTTAGATCAAGGAAAGCAAGCAGGGAGTTGGCAGAGCCAAACAAAGGTGCAGTGGCCTCCTGGAGAGCAGATGTTCCACACAGAGGTTCATCTCCCTCTGGTGGGAGGGCCTAGCATGGCCAGGTGCTTAGCTGCTTGAGGAAGCCAGAAATCTAGACCTGTATGTGGAATCTCTTCGTTTTTAAGTGTTAGCAGCTGATTCAGAAGTTGAAAACAAACATTCCATAGGTTAGATAAAATGCACCAGTCATTGTCTGCCAACTGTCTGCTTGTAAATGTTTAGATGCTCAAGGATTGGGACAGCCATCTTGAAAAGGCCCAATTCTGTCCCTTTCCTGACTTCTCTGTGTACACATTCCCTTCCCTGCAGCTGCTCCAGGGACAGCACATGCTAGTTAGTTTCTAAGACTCCAACTATGACCCGCAGTTTTCTTGTCTCTCTGCTGACTCTAGGGTGGGGCTGGCTCAGCACAACCTTGCCAGTCAGTTAAGACCTTCCACAGGAACAGTGGGCCCAAATGCCACATTAAGGACCTGTAGCATGAATCTTAAAAGTTCTTATTAATAAAAACAAACCCAGAGCCAGGTATTGGGGTGAAATGCTGGAAGATCAGAGAAGCAGAACAAGCCATAGCTACCTCACTTTGCCAATTCCTCACCTGATTCCTGTATCCTTAGACTGGATGCCTCTCTGCTGAACTGTGCAAAAGCCTAAAAGCTTAACCAGCTCTAGTTCCTGGGTCTCACGCCTTATATACCTTTCTGCTTTCTGTAAGCACTTCCTGGGATTCAAGGCTCACTTCCTGGTATTAAAGGCGTGAGTCACCATGCCTGGCTGTTTCCAGTGTGGCTTTAAACTTTAAACCGGATGGATCTCTGCCTCCCAAGTGATAGGATTAAAGGCGTGTGTGCCACCATTTTCTGGCCTCTGTGTCTAGTGGCTGTTCTGTTCTCTGACTCCAGATAAGTTTATTAGGGTACACAATATTTGGGGGAACACAATATCACCACAAGGACCGTCGGCACTCTGCCTATACCAACTGGCTTTGCTCCAATCTAAGTGGTGAACTGTCCCTTTCTGATGTGCAGGACCATATAGTCAGGCAGATAAAAACCGTCTTTCCCTTTGTAAAGCTGGTGGTAGCAGGGAGGATTTGCAGGAATTAGCATCCAGTTTGAGGGGCCCTGTTTGCATTTATTCCTTCATTGGAAAGTCGTAAAGGGGCTGCAGTTTCTCTCCATGTACCACTGGGGATTTAGAAATAGGGTTAATTCCATACCCAGTCACTTACAAATGTGCATTCAAATGTTGCTGAATCAGCTTTTGCACAGGTTCTAGACACTAAGTCCCTCAATCTGGCTCAAAAGATTTGTGTCGCCAGGTGGTGGGGGTGGAGAGTGTTAGGGGTGTTGGCGTACGCCGTTAATCCCAGCACTCGGGAGGCAGAGCCAGGCAGATCTCTGCGAGTTCAAGGCCAGCCTGGTCTACAAAGCGAGTTCAAGGAAAGGTGCAAGGCTACACAGAGAAACCCTGTCTCAAAAAACCAAAAAAAAAAAAAAAAAAAAAAAATTTGTGCCACACTCATTTAACACATTTGGGAAGCCTGCAGAGCAGCCTCGGGCTAGTTACCACCGTGTGGAAGTTTGTCCATATTGAAGATGAATCGGCTCGCGAAATCAAGTTGTCCCAAGAGGCAGTTCATAATTGAAAATTTTCCTTCTTTCCTTCTGCCTTTTTATGAGGCAAGGTGTATTTTGTGTAGCCCAGGCTAGCCCAAACTCTTGGCGCTCCTTCTGCCTCAGTCTCCAGAGTCAAGGACATCAGAAGAGAGATCTCTGTTAGCTAGAATGAGTTAGACAGAGGCCCCTGGAGAACATTCTAAACAAGAAGAAAAGCTACCAGGAATGGCAAAGGGAGGCCTGGGTGAAAAGAAGACATTTATCCCAAGAACTCCAGCTGTGCCTGCTGATGGAGTCTAGCTGCTGTGAACAGAAGGTGGCTAGGGACGATCATGTGTGACTCTGGAGTTGTCTAACAGGCTACAAGCATTGTTAGTGGCGAAGCTCGGTCATAGGCAGCATTTTGTGCTAAGGACTAGAAACAAGACCTAAGCTATCTGATAGGCGAATAAGGCAACAGAGGGCTGAGGGGGGCAGCGATGTCGGTGCTGCTTCCGAAGGTAATCGTGTCACCCACTGTGGGCACAGCTGATGGAAAGATGAAGAATAATGAAAAAGAAGGGATTTTCTCCCCGCTGTGGAGCCCTACCCCAAACATATACAGAAAAACAACAACAAAAACAAAAAACAACGACGAAAAAAACAAATACACAGTTATTTTAAAACACCTTTCTAAAGTGATGCATGGACCTGCAGTCCTAGCTGCTTAGAGGCTGAGGCAAAAGGATCTCTTGACCCTGTGAGTTCAAGACTAGCCTGAGTCAGGTGTGGTGGTGCACACCTTTAAGCTCAGCATTCAGGAGGAAGAGGCAGGGAGAGCTTTGTGAATTTGAGGCCAGCCTGGTCTACCTAGAGAATTCTAAGATAGCCAGAGCTAAAGAGACCCTGTCTCAAAATAAATAAATAAATAAAAATAATTAAAAAAAAAATAAAGACTTGTTGGGCAGTGGTGGTACATGCCTTTAGTTCCAGGACTCGGGAGGCAGAGGCAGGCAGATCTCTGTGAGTTCAAGGCCAGCCTAGTCTACAGAGCGAGTTCCAGGACAGGCTCCAAAGCTACACAGAGAAATATAAGTCTCTCATCTCAAAACAAAACAAAAAAAATCAAAACAATCTAAAACGGCTCTCAAATTGTAGCAGCATGTTCTGTTTCCTCTACTAGGGCTTGCTTTCTCTTGAAGGCAGTGTAAGTCACAATGCTACATAGTAGTAACTCAAAGTGCAGAGTGTGTGCCTTGAGCCCAGAGAGGCGGCTACTCCCCACAAACCCGTTCTTTTGTAGCTCACCTCTCCTGTGGACACCTTGCCTGGCTACAGTTGCAACTCTGGCTTTGGGAATTGGAACTGCACACGTTTTAAATTAAGCACCCTCTGCTCTGCTGGTGGCCAGGTGCTTTCCTGCATCCTTGAAGGTCAGGATTAGGTCAGACCAGACTGACAACCCCCAAACAACCTGGGGATGCTTTTTTTCCCTTTTCCCTTAAATTGAGCCCTAAGAGAAAAGGTTTTGTGTAGTCATCTTTCCTTTCTGTCTTCTTCTAAATGAACGTGGAAAACCCCAGAAGGCAGTTATCACCTATCATCAATCAGCTACTAAAAATTATGCTCATGAAGAGAACACAATTACTCCAGAATGTTCGTGTGCATTGTTGAATAAATATACAGAACACAAAGTTGCTGCTCTGAATTATCATTTCTCTATTATCTATGACTATTTCTCTGTTTTGTTTTGTTTTGTTTTGAATTATATGAATTCAGGACTGGAAAGATGGCTCAATGTTTAAGTTTCCATATCAGTGCTGGGAACCGGACTTGGGTCCTCTGAAAGAGCAGCAAATATTCTTAACCACTAAGCCATCTCTCTAGCTCCTTTATTTTTTTTTCTTTAACACATTTTTATTCATTTATTGTGTATGTGGGTGTGGGTATGCCACGGCACATGTGGATCAGAGGACAACTTGTGAGAGTTCTCTCCTTCTATCACGTGGGTCCCCAGGATCAAATTCAGATCCATAGCATCTGTAGCAGTCACCCTTTACCTGCTGAGCCGTCTTACCAGCCCAAAAAGTCATTTTTAAATGGTTAGATTTTGGAGTTTAAATACATGCCTCCTATGCTGACACCAGGTGGGTGAGAAAAGTGTCTAAACCTCAGTCTGCAATGAGAGTTATGAAGTCTAGAGGTGCAGATTCGAACTTGGCGGCAGCAGAAACACTTCATGGTTGGCCATATGAAAAAAAACGGTTGAGGGGGTTGGGGGAGGGGGATGTGCAGAGCTGTGGCAGCCCTTCAGGCACCTGTGAGAACCACAGGACACAGGGCTGGCTGGTACATACAGGGCTCAGAGCCCCTGTGTCCTCCCCACACGGTTTCATAGGGATCGGGGACAAGGGATGGGCAGGGTCTTACTTAGTTGTGGTTTCCACTGCTGTGATAAAACACCGTGAACAGAAGCACCTTGGGGGAAAGGGTTTCTTTCAGCTTACAACTCTCAGGTCGCACTCTGTCACTGAGAAAGTCAGGGCAGGAACTCAAGGCAGGAACCGGGAGGCAGGAGCTGCTGTAGAGGCCATGGAGAAACACTGGCTTGCTCCTCATGGCCTGCACTCAGTTTGTTTTCTTAAACACTCCTTGCCCAGAAGTAGTACCACCCACCATGGGCTGGGCCTCCCCACATCATCATTAATCAAGAACACACCTCACAGACTTCCTCACAGGCAATCTGAGACAGACATTTTCTCCACTGGGGTTGCTTTTTCCCAGATAGTTTATGATGGTGGAGAAAACAACCAGGCCGGAGGCATGCTAATCAGAGGCTCCAAGAATCTCCCAGGAGGAAGCTTCCCCTAAAGAAACTCATGTCAATGGCAGTGTCTTCTCACCCAAGGGTCTTTTCTCCTTTGGGGGTTATAAACCTTCTCCATGTGCAAGTCCACACACACACACACACACACACACACACACACACACTTCCCCAGACCTTAATGGCCCCCAACCTTAATGAAACACAGCCCTGTGTGCAGTCAACCTCTCAGATCATTTGGTTTATGTTACCTGGACACCGAGTACAAATGTTTTGTTGGTGGTGGGTTTTGCTATAGTGGATATTTTGTTCGGTTGTGTTTTGTTTGTTTTGGTTTTTCAAGACAGGGTTTCTCTGGGTAGTTTTTGGTGCCTGTCCTGGAACTTAGTCTGTAGACCAGGCTGGGCTCGAACTCACAGAGATCCACCTGCCTCTGCCTCCTGAATGCTGGGATAAAAGGCCGCCGCTGCTGCCGCCACCCAGCCTATACCAGGGATTGAACCCAGGGCCTCACACATGCAGGTAAGGGCTCTCCCACTGAGCTGTGTCTCCAGCTCATCAATTATAACTCTTAAATGCGCTGGCCTGTCTGCTGTCTGTCTTCTTTCTTGCTTAAGAGCAGTATTTATCACTGTCACAGGGGAGGTCCACAACTGAACCATCCAAATGTATTCAGAGGAGAGCTGAGGACAGCGGCCATCTCTATGGCTGTGTGGGGATGGCCTCCTCAAAATTCATTCCTCTTGCAAGCACACACCAATGCAGAGGTTCTCACTCCTGTCTGTTATAAATTAGATTTTTAAAGCCCGTGGGGCTTTTTAAAAAACACTAATGGCTGGAACCCATCCCAGATCAATTTTTCTCAGTCACTGGGGTAGGCCCCAGGCTTGAATATTTTACATTTCCCAGGCGACTCTATTATGCATCCAGGGTTGAGTGCACATCCCCAGGGTTCTCCTTAGCTGAGATCTGCAAGGGCATTTCTTGCACCGAGAAGCAAATGGGAGCCAGCCACTCCGGTGGTATGCTCTCGAGCTCAGAGGAACAGGGCAGACACCCCTTGTCCTCTGCCACCACCAGCCACAACACAGGTACCTCTTGGAATTAACTGACCTAAAATAAACTAAGGACGACGACGAGGGACTGGAGCAGAGCTTCTCAATCTGGGGTCGTGACCACCTTGGGGTCGCATATCATGTATTTACATTATGATTCATAACAGTAGCAAAATTCCAGTTATGAAGTAGCAACAAAATAAACTTATGGTTGGGGGTCACCACAGCATGAGGAACTGTAGTAAAGGGCCGCAGCCTTAGGAAGGTGAGAACCGCTGGGCTGGAGAGGTGGCTCATGGGTAAAAGCACTGGATGCTCTTCCACGGGTCCTGGGTTTAACTCCCAGCACCCACACCTGTCTGGAATGCCCGTTCCAGGGGATCGGATGCCCTCTGCTGCACCAGGCATGTGATGTACAGACATACATGCAGACAAAAGACCAGACATACTAAATAAATAAAAATTTACAAGTATAAAAAGTATAAAACAACAACGAGGAAACGAGCTCCAGAGCCGGAAGAAGGAAGTAAAAAGGTAGAATTTGAACTGGCAATCAGAAGGTAAGCCAGGGAGAAGAGGAATGACAAGACCAGTCCCTAGCCTCTCTGTCCCCAGGCCTGTGTCCCCAGGCCTCGCTAATGCACCGGAAGTGGGATTCCAACAACCTTTCCACTGGCAAAGCGACGCTTCCTTTTTTTTTTTTTTCCTAAAAGTTGGGAAAGTAGCCAGTTCTTCCAGGGAGCGACTGAGCTGCTCAAACAAGCTTTGGTAACTTTCATCAGCTACCTCATTCGGTATCTGTATTCAGGGGATTTCTTATCCAAAGGATGGGTGAAGGATGATCTTCAGAGGCTCACAAGGGACGGCCCAATCACGTTCACGGACCTGGTTTTAGCCATGGGGAAATGGACACTTGTCTGACTCAAGAACTTTGTTCTTTGAAATCTCTGAACATGACTCTTTGGTGGGGGTGGGGTGGGAGTCATCTCACCCCAGCTCTTTCAATGTCAGCATTAACTTTTTCTCCCTCAAGCAAAAACAACCTATTTTTCAAGCTCAGCCTCCTCCCCTCCCCTTCTGTTACAGCCTCCTGCAGCCCTATGCTGGCCTTGAACTCATTATGTAGCTGACCTCAAATTCCCGATCCGCCTGCTTCTACCTCTCAGGAGCTGGGCGTACAGGCCTATACTACCACATCTGGCTCGGGCTGGCCTTTCTTTCAGATTCATATTGCGGTTATGGGTTTTGAAGTTTTGAGGGTGGTGTGTGGTCCAATAAAGGGCTGTGCATTGTGGGTGTGGGGGAAGTTCTTGCTGGAGGCTCTGAGGTGCGGATAGATGCCTTTGTTCTTCAGCACCAGGTGGCCACCTGTGCGTGAGATGAGCAGGGCCGCACCTCCCCAAGGCCCCACCTCCCCAAAGCCCCACCTCCCCAAGGCCCTAGCCAGCAGACACTGTTCTGAGCAGGTTTCAGGTCTCAAGGTACACACTGAAGACGAAGCATTAATCATTTAATAAACTTCACTTTAAGTTAAAATAAACCACTTAAACGCCCAGTAGTTTTTCCAGGTCCCAGCAGAGAGAGGCCGCCAGGGCCACCGCTGCTCTGCAGACTGACTGTCCTGTCTTAAAGTCTCCTGCTATTCACCTTCCTGCAGCTCCGTCCAGCTGGTGGGCCACTGGGAGAAGGTTTTTCAATTCACCTACCTTTGCCCCTTCACTCTTTGCTCTTCTGCCTCTGTGTGCAGAATTTGCCTCTTTAAGGTGAGTGTGTGGTGAATGTCTGTGATCTCAGCACTTGGGAGGTGGAGGCAGGAGGCACAGCAGTTCAAGATCCGCCTCAGCTACATAGCAAGTCTGAGGCCAGCCTGGGCTACAAGAGACCTTGTCTCACAAAACAGCAGCAACAAACCCCAAACCAGTAACTAGACGGGAAAGGAGCTTATCTCTCCGGATCTTTTTTCCTCCTCCAGGAGAAAGTGGCTCCTCCAGCATCTTTTCTCTCTAAAGGAAAGACACTGTTTACTGGGTATAGATAGCTCAATGGTTGAGATCGCTTGCAGTTCTTGAAGAAGTCCTGAGTTTGGCTCCCAGCACCCACATCAGGCAGCTCACAACTGCCAATAACTCAAGCTCCAGGGGCTCTCATGCCCTCTCCTAAGCCTACCTGGGCACCAGACATGCATGCAAGCCAACACACTCTCTCTTCTCTCTCCCTCCTTCTCCACCTTTCCTCTTTCCCTCCCCCACTTCCCTTCCCCCTCCCTCCCAACACCCCCATACAAATTAATCATCATTTTGAAAATGAAGTCTGAGAACCAAGGCTCCTTTACAAGAGAGAAAGGGTTGACCAGCCACCTTCACAAAGAAACACTTGCTACAAGCTCTTCCCTTTTTGGAGACAGGGTCTCACTATGTGGCCCAGGCTGGCCTTGAAATCACAGAGATCCACCACCTCTACGTCTCAAATGCTGAGCTTAGAGGCTTGCACCATCCCGTTCAGCATGTCACGCTTTTCTTGGTTGTATACTTGTGGCTTGATCTCCAGAGATGGTGTCTCAGAACTCTGTTACCTAAGCACGCCATGAAAAATGAATAAAAGCCACCAAAGTGCCAGGTGGTAGTGGAGCACACTTTTATCTCAGGACTTGGGAGGCTGAGGCAGGTGGATCTCTGAGTTTGAGGCCAGCCTGGTCTACAGAGTGAGTTCCAGGACAGCCAGGGATACACAGAGAAACCCTGTTTTAAAAAAAAAAAAAAAGGCCACCAAAGCATGAGGGAAAGGGGCTGAGAACTTTAACAAGTCCACTCTCTAGCCACAAAAACTACAAGGTCAAAATGTAGAGATGGACAGCAGCACTGGCAGGTTCTGATATCCAAGGCTGGGTTCACAGGTAAGGCAGTACTGTTACTTCATTTAGTTGTGAGGCTCTGGGTCTCTGGCTGGCCTGGAACCTGCTATTTAGACCAAGCTGGGCTTGAACTCACAGAGACCCGACTGCCCCTGCCTCCCCAGTGCTGGGATGAAAGGTGTGCGCCATGCCCCCCTCATTACCCCACTCAGCCAAAGATGGCACTGTTTTAAGGGAGCTGTGGCTGAGGCTGGCCTTGACAGAGGCAGTCCACTTACATAAGCACTGAACTTTTGTTTTTGTTTAGTCTCACCGACACTGAGAACAGAGCTGGACAGCAGCAAGCCTGGTGGTTAGAGCACAGCTTTGAAGCTACACTGCCCGGTCCAAGCACCGGTTTGCCGACTGTTTACTGCTGTGCAATCCAAACAAGCATTAACCTCTCCTACGTGTGTGTGTGTGTGTGTGTGTGTGTGTGTGTGTGTGTGTGTGTGTGTACATAGGTGTTGGGGGCAGAGGCTGTTGGTGGCTGTCTTCTTTTGTGCTCTATGGCCGGCCCTTGGCTCCTCAGCACTCACTCATATGGACGTCAGTGGGTGTGTAGCCCACCTGTAAAGCAGCACACAGGAGGAAAAGATCGACCCTGGGGAAGGCTGGCTAGCTAGATCAGTCCACTCAGGTGAGTGAGTGAGTGCTGGGTTCAAGAGGACCCTGCCTGCTTCAGTCTCTAAGGTGGAGCCGTCAAGGAAGGCACCCGATCCTCTGGTCTTACCCTAAGCACACATGTGCACCTGGACACATACTCACATATACATGCAAAGAGCTGAAGGGTCATACCCGGTTTGTCAGTGGTAGTGGAAATTTCTGTTATATATACATGTTAAAATGATTTATTTTTGAGACAGAGTCTCACTATGTAGCCTTAGCTGGCCTGGGGCTCAACATGTAGGCCAGGTTGGCCTCAAATTCAGAGAGATCCATCCTCCTCAGTGGGGTGCTAGGATTAAAGGCACGGGCCACCACACCTGGCTACATTAAATTCATAATTCAAACATCAATTCCATGCGGGTGTGCACACAGACAGAGGCACCCAGGACTTCCTCTCCACCTGGACGGAGGCAGGCACAGGGGAGTGGCCCTTTGTAGTTCAGTGAGGCCTCGAGTGCCATCTTCACTCAAGCGGCTTCTCATGCTGGGGCTGTAATCGTTTCATTCTATGGCTGTAAAAAAAAATCACGGCCAGTCAGGCGGTGGTGGCGCACGCCTTTAATCCCAGCACTCGGGAGGCAGAGCCAGGCGGATCTCTGTGAGTTCGAGACCAGCCTGGGCTACCGAGTGAGTTCCAGGAAAGGCGCAAAGCTACACAGAGAAACCCTGTCTCGAAAAAACAAAACAAAAGAAACAAACAAATGACAAAACATCACAGCCAAGGCACTCTATTAAGGAAATGCTTCCTGGGGCTTATGGTTGCGGAGGTTAGGGTCCAGGATGGCAGAGGGAAGGCAAAGTGGCAGGGCTGGCCGAGAGCTTGCACCCTGAACCACAAGCAGGAGGTGGAGAGCATACTGGAGATGGCAGGAGGCTGTTTTAAAATTTTATGTGTATTTTTGCCTGCATGTATGTGTGTGCACATGTGTACCTGGGGAGTCCAGAAGAGGGCATTAGCTCCTCTAGAACTGGAGTTACAGATGGTTGAGGGTACTGGGAATCAAACCCAGGTTCTCTGGAATAGCAGCCCATGCTCATAACCACTGAGCCACCTCAAAGCCTGTCCCAAATAACACACCTCCTCCAAGTCCACACCTACTAATAATCCTTCCTAAACAGTTCCAACAGGGGATCAAGTATTCAAACATATGACCTATGAGGGCCATTCTCATTTAAACCACCACAGGGCCCTGGGGTGGACAGCACTCAAGTTTGCCATTCAAATTCATGAAAGCATGATCATGGTCTCTGTCTCTGTCCCCGTGTGTCTGTGTGTCTGTGTGTACTGGGATTTGAACCCAGGCCTCATGCAGGCCAGGCAAGCCCTCTATCACTGAGCTATATTCCCAGTGTGAAAGGCTTTTGCTTCAGTGCCCAGTTTGGAGAAATAACTCCAGCAGTATTCAGCAGTGCCCATGGTATTTCATGGAAGGTCTTCCAAGGTAGAAAGCGTACCCTGGTGGGGACTCACAAGGTCTGGAGTTAAATTTCTCCCGAGGGGAAAACAATAGCTTGTCTCCCTATTTTGCAACCTAGCTGTTCAAACTAAAGGAAACAAAGCAACTGATGCTGCTATTCTGGTCTTTGGAGACCACGGAGGGTCACCTGGGGGAGGGGCAGAAAGGAAGCTCTGGAGGGGGCACAGAGCTATTGGGTGACTAAGAGGAGCTGGGGGAGGGACCAGGGATGACCCTCAAACGCTAAGTGAGCAGAGTCCCTCCCCGGCGGATGTGAAGGGCTGGCTTCCCTTTTCCTTTGCCAGTATGTGAGCTGGCCAGCGGGAAAGAGGCTGCGGCAGAGACGCAGCCAGACTCAGGCCCAGCCCCCCAGCAGAGCGGACACTGGGCTCAGAGCAGAGCGGTGCATGAAGTCAGAGGTGCAGCACACCGCAGTGAGGCTGCGCGTGTGACTGCAGCACAAGCAAGCCTGCAGCAGGACACGCCAGGCCCTCCAGGTCATCGCCACTGCTGGCGCTCAGGGAAGGCAGCCACAGTCACGGAAAGGTGGCCGGCTCTCAACATCCATTCGGCACTAAGCTGCCATTTCTACTCGGGTGCCATAGAAACCCCGGCTGGCTGTGGGAAAGGGCAGAAGCCTCTCTCTGGTTTTAACAGGTCAGACAGATGGATCATCCCCCAGCCTATTTCCACAAGCTAATCAACTTTCCCATGCCATGGCCACCTTTCCAAACCCCTGGTGAGAGTCCCAGGCAGATGGCTGTGGCACTTCATTCAGGTGTCCCCTGAGATAAAGGGACAGGACAGGGCTGGTGGGGGGACCCCGGGCAGATGCACACACTCGCTACCTTGCTGTTGTTGGGGGGGACTGAATCCAAACTGGGGGATGGGAGTGAGAGGAGTCAGCCTGCTGCTTTCTTGTGATTGAGGAGAAAATAGAAAAGGGCTGTGTGTGGTTATATTTATTTCCAATTTTACAACCTACAGCACATTAACGTCCCAGCACTTTCCAGAAACAAGCTGAAGGAAGAACATGTTCTGTGGCTGCAGCCTTTGTTCGGTGAACGCCTCTCTCGTCCCTCCCCTCCCCCTTCCTCTAAGGCACCCTGGACCCCAGCTCCTCCCCAAACGTCAGGCTCCCGGGGCACCCGAGATCTTCTTCCCACATCTTTGTGGTCACCCTGTCAGTCACCTCTTTGGCTCACAGAGCTCCCGACTTTCGTGCCAGGGTGCAGAACCCCAACTCACAGCTTTCCCCGACTCTCACCAGCCATCCTCACTCCTGACGTCATCTCTCTAGAACTTTAACAAATAACTTTATTACATTCATTTATGGGGGTGTTATCCTGTGCCAGGGTGTGTGTGAAAGTCAGAGACAACTAGAGGGAATGAGTTTGTTCTTCTTCACGGGATCTTGGGATTTGAACTCATGTTGTCAGGCTTGGCAACTTACATGTTGCACTGTCTTGCCAACCCAGAGCGTTTTTTACTAGCTGACATCCCATCTATGCCCTTCATCTTTTTTTTCATCTCTCTCTCTCTCTCTCTCTCTCTCTCTCTCTCTGAGGCAAGGTTTCTCTGTGTAGCCCTGGCACTCACTCTGTAGACCAAGTTGGCCTGAACTCCCAGAAATCTGCTCTGGCTGTCCTTGAACTCACTATAGCAGAAGCTCCCTAAGGGTGAAGGTTGGTCTCTTGCTATGAGCTGTGCTCTCGGTGCCGTGGGCAGCAGCATATGGTAAGTGCTCCACAAACTGTCCTTGCTGTCTGTGATTTGCTTTCCTGCCTTCCAGACTCTGGTACCTTGACTCTTACTCATGGATGGGGACAGAGCCATAGGAGGGTAAAGGGTGCAGAGGAGGAGTGCATCAAAAACTGGAAACACTGTGGAGGAAGATAAAGAGCAAAGTGGAGGGACTTGCAGGAGGACCAGCTTGTACCGAAGAGGAAGAGAACACCGCAGCCCAGGGAGACCCTCCAGACTCAGAAGTCTAACTGAACAGGAAGCGATCTCGGGGCAGAAGCTGGGACTCCATGCAGCCAATGCTTGGGCCTTGCATGTCTCTGCTCCAGTGCTACTGGCTGGCAGCCTGAGACCAGGAAGAGGGGAGGAGAGGGACCCAGGGAGCCCAGGTGAGGAGCCACAGACAAGGGATGGCCAGGAGAACCTCAGTGATAGATATGGAAGGGAGAGACTCAGAGGAACAGCAGGGAGAGGACTGCCCCCTGAGAGAAGACAGATGGGCGGGAGGGGACAGAGATCGGCTTCTCAGGATCCATCATGCAGGGAAGCATTACTTTTCCCGCCATGTGTCTCAGGGCTTTGGGGTTTGTGCCATTTAGTTATTTGCATGCTGGGGACCGAGCACAGGCCTGGTGTAGATGAAGCAACAATACGGCCTACCACTGAGGTCAGCCCCGGCCCTTTTTATGTTTGTATTTGGAGACAGTTTCCACAAACCCACTGCAGCCCAGGCAGGTCTCTAGCTTGTTACTCTTTGCCTCAACTTCTCAGTAGCTGGGATTACCAGTCTGTGCCACCAGGCCCAGCTGGAATTCTTAAAATTTAAGTTTGTGCTTTTTCTGCCCCATTATTCTCTCTCCCTAGAGCTTTTCATCCATATACACAATATGTATGTGAACACATTTGTAATAAAAATTATAACTGAGACAGGGTCTTCTGCAGCTCAGGCTAGGCTCGAACTTGCTATGTAGCTGAGGGTGACTTTGAACTTATGATGCTCTTGCCTTTATCTCCAAAGTGCTGGGATTATAGGTCTATACCATTGTATCTGATTTTCAAGGTCCTGGGTATCAAATCCAGTGCTTTGTGTATATTAGGCAAGCAGTCTACCAACTGAGCTACATCTTCGGCCTCTATGAGTTTATTTTTTTCAGAGAGTACTTCATACTGTGATCCAAGCTGTCCTAGAATTCACTGTGTAACCCAAATCTGACTTTGAACTCACTGAAACCCTCCTGCCTCAGCTTCCTGAGTGCTGTGGTTATAAGAGCTAATTACTACACCTGGTTTAGAAGAGTTATTTGGGGCCGGAGAGATGGCTCAGAGGTTAAGAAAACTGATTGCTCTTCCAGAGGTCCTGAGTTCAATTCCCAGCAACCACATGGTAGCTCACAACCATCTGTAATGAGATCTGGTGCCCTCTTCTGGCCTGCAGTCATATATGCTGTATACATAATAAATAAATAAATTTAAAAAATCTATAATTAAAAAAAGTTATTTGATAATTTTCATAATTTGGTCATATTAGAAGGGTTTCATTAAATACTTTTCCCTTTGAATTTGAAGTCAGAAAGAAAAAAATTACTCTCAAATTAAACATACCAAAATCAATAAAGTCAAATATTTTGAGTCCTTGGATAAATAGTTCAAACGTAAGTCAATTTATACATAGAGATAAGTGGACTGAGGCTCTGAGGGGCATATGTATGTAGATGGAGAAATTCCTCAAAGATATCAGTGACTGTCCATAAACCTGGAATACACTGATGGAAATGATGTCATAGACAGTAACAGACTGCCTAACATATTTGACCTGTGTCTGAGCAGGTTGTAGCTTTTAATATATATAATTTTTGGGGGTTGGGGATTTAGCTCAGTGGTAGAACGCTTGCCTAGCAAGCGCAAGGTCCTGGGTTTGATCCTCAGCTCCATATATAATTTTTAATTGTGTGTGTGTACGTACAGGTGAGTTCCGGTGCCCTCAGAGGCCAAAGGTGTCAATCTCCTGGAGCTGGAGTCACAGGCCAAGGGGAGCTGCCTGATATGGGTGCTGGGAAACAGACTTGGGTCCTCTGCAGGAACAGTATGTATCTTAACTTCTGAGCCATCTCTCCAGCCCTAGGTTGTATGTCCTCTAAATGCGAAGAAACAGGGATTTTAGCTGGGTGGTGGTGGTGGTGGTGGTGGTGTGTGTGCCTTCAATCCCAGCACTTGGGATCAAGGGTGTGCACCACCACTGCAGCCTTGTCCTAACCCCCTGCTCGGTGTGCTGACTGTGGTTTGTACCTGTGACTTGCACCTACCAGGAAGGCTGAGCTGGGAACCCTGTGTAACCTGGCTTGCTGTTAACAGGCATGAGCACTGTCAGAAGCTGAGTTCTGCTTCCTTTGGAGCGGGACAGCCCAGAGAGTGGAGCTAAAGTCCTGTGACAAAGTTCCACGGTTAGCCCTGTAATGCAATGAACTCTGGATTAGCCTCGTAAAGGTGTGGGCAACAGAGTGGGCTTACCTGAAGCAGCCAGCCAACTTCTTCTTCTTGTGTGTGTGTGCATGTTGGCAAGGGTGCACACACACTGTGCATGTGTGTGTGTGTGTAGACCAGAGGACAACCTTGGGTGCCGTTCCTCAGGAGCCACTGTTCAGCGTTTTTGTTTCTTTTTGTTGTTGTTTTTCGAGACAGGGTTTCTCTGGGTAGCCTTGGCTGTCTGGGAACTTGCTCTGTAGACCAGGCTGGCCTAGAACTCAGAGATCTGCCTGCCTCTGCCTCCTGAGTGCTGGGATTAAGGGGTGTGCTGTCATACCTTGGCTTTTGTTTTTTTGGAGAGGGTCTCTCCTTGGCTGAGCGCTCACAGGTTAAGCTGCTGGCCAGTGAGCCTCACTGATGTGCCTGTCTCTCCTCCCAGTGCTGGTTTTAGGCATGTGCTGCCACAAGAGCCTTTTGACTTGGATGCTGGGGGCCTGAGCTGAGGTCCTCATGCCTACATAACAAGGACTCCAAGGACTGAGGTGTCTCCCATCTCCTCAGTCCTCAATCTCTTTTCTTTTTTTTCTTTTTCTTTTCTTTCTTTCTTTTTTTTTTTTAGGTGCAATAAAAAACACCAAAATATATAAATAAATGAGCCATGGTGATACATCTGAAATTGTTTCAGGGAGCGGGTGGCAGGTTACCCATATGTAATACACTTTCTGCCTGCCTTTCTCAGACCACTCCATTGTCTCAGCTTTCATCCTGCAAAAGAACAGAGGAGCCAGGTGGTGGTGGTGGTGGTGGTACATGCCTTTAAAGGCAGAGGCAGGAGGATTTCTGAGTCTGAGGCCAGCCTGGTCTACAGAGATAGTTCTAGGACAGCCAGAGCTACACAGAGAAACCCTGTCTTGAAAAACAAAACAAGGGCTGGAGAGATGGCTCAGAGGTTAAGAGCACCGGCTGCTCTTCCAGAGGTCCTGAGTTCAATTCCCAGCACCCACATGGTGGCTGACAACCATCTGTAATGAGATCTAGCACCCTCTTCCATATACAAAATAAATAAATAAATCTTAAAAAAAAAAAAAAAAAGAAAGAAAAACAAAAAAAGAGCAGAAGGAGGAAAAGAAAATGACCGCAGAGGACCAACAGGGCTTCCTTTCTCTTCAAGAGTCAACCAGCTCAATGACCAGATTCAGCCTGGCTGATCGTTCCAACCAAGGTAATTTTATTCCTTTTTGTATGTCTAAGTAATGCCTCCTCCCCCTTCCCAGAGCTGCATACCCAGATGACTCTTGAGCAGCCAAACATGATAGCTCTGCCTGCTCCTCATTATCACAGGCAGAGTCATCTCACCATGAAAGAATGTCAAGATAGGACCTGTGCAGGCGGCCTCTCCAGCTGCAAGGAAGTGGTCAATAGTCATATGCGCATCTTCTCTAAACAGCACAGGACAGTGAAGATGTGCAGAGTAGATGGAATTCATCCTTTTTCTTCTAACTGCACATGCTTTGGCCCAGATGCAGGATGACTAAATGGATGCTCTCTCTAGAAAGGTAGCCCTGAATATCCAAGTGCCCTGCACCATAAAACTACCTTAAAGCCTGCCATATTGCCAGCACCAAGGAGGCGGTGGAGCCACCTGCTGGGAGGTGTGGCCTTTGCTTTGGCTGCTTGGTCCCTCCGTGCCTTCTTCCATGTCCTATGAACCAGGTCTATGGCAGGACCACGATCTTCTTCTCCAGCTTCTGGGGAGGGAACAGGAAGTTCCTCATGATCTCATCCAGCTCTTCCAGGGCCAGCTGGGCATGTAGCTTGGCCACATCATCAGGTTCCAAACGTACCACATGTTTCAGCAGGTGATAGAGATCCTTGAGGACATCGCTCAGCACCTGGATAAAGAGACAGGTCATGAGCACATCTATTGGGGAGCAATCTCAGGTTTTCTTGAGAAGATAATGCAGGGACCTTACAACCTGGAGAAGGGAGAGCTAGTTGTGGCCCTTCGCCCACAAAGGATTCCTTAGTGTCTCTTGCCCGCAACACTTCACTATGGATTTTTAGGCTACTCCTCATTATTACCAGGCCCTAGTATGGCTCCCGGATCCTCCAGTCAAAGGGCAGCGGAGGTCTCAGGACAAAGACAAGCAGAGCTGCCTGGGCACAGATGCTTCTGGAGCAGCTGCCCGCCTGCATTTTCCTCAGGGCCTCTGTGTATGTGTACAAGCACACAAGCACACATTGAAGTCAGTTCTCTCCTTCCACCACGTGGATCCTGAGGGCAGAACGAAGACAGAAGGCTTGGTGGCCAGCGCCTTTACCCCTGGACCACCTCACCACCTGCTGGTTTCGTTCTTCTGAGATAGATGGGTCTCGAACTTGAGATCCCTGTGCCTCATTCTTCTGAGGGTTTCAGGTGTGCTTGGTTCTAGTTTAAAATTTTTAGGGCAAGTTGGGTGGTGGTGGTGCACACCTTTAATCCCAGCACTCAGGAAGCAGAGGCAGGCGAATATCTGAGTTCGAGGCCAGCCTGGGCTATAGAGTTCCAGGAAAGGTTCCAAAGCTACACAGAGAAACCCTGTCTGACACACACACACACACACACACACACACACACACACACACAAAGATTTTAAGGCTGGGCATGGTGGCATAAGCCTTTAATCCCAGCACTCAGCAGACAGTAGCTGGCCGATCTCTGTGAGTTCGAGGTGTTGCATTATGGCAAATTAGAATCCCTCAACCTTGTGAGGTTCTTGGTCATCATGGGCACTGGGGAGGAATGGGACAAGACAGGGATCGGGTCCCTCTGAAAAGCCTTAGGCCCTTCCCTCCCACACGCGGCCTCCCTCTGGCTCCCTGAGCTCTGGCTCTGTGGATCTTTATTCCTAGGCAGAGCTCCTTCTCTGTCCATACCTTTCTACATGCTGTCCCTTTATGCTGGGAGGCTACTTCACGTTCTCTTTATCCTACACACACACCCCAAATACCACTTCCAAGAGCTTTTTTCTCGAATGCCCACCAATCTAAGTCTAACTAGCCTCGGATTCTGTCTGTAGTCCCTATCACAATTATAATTGAAGTATTTGTTGTGATGCTGTTTTTCCATTTATGTTGGGGATTGATATTATGTAATTAAAAGTTTTCCTCATTAGATCCGGACCACTACTGATGCCAAAGCCATGTCTTCCCTTCTTCCTCTAGTGTGGCCCAGTACTTCATAAAATGAGTGGCATCTGGCAGATGCTGGAACACATTCATGAGGGAAGGAAATCACACATGCCACTCCTGGCCAGCTTCTTCCTTCTAACAACATCTACCGAAACAGTGCCATACAGCCAGTCTAGTCCCCCAAGGCCCATGCTGCCTGCTTTAGTGACCTACTATCGAAATGTTAAAATTACTAATAACTTTTATTGGATTTATGGCTTGTAAATGACATCCAGTGAGAGAATGGGGCAGGAACGTGAGCAGAGGAGAGGCACACTGTCTCTCACAAATGCATTTTTGATTGTGGTCATTATGCCCTATGAACAGAGCACTGATAGACTTCAGTGAAAGGGAGATCAGCCACCCCTGAAGCCAGAAGCAGGTCACCGTCTGTTACTGGTACAGCTGAACCAATGAAGGACGGACAGTCTGAGGAGTTCCAGCTTTTCCTTCTAGCTAGAACCTGTTCCCACCACACCAAGAAGGTAATAGTTTTCTTTTTTTTGTGTTTTGAGGCAGGGTTTCTCTGTGTAGTTTTGGAGCCTGTCCTGGAACTCCCTCTGTAGACCAGGCTGGCCTTGTACTCACAGAGATGCATCTGCTTCTGCTTCCCAAGCGCTGGGATTAAAGGCGTGTGCCACCATGCCCGGCTGATAATGGCTTTCTAAGAGAGACAGCTGTCAGGGACCCTCTGTAACATCCCTTCTTACTCATTCACTGTTTGGGTTTAGCCAAACATTTACACTAAAACCTGTGACAGAGAAGGAAGCAGGCCAGCCTACCATCCTTGCTCCTTCTTGCCAGCCTAACGGAGGGACACAGTGCTGAGGGCAGGTGCGGGAGTCAGGGGGGAAATGGCTGTGCTCCCACGTGCAGTGTCTTCCATTTCTCAACGATGGAAATGCATATGCATGTGCAAGCTGTGGGATACACGCTGCGTAATTTTGGTGATTCTGTGCAGCAGTTAAACACTCCTCTATTTGCATTTAAGATTGACATTGCACACAGTAAAGATGAGCGGTGAAAAGCATGCAGTTATTTCATATTTCACTTTTTTTTCCTCCTTAAAGTGACCTCAATCAATTAGTAAACACCAGAACAAGTGAGATTTTTGGAAAAGAAAGGGGAAAACTGTATTTTACTATTATTAAAGGCACTTCTGTCCTCTTTTAAAAATGTTTTAAAATATGTATATATTTGGGGCTGGAAAGATTGCTCAGCTGTCAAGAGCACTGGCTGCTTTCCCAGAGGTCCTGAGTTCAATTCCCAGCACCCACATGGTGGCTCACAACCATCTGTAATGAGATTTGGCACCCTCTCTGGCATGCAGGTGTACATACAAATAGAGTACTCATACACATTAAATAAATACATCAGTTTTTTTTTTTAAAGATGTATTTATCTTATATGTATGAGTGCTCTGCTTGCATAGATGTCTGTGTATCACATGCATCCTGGAACTGGAGTTATAGACAGTTGTAAGCTCCCATGTGGGTGGTAGGAATTGAACCCAGGTCCTCTGCAGGGACAGCAAGTGTGCAACTGCTGAGCCATCTCTCTACCCTCTACCCCTCCTTTTAATTGGGGCCTTGTATTCTGACTTTGCATGGGACACAGGTTTTATATGGTCAGTCCTGCTCCATAAGTACTGAGCCCCATGAGCCATGCTCATCAAAATACTGTGAGGCATGTCCTGGACTTTCTCAAGGAGCACATGACACACCAGGAATAAGACAGGCATCTGACCCTGGCTCTGCACTATCCACACTCTCCTAACCTGTCTCTTCCTCTTCCTCAGCAGAGTGAAATGAGATGATTCCAGAAAGAGGAGGACTCTGCACCTTCAGCTTCTGCTCTCAGTTACTCACTCTCTCAAGAATCCTTATGAAGGGCCTGCATGGTACCCAGGCAGTATACTGATACTAAAATGATGAATAATCAATCCATGAACCTTCCCTCTGGCGACCAAAGCCCAGTGAGGAGGCAGGCACACGCCACACAGTGAGGTCTCTACTCTGAGAAGTCAACAGTGTGCTTGAGTATCTGGATCAAAGGAAGGTGTCGCCTTTGGAGGTGGATGGGAGAGGAGGAGCATCACCCTGCTGGTGAACGAGGCTTCACTGTGACACTTGCTGGGTGGAACCAAGTAATGGCTTTGGGATGCATTAGCAAGTCCCTTTACCATCCAGCCACGTGAGATAAGGTAGTTTCTAAGCAAAAGTAGTTAAAAAGATTATGTTCACATTATTATAGAAGTTATATTTATTTGGTGTGTATAAATGTATGTGAATGCACATCTGCCATGACTAATACATGTGTGAAGTTGGGAGTCACTTCTCTCCTTATACCATGTAGGTCCCAGGGATTGAACTCGGGTCATCAGACTTGGGAAGTGCCTTTATCCACTGAGCCATCTTGCTGGTCCTGGCCTCCAGCTCTCTCGTAGTCAAGGACGGCTTTGAACTCTTCTGCTGCTTTCTCCCAGAGGCCGAGAGGACAGGCATGTGTCATCCTGTCCCTTTTCTGCAGTGCCGGGATTGAACCCACAGCTAGGCAGGTGCTCCCCCACCTGGGCTACGCTCAGAGCCCTAAGAGATTTCTTTCTCCTACAGCCACCTACCATTCAAGGAAAGGCAGCTTTACCTCTTTAAAAGGGGAAGTTCTGAGGCCTTCTGCTCTTCCTGGGGTGCAGGGAGGAATTTCCCTGGGCACTGCTATGTCCTTAAATAACAGAACTGCCTGTGCAAACACTGCGTCCTTGCAGGGTGCTGGGCTCCTGTTAGCAGGCTCCCGACCTTTTTTTAGGTAAGCGAGTGTTAGGCAAAGCCTTCTTCTTAATTAATGGGTTCACCTTAGCAACCCACCCTGTGCAGCTTCTCTCCAATCTCACATATCACAGGACTTCCTCTGCACTCCCCAAGGATCAAAGCTTCCTGCCAGCCAAAGATTGTCACCAAATCCTAAGGATCAGGGGCTGAATACAAGGAGAGTTCAAAGGTAAAGTTATTCACAGGAGCCTCTGAGGTGGGCAGGATACAAGCAGTCCTATAGAGGAACCCTCTCATTAAGACTTCAACACACCTGAACACACCTGCACACACACACACACACACACACACACACACACACACACTGCACACACACACACCACACACACACACACACACACACACACACACCACCCCTTCAAGCCCCCTGGCCCCCTCCCAATCAAGCCCAAAAGCTCCATGAGAGGAAGAGGGGCACAGGTGTGTGCTCATTGGGGAGCGAGGCACCTCCTCTCATTCAGGAGGGATTCAGAGCAGCAGGTGGCTGACACGTACTTTACTTTTGGAGAAGCTCTTTGTGGTTTGGGGGGAGTTTATTTTGGTGTTGGAGATCTCACACAGGCAACATACCTAATGCTAAACATGTCCTCTACCAATGAGCTGCACCCCCCCCCCCCAGCCCCTAGGTCAGGGACAGCTTAAAGAAGCATCCAGAATCCTTGTGAGAAAACTCTTGCCTCACCCAGGGTCTGTACCACACACATCCATTTTCCCACCCCTCCCGCAGGCCACCTTCAGGGGTTCAGTGACAAGGGCGGTGTTTGGGGTTAGTGTGGTTGAGAAGCGAGCAAAGGAGGCTTACTAAAAAGAACATTGTGAGCAGGACTGCCTTGGGCATACAGGTGCACCTTCAAATGGGAAAAGCAAAGAAACAGCCAGTGACTTTCCTGCAAAGCTGTGTCTTTGAGTTAAGATCAAAAGAAGAAATCAATGGCAGGTATTCTTCTTTTTAGATCCTAAATATGTTTATTTATTTGGTTATAAAAGCCACGTAACCACAATTCAGAGTATTTGGAAACTACAGGAAGGAAAAAAAACCATCTCTAGCCAGACTACCTTTTTAACACAAGATGCATTAGTGAGGGCACTCAGTAGTGAGCAGACAGACATGCACGTGCATGCACACATTTTTGTTTGTTTGCTTGTTTGGTTGGTTTTTTCAAGACAAGGTTTCTCTGTGTAGTTTTGGTGCCTGTCCTGGATCTCGCTCTGTAGCCCAGGCTGGCCTTGAACTCACAGAGATCCGCCTGGCTATGCCTCCTAAGTGCTGGGATTGTGCGCCACCACCACCTGCCCCCCCCCCCCAGACAAGGTTTCACTATGTAGCCTTGGCAGCCTAGAACTTGCTATTGTAGGCCTCTGCCTTCCCAGTGCTAGGATTAAAGATATATTCCAGTGAGATTTATACATACACATACACAGTCTGTAAATATATGATTTATTTTAACATGTGTACGCTTTACTTTATTTGTATGGGTATCTGTATGGACATCTTGTCTCACGTATGTCTGTGCACCACATGTGGGCAATGCCCTCAGAAGCTAGACTCTCAGGAATTTCAGACAGAGGGTTGTAAGAGGTCATGTGGGTGATGGGAATTGAACTTGGGTCCTCTGGAAGGGGAGCCAGTGCTCTTAATCTCTGAGCCATCTCTCCAGCCCTCACTTTTATTTTATTTTTTAAATATAAGGGAGAGGAATGGAAGCAGGAAGACAAAATGCCAGTTTTCACTCACGTGTAGTGTGTATATGTCATGTGAAAGCAGAGGGGAGCTTTCTGTGGGGTGAGGGTTAGAGGAGAGACAGGGAGGGCAGTTGGGGTGAATAAAGAAAAGATCACGCAGGCTGGGGAACTGGGGAGTGGTTGGGAGCACCACAGCTTTATAGAGGACCAATATCGATTCCCAGCACCCGCTTGATGACTCACAGCCATCTGTAACTGCAGGTCTAGGAAATACAACTCTCTCCTCTGTGGTCCACAGACACATATGCAGTGAAACATTCATACACAGTGGGTTAGAGGCAAGCAGGCTTGTATCAGATATTTTCTAAAAACCAAACAAAAAGACAAGACAGTTTTTCTTTCATGTGGGTTTGTGTGTATGTATGGTCCTGTGTGTGCATATACATGTGGGGGTCAGAGGACAACCTTGTGGGGCATTCATCAGGAGTTACTTGCTTTTTTTTGCAGGCAGATCCTGGAGATCACCAAACTTACTATGCTGCCTGGCCAGTGAGCCCCAAGGGTCTGTCTAGCTGTCTCCACCTTCCCAGTTCAGGTATTACAATCACACACCACTATACCTGGCTGGTATACTGGGAGGGGTTCTGTAGTGAACTCAGGCATTTACCTACTGGGCTATTGCTTTCTCTCTTTTTCATACAGGGTTTCTCTGTGTAACAGCCCCAGCTGTCCTGGAACTTGCTCTGCAGACCAGACTGGCCTTGAACTCCCAGAGATCCACTTGCCTCTGCCTGGTGGGATGTCTGTGTATCATATGCATGCCTGGTGCCCATAAAAGCCAGGAGAGGGTATTGGATCTCCTAGAACTGGAGTTGCAGATGGTTGCAAACCACCATGTGAGTGCTGGTGCCTGAACTTGGGTCCTCTGGAAGAGTAGCCAGCACTCTTAACCATTGAGACATCTCTCCAACCCCTCCCCTCAACTTTAAGAGTTATCTTTATTTACGTGTGTGTGTGTGTGTGTGTGTGTGTGTGTGTGTGTGTGTGTCTGTCTGTCTGTCTGTCTGTCAAGGCCAGAAGAGAATATTGTATCTGTTGGAGCTGGAGTAGGAGGCATTTGTGACCTGCCCAACATGGGTGGGAAACTGAACTCACGTCCTCTGGAAGAGCAGTGAGAGTCTTCCTTAACTGTTCAGCCATATTTTTGGGCCATGAAAAAAAATCGTAAAAAATTATTTTAATAGGTAAGAATTAAATTAAAGGTGATTTTACTAATGGAACAGAGGTGAACAAGGAGGTTTTCCTTTTTATTTTTTTTTTCCCCTGAGACGTGGTTTCTCTGTGTAGCTTTGCACCTTTCCTGGAACTCACTCTGTAGCCCAGGCTGGCCTCGAACTCACAGAGATCCGCCTGGCTCTGCCTCCTGAGTGCTGGGATTAAAGGCATGCGCCACCACCGCCCGGCCGTTCTTCAGTTCTTATCATGTGGATCAAGAAAACACAGTGGAGCCAGGCGATGGTAGCACAGTTGAGTTCCCGAGTACCACATAAAATCAGGCACAGTGATGCAAACCTATAATCTCAGCACTTGCGGGGAGGAGGAGGCAGGAGGGTTATCCTCAGCTATAGAGCAAGTTTGGGTTAGTTGCAGAGATATATATGGCCCTGTCTCAAACATCAAAATAATAAAAATCATCATAAACAAGACATTTACAGAAACAAGCACTCAGGAAAGAGTAACTGGAGTTACGGGTGGCTGTGAGCCTCCATGTTGGTGCTGGGAGACCAACCCATGTGCTCTGCAGGGACAATTAGTGATCTTAACCACTGAGCCATCTCACTAGCCTGCACACACACACACACACACACACACACACACACTCACAAAACTCCACACAAAAATTTTTATTTTATTGTTTTATGTGTATGAATGTTTTTGCCTGCATGTATGTGTGTGTACTATGTGAGTGCCTGGTGCCCACAGAGGTTGGAAGAGAGTATTAGATCCCCTGGGACTGGGGTTACAGATAGTTGTGAGCTGCCACGTGGGTTCTACAAGAACAGCATGTGATCTTCACCACTGAGCCAACCCTCTAGGCCCCTGAAGAGACTTTTAAAAGGAGTCGTGGTGGTGAGGGCTCCGCATGTGAAGCCACTGACTGCTGAGCCAGGAAACCTGGGTCTGACCCTGGGACCGACAATTCCCAGAAACTGTCCTCCAACCTCTATGGGAGCCATGGCTTCCTACACTAAAGAAGGAATAAAAAGTCCTATTAAAAGGACAGCCACTGTTATCACCTCCAGTTTTCCCAGGGCCCCACGGCTATGGCGGATAGAACAGACTCAGTGGTACTGAGTGGAGACGCGACTCCACTCATCACTCGCCGTTACAGTCCCTCGGTTATCCTTTCATTACTATGGACGAGCGTGCAGAGGGCACACCCACTGCTTCCCTCCCACACCTGCTGTAGGCTCCAGCAGAGACAAGGTCTGTGAGAATATTTTGCTGTCCTAAGCAAGATGATATAAAGGAAAGTATTCTTATTACCAGCACACGGAGAAAGCCTGGCTTGCCATCAGGGCCAAAGACACAGGTCTGAAGACAGCAGACATCCCAAACATGAGCAGGCAGAGAAGGAAAGGGGTGTTAGGGCGAGACAGGGGTGAGTAAGCCGAGAACACAGGCTTATTTCTTATGTCTCTGCTTTTCGTAGCTAAAGAGTATTTACTTATTTCCCACTAAGGCTTTATTTATGTGTCACCGTTGGCCACACCTTGAAGGATTGGTACAGGGAATGTTTTGTGTGTGACACAAACACAGGTTAATTCTTTATACTCTGCATGTGGGTGTGCATCTGCCATGACAAAGGTTCTCTTTTTCTACCATGTAGGCTCCAGGGATTAAACTCACAACGTCAGGTTTAGGGCAAGTGCTTATATGTGCCTTTACCCCCTGAGCTGTCTCAATGTTCCCTTACTCCCGTAAATTAAAAATCGTATTCATTTCATTTTTAATTATGTGTGTGTAGGTATGTACATGAGAGTTAGGTGCCCGCTGCCAAGGCCAGAGCTGTGAGGTCCTTTGAAGATGGATTTACAGGCAGTTGTGAGCTGTCCAACTTGGGTGCCGGGAATTGAACTTGGGTCCTCTGAGTGAGTAGTATGTGCTCTTAACTACTGAGCCACCTCTCTCTCTAGACCCTGAAATTTATTTATGTATTGATAGTTATTATTGTTTTGGTTTTCTGAGGTAGGGTATCTCTATTATGTGGCTCTGGCTGTTGTGGAACTCTCTGTAGATCAGGCTGGCCTCAAACTCACAGAGATCCACCCACCAGTGCTGGGATTAAAGGTGTATGCCACCATGCCCAGTTTATTATTACTGTATGTGAATGATGTGGATGGATGTGCAGAGAGGTCAGAGGATAATTTTGCGGATTGGTTCTCTCCCCTTTTAAGTACATTCTGGAGATCAAACTCAGGGCACCTTTCTCGCTTAGTGAATGAATGCCTTTACCTGCTGAGCCGTCTCACCAGCCAGTTAATGTTATAATGCATATATGAGCTGGGCGGTGGCGGCGCACGCCTTTAATCCCAGCACTCGGGAGGCAGAGCCAGGCGGACCTCTGTGAGTTTGAGGCCAGCCTGGTCTACAGAGTGAGTTCCGGGCTTCCAGGCTTACACAGAAAAACTGTGACTCAAAAAACAACAAAAGGGTTTGGGGACTGAGCTCAGTGGTAAAGCACTTGCCTAGCAAGCGCAAGGCCCTGGGTTCGGTCATCAGTTCCAGAGGGTGGGGGGCGGGGGAGGGGGGTACAGACACCCAACCAACCAACAACAGCAACAAAACAAAAAGCAGATATGAAATTCAAAGGACTGCAACCAATACTGACTCACAAAGAAGAACTTCTGTCTAAATCATCATTAGAATGTTTAAAAAGAAAGAAAAAAACAACAGAGAGACAAGGAGGTGTAGCTGGAAAAGAGCTTTACATTTCATCTAGTGTCACACTGCAACATCTGATGGTGCTGCTGTGCAGAACTGAGGGCACTGGGGGATTCTGCTGGGCCAGCAGGAAGAACCGACTCCAAGCCTGCAAGGCAGGCAGCCGCTCCACGATAATGGGAAGGGAACAGTTGGGGAGGCCAAACGGAGGCAGCTGCCTGGCCCAGATATTTTACTGATAAAACCTGAAGCTTCTCTTTGATAGGTCTATGAAAAAGAAATCAGGGCTGACTCAAACAGCAAGGCCAAGCTTTTGCGACACTGCATTGAGAATCCAGGGAAGTCAGCAAAGAAGGCAGGATTATTGACATCTAAGGGATTCTATCCATGCCTGACGGATAGAGAACACAGACTCCCTAAAGCCCAGGCTGCCACTGAATTACCTGGAGGGTACTGAACCTTTCAGAAAGCATTTATTTTCAAAATGTTTTGGTCAGACCTAGAGACAATGGCACCCTGACTCCTGGATTATGCCTCACTGTGGAGTGGGAAAGAATCTCGTGTGAACTGCAGATGGGGTGGAAGGGGGCAGGGGGATCTCCATGATTTTCTCTGAAGGGGGAAATTAACCGGTCAAGTGAGAAAAACGCTCTAGGGATGCAGACAGGTGAGACAGCGCAGGGACACAGACCAAAGTGGCAGCAGGGGCCCTAAACCAAAGGCAGGCAGCAAGACTCCCCAGGTCTAACGTGTGTGCTTCTGGGATAGTTCTTGCTAAGGCACTCGGTTTCGGGGGTCACAGGCCGTGCAGGCCACGGTGGCAGGGGCAGGGGCAGCAGCTGTCACAGAGGTGGGAACAGTGGTGGCAGCAGCTTCCAGAATGCCTTTAAATAGCAACACAGGGAAGGCAGCAGCTTTCCTGCACCTCCACAGGCCCCGAAATAGAACAAAGGCGGCAGGGAAAACGGCCAGAGCCTGTGCAAAGACGGCAGCTGCTGCTGCTGCTGCTGGGGAGAGACTGGCAGCATCTGAGAGCGCCACGGCAAACTTGCCCTTCGAAGGGCCCTCAACCGCTGCCACATCTGGAGACAGGCTTTATTGTTTCCAACCCCCGGGATCACTACACAGACACCTGCCAAGGGTGGAGGCCCCGTTTCTCTCTCAAAGCATCCTGCTTGGGACTAGACAGCCACTGGGCAGAAAATGGGTCACCACTGCCATTTATCGGTGTTTCTACATCGGTCAGTGGGCTTTCCACATGTTTTATCTTGAATCCTGTGGTATAGGGATTATCAATCCCAGTTTGCAAAACTGGGCTGGGGTTTAGGGGAGGCTAGAGATTTAGAGTCCAAACTTGTATCTGCTGGGTCTGGCTTCACAAACCTTGTCTTTAAATGTGTGCATTACTAGGAAATCTGATCTGTAGGGAGGACTCGGTCCCTTTCCTGCACGACCTAACTTGCTCTTTTTTATTTTATTTTATTTTTTTGAGACAGGGTTTCTCTGTGTAGTTTTGGTGCCTGTCCTGGATCTCATTCTGTAGATCAGGCTGGCCTCGAACTCACAGAGATTCTGCCTCCCGAGTGCTGGGATTAAAGGCGTGCACCACCACCACTGCCTGGCCCTAACTTGCTTATTTGGATGCTACCTGGCTAGTGGGGCTCAGGGGGAGCTGATGGATTAATGGCTCATTCCAGGGTAGGAAGTGCCAGCTTGCTGTGGGACACCCTGAGTCATCACAATCTTAGCTTGGTCACCCAGCCTCGGTATCCCGGAATCGGCCAGGCCTTTCTAGGTTGAGGAGGTGCTGGTTGCAGTCCTTAGAGCATCGGTTTGGTGGTTTGGTGGGTTCAGTGCGGACAGGACTCAGGAAGAAAAGGCTGTAGAGTCTGACGAAAGGCAGAGAGAACAAGGGGTGCAGACACACCCTTTGAGGGCAGGGTCTGTACTGTTCACTAGTGTGTATACAGTGTGACACACACCGGAGGATGTAACCCCAGCCCTCATCAGAGGTGGCCACACTGTCCCTGAGGGATACCATGGTTGCAGCCAATGACCCCCTACACTTATTCTACAGCTGCTCATGAAATTCCTCTATTATTTTAGTAGTGCTAGAGGGCATACCTTGCGTATGCTTGGCAAGCCATGGCCCTAGCCTCTCTGAAAAATTTTATTTGTTTTGTCTATTTTGTTTGTTTGAATGTTTTGACTTTTCAAGACAAGGTTTCTCTGTGTAACAGTCTTAGCTATCCTGGAACTCACTTTGTAGACCAAGCTGGTCTTGAACTCGCAGAGATCACCTGCCTCTGCCTCTCAAGTGCTGGGATTAAAGATGTGTGTCATCACTGCCCGTCTGAAAAACTTAAAATGCCTGGGACTCACCATTTTAAACTTTTTAAAATTTCTTATACTTTATAGGTAACTCTGACAATCTAATAGCAATGATGTGTCTATAAGAAACTCAACAATGGGGCTGGAGGGATGGCTCGGTGGATAAGAGCACTGGCTGTTCTTCCAGAGGACTTGGGTTCAATTCCCAGCACCCACATGGCGGCTCACAACTGTCTGTAACTCCACTTCCAGGGGACCTGACACCTGCACACCAATGCACATAAAATAAAGTTAAATAAAATTAAAAAAAAAAAGAAACTCAACAAGGGGTGTGTGTATGTGCACATGTGTACAGGTGTGTGTGCACACACGTGCGTGCGTGAGTGTGGAAGAGGTCAACTTTGGGTATCGTCCTCTATTGTACAATTTGTTGAGACAGGGCCTCTCACTGATCCTAACTCTCTGCAAGACTGGCTGCTATCCTGATTGGCTTATCTCTGCCACTGGCTCTTACATGGGTAATGGGGATATTAGTTTAGATGCTCATGCTTGTGGGGCAAGGACCTCACCCTTGAACCATATCCCAGCTCCCCCAAACTCAATAATCTACTAAGAATGAGGTGGAGCAGTACAAGATCTCAGAAAACAAATGATAGGAGACTCAGTGAGGGATCTGCCATGATTTCAGATGTCATAAGTAGCTGCCCAAGATGCAGCTAAGTGTTAATAACAAGAGCAGTGACTTTGCCTAGTACTGCATTTCTTGGAGTTTTCCTAATTATGAACAAAAAGGTTTTTTTTTCCTAGCAACAGGGAACTGGGAGAATAATTTTTGACACATACGTTCAGATTGCATCTCCTGGGTCAGGGAGAAGGCTTAGCGGGTAAGAGCACATGCTGTGCAAGCTAGACAACCGGAGTTGATCCCTGGAACCTACATATATGGCTGGATTCGGGAGCACACATTTACAATCCCAGCACTCACTAAGACAGCATTAGCCAGAAGCTTGGCCCCACCTAGTCCGGAGTATGAAGCCCAGTTAACACAAAAAGAAAGATCTGCTTCAACAAGGTGGAAGGCTCCAGTTCCCTCATCCTGACGAATGCAATACCCACTGACTAAGGAGAACTGGAGACCAGAAGAAAGCCCCATGGTGAAGGAAAGGAACCCACGCTTGTCTCAGCACATCTGAATCAGTTCACTATTGTAGAATATTATTTTAAGGTGTGTTACTTTTGTTTATGTAGCATTTTTTTTTTAACTCTGTGAAGCTGTGTTACTGTGCCTGTGTAAAACACCTGATGGTCTAATAAAGAACTGGCCAATATCAAGGCAGAAGAAAGGATGGGGGGGGCTGGCAGGCAGAGAATATAAAGAAGGAGAAATCTGGGAGAAGGAGCTCTAGGAGACGGAGGAGGAGCAGGAGGTGAAGGTGGAGGTGGTTGAGGAGGTAATGGTGATGATGATGATGATCAGGGACCAGCAACCCAGCTACACAGCCAGCCATGGAGTAAGAGTAAGATTTACGGAAATTAAAGAATAGGAAAAGCCCAGAGGCAAAAGGTAGATGAGATAACTTGAGGAAAGCTGGCAAGAAACTAAGCCAAGCTAAAGCTTGGTGTTTATAATTAAGAATAAGCCTCTGTGTGTGATTTATTTGGGAGCTGGGTGGTGGGCCACCCCCCCAAGTAAAAAACCCCAACAAAAGTCCACCTGTCTCTTAAGTACAGCCGCAGGCGTGCTCTGATTAACCCTTTCAGAACAGCTGGGCTGCCACCTCAACCCTGCCTCTCACTGTGTGACCCGAGCATCTAAACACAAATGTGCTGGACCTCAATTTTCTCATTTGCAAATAGAGTTTGTGAGCCTACTCGTCTCACAGAGTTGCTATGAGGATTGAGAATATAAAGAGTTTAGCGGCATACAATAAGCCATTAATAAAGGTTAGCAATATTAAATACATAATCCTGGGGGATGTGGGGTTTACTAGGAACACACTGCCATGAGCAAACAAACCATGGGGTAATGACCCATGAGCTAGAATAGAACCTACAGCATCGATCTGTTTGATGGTTTTCTTGTTTTTGATTTTTTAAATTACAGGTATTTATTTGGTGTGGAGGCCCCAGTGTATGTGTTGAGGTCAGAGAACAGCAGCGATGAGGAGCTGGGTCTCTCCCTCCACTGCGTTAGTCTGGTGGATCACACTCGGGCTGTCCATCTTGGCAGCAAATGCTTTTACCTACTGAGCCATCTCACCATCCTGGTTTGTTGTTGTTTTATTGTTTTGTTTTTCTTTGAGACAGTATCATGTAGCCCAGATTGGTCTCAAACTAAGACACTGGAGACGGCCTTCAACTCCTGGTCTTGGTTGTTTTTGGAGACACATTTCTCTGTGTAGCCCTGGCTCTCCTGGAACTCACTCTGTAGACCAGGCCTCAAACTCACAGAAATCCGCCTGCCTCTGCCTCCTGGGAGTGCTGGGATTAAAGGTGAGCAGCAGCAGCAGCAGCAGCACCACCACCACCACCACCACCGCCGCCGCCGCCGCCGCCGCCGCCGCCGCCGCCTGGCTCAACTCCTGGGAGTGCTGGGATTAAAGGGATTAAAGGTGTGTGCTGCTGCTGCTGCTGCTGCTGCTACTACTACTACTACTACCATCACCTGGCTCAACTCCCGGTCTCTAAAATAATTATTTGTTAATTTAACATTTTTATCTTTATTAGGTGCATGGATGTCTTACCTGCATGCATGTAAATGTACCATGTTATGCAGCACCTTCAGAGGCCAAAAGAGAATCCCACAGAACTAGAGTTACAGAAGGCTGTGAGCCTCCATGTGGGTGCTGGAAATCAAGCCTAGATCCTCTGGAAGAGCTACCAGTACTCTTAACCGCTGGGCCATCTTTCCAGACTCCTTATGTTTAAAACATATTTTAGTTTTTATTGAAAAATGAAGCTCAATTTCTACTATGATACCATTTGTAAATGACCTCTATAGATCATCAACACACACTTGTCTTGAGTCTTAAATAGATGATTAACCTCATTAAAATTTTCATATTCATACTGTGCAGTGGTGGTATACACCTTTAATCCCAGCACTCTGGAATCAGAGGCAGGCAGATCTCTGTGAGTTCGAGGCTAGCCTGGTCTACAGAGCAAATTCTAGGACAGCCAGGACAGTTACACAGAGAAACCTTGTCTCAAAAAACAACAACAATTTTTTTTCACATTTATTATCATTCTGTAGAGCTTTAGAATATAACATCATATACCTCCTTATTAATAGGCAGTACTGTTAGACAATCTGAAAATCGAGAGGTCTAATTCACTCATTCATTGGGTGGTGAAGCAACCAACACCATGAGTTATTATTCCACCAACAACTACCAGGGCAAGATTCATTACTTTTGTCCTAATGCAGAGTTGTAGAAATTGGCACCAGATGCCTGAAGAAAATGTAGGTGCATACAGGGAACCAAAGATCATTGGTCACCGGCCCTGGGCTGCCCCCAACCTCCACTTCCCAGTCCCATCCCTTGCCCAGTCTTCCTACCATCAATCTGGGGTCATCTCACATCACCCCAAGAGAGGTGCACTCAGTTCTTTTCAGAGGAGGGAGCAAAGAGAAGAGAAGGGCTTGCTACCCAGATGCCCCTTAGATCGGCATAATTATTTTGGAGGGAGAAAAGTCCCAAGACTCTCCCCAGCCTGGCAACCTAGCAGGGCTTGGTCTCCGGTGTTTCTCTCTGCTCCCTGATTTTTCCTGTCTCCTGAGACGAGAAATTGCTGGATGCAAAATCTAGGGCTGGGCTTTTGGCAAGAGATGGCGGGCCATGAGGAGGGCAAAAGGCACCCAGCCTGTTTCCTGTCTCTGCTCTCCGAAGACTTGCTGGCAGGTCCTGGAGGGCACCTGGGCTGGAAGCCAATTCAAACACTCTTCAACTGCTCTTCTGTCATGCTCCTGGGCAGACAGTAACTGCTGTGTAGAGGTGGCCTGGTCTGGATTCCTTTTGGATACTATGGCTTCCCAGATCCCAAGTAGACTTTATCTGGTCATGATCTGTGGAATAAATATCCAGGTGACTCAGTTTCAGGGTCCTTCAGATGACAGGGACATAGAAGACTGAGACTGTTCTGAGCTGGGGAACAGTTAACCTCTCTTCCTTGTCTTGGTTTTCTTCATCTTACAACAGGCATCTGGAACCACACCTAGACAGGCTGGTTACGGAGACTGAATGGACTAATTCATGGGAAGCCCTCGGACATCAGCGCTGTTACATAATAAACGCTCGGTCAAAGTGTCTTGGGTAGTTTTCATACACATTCAGTTTCTGAAGAGGAAACTTCTATGCATATTGAGAGATAATATTTTGATTTGCTTGGATTTTACCGAAAGCAGTTTACCATCTTGGAAAATCAGACTGTGTGGTGTCGTCATGCATGGTCCTTCTGACATCTCAGTCTAGATTTGTAGCTGTCCCATTCATGGTGATTCTACACGCAAGAACAACTGAGTGAACACGTCTTATTATGAATTATTATCCTGTTATTTCTTTTCTGTGTTGAGGCTGGGTCACTGTATTGGCTTAGAAATATGCCTGCAATGTAAGTAGCATACCTGCTGCTATTTATCAGAACACAGGCAATACTCTAGAATATGTTATAGCAATCTGTCCTAATAAAAAATACACTGGTCTGATTTAGAGAAAGGCTGATAGAATGGATTTTTTTCAAACCTGATTCTGGTATGTATGTGTAAATGTTGTGTAGAGGAGGTCAGAGGACAACCTCGGTGAAGGACCTTGTTTGGAATAGTGCCTCTTGGTTTTTCAATGAGTATGCAGGTTGCTGACCCATGAGTTTCTGCCTCCTATCTGCCTATAGGAACACCGAGATTCCAAATACTTATCTGTCCAGCTTTTACACTGGGTCTAAGGATTTTTTTTTTTTTTCCCCTGAGACAGGGTTTCTCTGTGTAGCCCTGGCTGTCCTGGAACTCACTCTGTAGACCAGGCTGGACTCGAATTCATAGATTCATCTGCCTCTGCATCCCGAGTGCTGGGATTAAAGTGTGCGCCACCGCTGTCTGGCTTGGGTCGGAGGAGTCTAATGCAGGTCTTCACACCTGAGCGACAGGCACTTTTGCCCACCAGGCCATCTCCTCAGCCCCAAACCTGCTTCTTCTTTTGCACACTGACTCACTTTAATGATGTCAGCTAAGGCACCCTAGAAAACGTGATAAATCTTGTTCCTGATGATCAAGTGAATTAAACACAAGGAAGAGAGGGAAGAAGCTGTACTTTCACTAGCATTTGGCCAATATCAAATGCCAGAGACAAGAGGAAACCAGTGCTGCTGCTTCCTGGCATTAGCTTTGGAAAACTATAACACAGTCTCTCTACAAGCCTTACTTTCTTCATTCAGAAAATGAGACGTCTGGATTCCTCCCCAAAGTTTGTTCCATGGAACATTATTACTTGGCCACTTATGATGGCAAAGGATCCTTGGTAAATGAATTTAGGAAAGTGGTAGTCTTTTTGCTATAAGACGTCCCAGACTCCTTACTAGGTCAACGTGAACTGAATCTCTAGGAGGGGCACCATTGCCTACAGTACTTCCCAGCTACAGAGCAGGCCACGGAGTAAGAATAAGATACAGAAAGAAGTAAGAGAATGGGAAAAGCCCAGAGGCAAAACAAGACAGGATAATTTAAGTTAAGAAAAGCTGGCAAGAAACAAGTGACGCTAAGGCTGGGCATTCATAAGTAAGAATAAGCCTCCATTTGTGATTTATTTGGGAGCTGGGTGGCGGGCCCCCCAAAAGAGTAAAAACAACCAATACCACCACACCTCCTAAATAGTTCCATCACCTGGGGACCAAATACTCAAATTATGAGCCTATGGGGCCGGTCTCATTTAAACCACCACAACAACTTTCTGACAGCTTGCTCAGAGGAGCCATGAGATGTCGCCACATTTTGAATCTCTAGGCCATTGTTTGGAAGTCACTTTAAATTCTGTCAGTGTGGGCGACTAGACCCATGGCTGTTGCCCGTTTTCATTTATCACTCGTCAATTATTGGCTTTACGATAATGTTTTCAGGAGGCTGGGGACGTGGCTTAGGATATGGCAAGCATGAAGACTAGAGCTAGGATCCTCCGTACTCACACAAACTGCAGACAGGCATAGGGGCCACCTAGAATCCTAGCACTCTAGAGTCAGAGACCGGGCCAACTGGCGAGCTGGACTAGCTGGAATCAGTGAACTTCAAGTTCAGCAATAGACCCTCTCTCAATAAATAAAACAGCGAATAGTTGAGAAAGGCACTCATCATCAACTTCAGCTCTCCACACACAAATGGAAACACATGTATGTGCACCTGCATACACATGCGCTCTTGCACATGTGTGTACATGCATATACAGATGCACACACACCATACACACAGATAAACCCTTTTTTTGTGCTCTTTCTTAAAAACATAGTACAGGCCGGGCGGTGGTTGCGCACGCATTTAATCCCAGCACTCGGGAGGCAGAGGCAGGCGGATCTCTGTGAGTTCGAGGCCAGCCTGGGCTACCAAGTGAGTTCCAGGAAAGGCGCAAAGCTACACAAAGAAACCCTGTCTCGAAAAACCAAAAAAAAAAAAAAAAAAAAAAACCCAAAAATAAAACATAGTACATTTAACAAATGTAGGGAATGGTAGATAGAACAAGTCAGAGCACAGGTTTTAAGGTCAGAAGGCCTAGTTTAAAACACTACCACCTACTAAAGTATGGTCCAATGAAGTCTGTTTCATTTCAGTGAGTGCAGTCATTTGTAAAATGGAACCAACAACACCCACCCCCAGAGCTCCCGGGAGAATGAACTGAGATTAATAATATATTTAAGTACCATTCTTTCTTTTTTTGGGGGGTGGTGGTGGTGGTGCTGGAGATAGAAGCCAGAGTCTTGGGCATGCTAAGAGGCCATGAGCTATACTGCACTGAGCTACACTTTAGTCCTCAGTGCCACTCTCTAAAAGCAGATGGCAGTATCATTAGTCGTGGCCCTCTATCCATTGCTTCCTAGTGGGAGCAATAAAGTAAGAAAACAATGGTGTCAGAAGCCAAATCAAGTCCAAATCTACATTGAATCCTTTGGTTGCAGAGGCAGAGGCAGAGGCAGAGGCAGAGGCAGAGGCAGAGGCAGAGGCAGAGGCAGAGGCAAAGGCAGATGGATCTTTGTGAGTTGGAGGCCAGCCTGGTCTACATAGTGAGTTCCAGGACACCTAAAGCTACACAGTGAGAGATCTGTTGCCCCCCAATTCTTTTTTGAGATGACCCATGGTGACATGGTGAGAACCTGGTATAAAAAATGTAATGTACCAAAAGTTCTAGACAGCTATTTAAACTTACTGTACCTATGTATGATACTGTACTTGGTCTGAGCCAAAAGTGATGTCTGCATGTATTAAACAGTGTAAGCCATTCCATTAGTGTGTGTGCTTTTATGTTCTTATGCATCAGCTAAAATAAAAAATTTTAAAAATTGTAGCCATCAAGTTAATTGCCTGTTTATCCACATGGACACAATCTGACCAGTCATTACAGAAATATCTTCGGTAGAGTTTTTTAAAAGTCATTTTTAGGGGCTGGGGCTGTGATATCTCAGTGGTAGAATGCTTGCCTGGCGTTTGTTAGGTCTTGAGTGCGAGCTTCAGCCTTGGCAGAGGTGAGGGAAAGAAAGAAAGAAAGGAAAGGACCGAGGCTGTAGCTCAGCTGGTCCGGTCCTTGGGCAGCATGCACACCATAGGCCTTGGCTTCTGTCCCCAGCACCACATAAACTAGACTTGACGGGACATACCTGTCACCTTAGCACCCGAGATGATTGCAGGAGGTCATCCTTAGATACATGGCAAGTTTGAGGCCAGCCTGGGCTACATGAGACTCTGTATCAAAAAAGAAAGAAAGGAAAGGAAAGGAAAGAATCTAATCACAAAAGAAAATAAAACACAAAAAAATACAACCCCAGACCAAGATAACCAATAACCCGGCTGGGACCACAGTTGAGCAGGCTGTGGTAGCGTTAACGATGGCAATAACAGTAACAGCACAGCAACATAATGACCACTAGCAATCACCTTTTCTGCTGCTTTTACATGACAACCAGAGTCTTGAGACTCACACATGCAGAACCATCTCCCTCTTGGCTCCTCTCTGTCAGACAGATACAGCAGGTGTGGAAAGAGGTTTAGAGAGGTTGAGGGATTTGCACCAAGATCTTGTTTAATACTACAAAAATTATCCTTGGGTCTCTCACTGCTTTCTCTATTCAAGTGACAGAACTGACTTCTTTCAAGGTAAGCATGTGAGAAATACTGCTCCTTTGTCTTGCTGGAGCTACAGTGTGGGGGTGGGTAGAGGAGGAAGAGGACCAGAGACACTATCCTAGGAAGAAGCTCTTCTCAAGATGGCAGCAATAACAGATGGAAATGGAAGTAAAAGGGAGTGAACTGTGGACTCCTAAGACCTTTTGTGTTTCTACTTCCTGAAAAAGATAGATTGAAGTCCTAAACTCCAGTACCTCAGAATGTGATGTTGTTTAGAAACAGTGTCATTGTGATGAAGGCACATCTACCTAAAATAAGGCCATAATGGAGTGGGGTAGAGCCTGGGATGGTTGATATTGCTTGTCAACTTGATGGGATCTATAATCATTTAGGAGATAAGTCTCTGGGTACAGCTGTGAGGGGCTACCTAGGTGAAATTAGTCTCTGAGCATGCCTGTGAGGTATATTATCTAGACTAGGTTAGCCTCTGGGTACAGCTGTGAGGAGTTACCTAGTTTAGGTGAACTGAAGTGAGAAGATTCCATTAACTGTGAGCGACACACCATTCCATGTGTTGGGGATCCTGGACTACGTAAAAAGAGAAAGAGCTGAATACTAGCATTCATCCCTGTTTCCTGACTACAAATGTTCTTGCTGCCATGATTTCCCTGCCAAGATGGACACCATCCCCTTGAACTATAAATTGAAACTCCTCCTTCATGAAGTTGCTGTCTCATATTTTTCAGAGCAATGGGAAAGGTAACTAATAAAGTCCGCAATCCAACAAGATGGATGTCCTTGTTAGGAGACAGTAATACAGAAATGGGAATGCAATGCTGTATCTAAGGATACATAACCATGACAAATCAAAACAGGATGCAGTGAGATTCTGCTGCTTTATCACACCCGAGGTGGGATGCTCTGTTATGGTGCCATGGCAATGGAATTCAAGACCTAAAGAGGATTTTTTTCTTTGATGAACAGCGAAGATTAGAATATCTAAAAGCATGTCAAGAGGGAGCTGTATGAAGGGAAGAGACTATAAACATACAGTCTATTGTCAAATTCTGACTATGTAGGACAACAAGGGTATGGCGGTATTTTATTTGTGCTGAAATGTGATTTTATTTGTATGTTAATAAATAAAGTTGCTTGGGGGTCAGAACTAATAGCAAGCCATAGCAGAGCTGGGCGTTCGTGGCGCACGCCTTTAATTCCAGCACTTGGTAGAAGAGCTAGGTAGATATCTGTGTGGTCAAGGATACAGCCAGCATTGGAGACACACGCCTTTAATCTCAATACCATAGAAGACCTGGAGGGCTGTACATACAGGCAGTGATGTGTTTGGATTTACAACCAGTGAGAAGGCAGAACAGAAAGACTATATAAAGACAAACACACAGGAAGTAGGGCTTTTTTCGGAGAGGTGTCTTGGCTGAAGAGGCTAGCTGCAGCAGGCGGTAAGGCTCTTAGCTCTGATCTCTTGGCTTTCTTCTTTGCATTGGTTCTGTGTTTCTTATTTAATAAGATGGTTGGTTACATCTACACAAGGGTTTGTATTAAGCATCGGTACTAACAGGAAACCTGTGACCGCACCAGTCACAGCAGCTGATTGGCTGGGTGCTTCCTGGTTGACAGGTTAGTGCTTCATGCTGCCAGGAAGGTTCTTTGGTTTAGCTTCTTCTAGGGCTCTCCTATCCACACTTTCAAGGGTTGCAGAGGAAGACGTATTACCTGGACCCCAGTCAGTTATACAGAAATGTTCCTTTCATTGTTCCCGCATGGAGACTTCTATGCTAAAAAGAGCAGTGTCTGTGATCATTCTGGGAAGGACACTCATCTATTTACTGTACTCACAGTACAAAACAAACCAAATGGGGCTGGAGGGATAGCTCAGCCGTTAAAGGCTAGGCTCACAACCAAAACAAACCAAATGACCTCAAAATAACTTCCAAGATAAGGAAAAAAAAACCAATAAGAGGAAAGAAACTTTGCATTTGATCTGTGCTTGTTTATAACTCGAATCTGCCAGTGATCAAGTACCACTCCTCAGTCTCTACTTGGCCTAGACAGACAAGCAGCAGGTGAACCTGGGACACAGGCATTGCGTTCCGTGGGTGGACCACAAGCACCTTCTGTGATTAGAAACCACTTCCTTCTTTTCAGCATGATTTTCCTTTCACAGAAACTGCTATTATGATGGCTAAGAGTGAGGATGAGAGAAGGGGGTGAGAGGGAACTTAGAAACTTAAATTACTTTCAAATCCCTTTATGCCCTAACGCCAATACACTTTGAACAAGGCTCAACAAAAGCTAAATTCTTATTAGATGCCTGGTGTTTATAGAATGCTAACCGTATAGACACTCATGCCTTCCAGCTACAACAATGTCAAGAGGGAGGTTTCTACCAGTCTAGCACTGCATATCAGCTATGGCAGCATATTCCTATGAGTCCAGTCCTCTGAGGCAGAAGATCGTGAGTCTAGGTTAGCCTGGGTTACATAGAAACCCCATGTGATTGCTACTTTTATGTCAAGTTAACACAAGAAATGGTCATCTGATAGTAGAGAATCTCAATTGAGAAAAAGGCTCTCTAAGAGTGGGCTGTAGGCAGGCCTGTAGAGTATTTTCTTAACTAGTGATTGATGGGGAGGGTCCAGCCCATTGTAGCTGGGGCCACCCCTGGGTTAGTGGTCCTGGGTTCTAAAAGAAATAGGCTGAGCAAGCCATGGGGAGCACGCCAGTAAGCAGCACTATTTCATGGACTCTGCATCAGTTCCTGCCTTCAGGTTCTTGCCCTGTTTTGAGTTCCTGTCCTGACTTCTTTCAATGATGAACAGTGATGTGGAAGTGTAAGTCAAATAAACCCCCAGGTAAATCTTCCCTAGGTTGCTTTGGTCATGGTGTTTCATCACAGCAATAATAACTCTAAGGAAATCACTTCAAAAAAACAAAAGCTAGCCATGATGGTCTACACTTTTTGTTTTGTTTGGTTTTTTAAGGCAGGGTTTCTTTGTGTATCCCTGGCTGTCCCAGAACTTGCTCTGTTGACGAGGTTGGTTTCAAACTCAGAGATCCACCTGCCTCTGCCTCATGAGCTCTGGGATTAAAGGTGTGCACCACCACCGTCTGGCGCCTTTCTTTTTTAAACGTGTAGCTCAGGCTGTCCTGGAACTCATGATCTTCCTCTTCAGCATATCCCACCAGTGTGTCCAACCAGCTGTTTTTGTTTTTATTTAATTGAGATAGCTTTGTTATGTAGTTCTGGCTGGACTAGAACTTGCTATGTAGAGTAGTCTGGCTTTGAACTTGAGTGATCCTCTTGCCTCTGACTTTGGGGCTGAGATTATAGGCATGTGACACCAGGCCCAGCTGCTCCTTTTTCCTATTGTATTTGCAGCTGTTCTCCCTTGTTCATAGCAGTTACACCTTATAAAGTCACATGAGTGCTGAATTAGTGGGTACTGGTGCTCTGCTTCCACTGGAAATACAAGGCAGGCTCTCATAGCCTTGGTTCTGCTAAAGCATTTACTTTGTAAGGACTTACTTTTTATTTGGTTTCTCGAGACAGGGTTTCCCTGTGTAACAGCCCTAGCTGTCCTGGAACTCACTCTGTAGACCAGGCTGGCCTTGAACTCAGAGATCTGCCTGCCTCTGCCTCCCAAGTGCTGGAATTAAAGGTGTGTGCCACCACTGCCCAGCTGTAAGTTCTTAAAAAAAAAAAAAAGACAAACAAAAACCCCCTCTGTTCTTCACTAGATTCCATCTTCTAGTTTTGGCCAAAAGACTTCTTTTCTAAGGTTCTTACAGTATCACTGCCTCATCAAATAACCTGTCCCTACAGTAAAGCCAAGAAAGCAGAAAGTCCTATGCACACAATGGGCCCTTTAAAGCCTGCACTCTCTTAAGAATCTGCCTGCATTTTGGAGCCTACTTCAATGAGGGGGCACCTGGCACAGCCTTGAGGCAGGGGGAGGGGCTTATAGAAGGGAATGGGGGGGGTTGGGAGGGGGAGGTTGAGGCACAGGAGGAGGGAAGAGGGGGATCTTTGGTACGTAAAATGAATAAAAAAAATTTTCTTAATTAAAAAAAAAAAGAAAAAAAAAGAACCTCCTGCTCCTCCTCCCTCTCTCAGGGAGCGGTTCACTGGACCGACTGTATGGCTGCTATCTGAAGACATGCCAGCCTCACAGGACAGTGCTCAACTTCTATGCCCTAATTACTGCCTCTGGACCAGATCTATGAACATGTATACTCTAAACATTTATAACACATAGAATAAATGAGTCACTGGGCAAAGATCAAACTTGGGAAGAGAGCGGTAGTTACCACCATCTCTTTATTCTGTTGCTTAGCTCGTTTTTTTCTGTGTCGAGAAGGCCTATTCTTAACTTCGAAACCTACACAAGTTACAGGTCTGAACATGCCATGCCTCCTCTCCTGGGTATTCCTGGTAGATTTGTTTTTTGTCAAGGTAAGGTGGATAGGAGTTTAAAGAAGGCAATGTCTGGCTATATACTGTAAGGCTGTATATTCCACAAATAGACTCTAAAGCTAAATCAAAGGAGAGACATTTTTCTTCAGTAAGACAGTGAGTGCAGATTTTGTGTTGATTGCCACAAAACAACACTCTGGCTACTTCCGAATGAGAGTGAACTAAAAACTACCTCCTCATCATCAGAGGCAGTGACAGCTTCCCACAAGCAGCAGATGAAACCTGGCACTGTCTTTTGGCTAGCTGTTGCTGGAGAGATGGTGATTAGCAAGACAGAAAGGAAAACCTAAAACTTCATCACAGAGTAGCATTCACTTCAGCTGTTCCTGGGGGCAAAACAGCTCCAAAGAGAAATGTCAGTGTAAGCTTTGCAGTTATCTCCACTCCTCATTACAGTGGCCCCAGTCATAATCACAGCTACGATTACGAGATTTAACACACCTGGTCTCAAGGGTGCAGTAGGGGAGAGTCAGGCATCCATCCATCCCATTTCCTTCCTTCATCCACTGAGTAAGCACAATTCAAAAATTTCAGTGAGGACTAGAGGTGTGAAGAAGAACAGGAGAGGCATTTTCCATTTACACTGCTTTTTGAAAGTGACAAAGATCTTCAAGGCCACAGGTTAATTCCTGTTTGGTGAGGCGAACAGCGCTGCTTTCATTAGCTATATACAGATGTGAGACACCTAGATAGTTTCTTTCTTTTATTTTTCTTTCTTCCTTTTGGTTTTATTCCCCCCCCCCCATAGCCCATGTTAGTCTTGAACTTGGCTATGTAGCCAGGGTGATCTGATCCTCCTGCTCCCAACTCCTGAGTGCTGGGATTATAAGCACACAACAGCACACTCAGCTTTTAGAGTTCTTGCTTCAGCTTTTACTGTGCTAACCAATCATTTTTTTCTCTAGTTAACACACGTATATTCTCTTTCATTGTGTGTGCATACATGTGTGCATAGTGTAACCCATACTCAGTAAGGATGCATGCACTAAGAATTTTTTTCTTTTTTGATATTTGGTATCAAACTTAGGGCCTTTAATTACTAAGCATGAGGTCTACAAGTGAGCTACACCCCATGTCCAGAGTTTTATAGATTCTTTTTGTTTTATTTGTGCAGCCCAGGAGCACCTATTCTGTAGCCGACAATGAACTTGAATTGACTCTCTTGCCTCTAGCTCCCAAGTTTTGGGATTACAAGGGCACAACACCACACTGCTTAGATTTCTCTTTAAAAGGTTATAACTTATATTTTTAAGTATTTTATTATTTATATTCTTTTTATTTGCACGCACACGTGTATCCCTGTGAATGTGCCTGAGGAGGTCAGAGGTATGCCAGATCTGCTGAAGCTGGAGTTACAGGCAGTTGTAGCCCTCTGCAAGAACAATATGTGCTCTTAACCACCGAGCCGTTTCTCCAGCCTCTTAGATCAACTTATACTATTAAATAGTTTAGACTTGTAGAAGATTTTAATGTAGAATCCCTGTATTCCCCTCACTCAATCCCCCCAGTTATTAAGGATTTACATAAACAGTGGAATTGACTAGGGACACAGTGTAGTGCAGACTGGAATGAGTGAAGCTCTAGGTTCAACCCCCAATTCCAAAAAGAAAAACTGCAACGAGAACAACACAAGGACCATGATACATTTACTAGAAGCTTCACAGATTTTGTTGTTGTTTGAGATAGGTTCTCGCTATTAGCCTAGGCTGGCCTTGAGCTCACGATCCACCTTCCTTGCCTCCTAAATGCTGGGATTATACGTATACACCAGTACGCTTAGCCTAAGTTATTTTCTTGAGTGGCAGGTGATTGAGTCCAGGGCCTTTCCTGTGCTGAGTGGCAGGCAAGTGTTAGACCACGGAGCTATATCCCCAGCCCTGTAGACCTTAACAAAGAGGGAAAATACAGATGTTTCTTAATTCTCGTTTGTACAGCAGATTCTCCACAAAAGCTGTGTGTATCCTACAGCGGTTCATCTAATTCTATGAACACTGGTGCACATGTTCCCTATCTCATCAACAGACAAATAGGTGAGAACTCCATTACTGCACAATTCTTCCTATAGGGAAGCTCTTGTGACTCGGCTAGACCAGTCTTCCCCACTTCCTTTGGGTCACTATTAGTCACATCCCAATATCCATTTCCTGCCATCTGACTTGCTAACTAAAAACTCTGATTTTGTTCCAAGCAGAAATGTGCCAGTTAAATGCAGCATCAGGACATCTTACAGAGGGGAGTAGTTAGGTGAGCATTCCGGCTAATGACTGAAACAAAGTAGGCTGGGGATGATGCTAGAAAACTGTCCCCCACAAAGGACCTAAAAATGCCTAGAATGTCTTTCTCTCCCCTTCCGTATCTCTCATTTACGTCAGTGCTAGAGGCCATGGCTAGTGCCATCATGCTGCAGTCAGGAGACAAAGGGCTGTGACAATCCCAGATCCACTGGCCTCGCTATGGCTACGCAGCTAAGAAACACACACTTATGACTGGATAAAAACAAATCCCCACTTGTCGAGGCCACTCTAGTCAAGCTTTTAGAACTCGCAGGTGAACGTGTTTGTGCCACATGAGCTCATTCAAGCCAAACCTTACCCTAGACAAGGCACATGAGAAGGCAGAAGTGCAGCTGAGGGTGACGGACGGGGAAGTGGCTGTATGGAAATTCAGCTGCCGGGCTGAACAATAGCAAGCAGGCATTTATGGAGACGGCATGGCTGTGCAAGGCCGGAAGGGATAAGTAAGAGTGGGTACATGTACAAACAGGTATCAGCAACCTGATAGGGTAAAACACAAGCAGGAATAAAGCCTCTCTGTGTGACAGAACAATCACTCTCCCAATAGCTTCCCCGAGGTTTGGTTAAACACTGATGTGCTAGCCACAGATGAGCCTGTGGATGCCAGCAAGTGAATTATTAATGCAGATTCTAATCTGAAATCAGCTGGGAAGGCGGTTCCATCAGAAGCAAGAGGGAAATTAATTTTGAGTTTATTCAATCTTAGCACACATTTGGATTCATAAACTTTCTTCCTGTATAGACCGTACAATGGGGAGAGGACCAACCAAACCCACTTGAAGGAAGGAAGAAAGTGTATTTTATACCACAGCAAAATATGGATTGAACTCGGAGCTGGAAAGAATGAAGCCTCCCGTATGAACCACGAAGTGAGTCAGAAAGACAAGCCACCCGAGCTCAGGCTGCAGAGCAGGGTGAATGTGCTCCAGCTCCAGCTAGCTCACCTTGGAACTGGCCCAAGACTCACGGCCAGGACTCACGGCCTCTGTAAACGCGTGTGGATTTCCTGCAGCAGTTACTGCGCAGGTGTCTAATGCATTACAGAGACTCTTACTGAAGACGCAAATGGTACCATTTTCTGGTTAGGAAAACCCTGCTGACCAACTCCTATCTAACAAAGGTTCAAGCAGGACCTGTACAAGGAAGACTGGATACCAGGACAACACAAGGAAGGAAGACGCTCACGGGGAGAGGCAGGCTTACCTCAGTTGCTTTCCGGCTGAGTCCCCGGAGCAGCAGCACAACCACGTGGACCGCGGCTCTGCGCACCTGAACGTCACTGTCGGTCTTAGCCACAGCCATCAGGCAGGCTGTCACCTAGGAGGGCAAGGGAAGAGGTCAATAGGAACCAGGATTGCATAGCTATGTAGCCTTTCAACTGCGTTCCTCTCAATTACACACTCCCAACAGCAATCTGGCTTAGAAAGGGGTGGTTTAGTTCCCTCATGTTCAATGAAGAAGGTGAGATCAGTGGTAGAGGTCCTGAGACAGCCAAGATTTTTTGGAAAAGGTCAAAATCTGGTTTGAAATGCAGGGATAGAACCAGGGAGTGGGAAGGCATAGATGTCTACAAAATAGGTATTTCAGAAAAAAAAAGGCAAGGCGAAATGCAAGTATTCCCTAAAATTGGGGAGAAGGTGTTAGGTGCTCATCTTTCGGAACATCACATCAGAGGAAGGACAGATGGGTCAGAGCAGGTTTTAGGGCCTGAGGACCATGAGCCTTAGCTATGGAGTTGCCGAGTTCCTGGGCTGCCATGAGATGGGTATGCCCCGGATGACAGTCTCAGCACAAGGTCAAGAGGAGAGAGAGTCTCCTTTTCCTCTGCATGTCCACCCAGTCCTTCAAACCTAGTGTCCATTCTAGGAAGTCAGCAGGGCCGGTTTAGAAGCTCCCTGCTTGAGTCTCTTCCTTTGTGAAACAGATCTTTCAGCACGCAGTACTTTCAAAGACAAGTCTATCTCAGGAAAGAAAGACTAGAAATTACTTGCAAACATGGTCTCATGTGGCCAGTGAGATGGCTCGGAGGGCACAGGTGTGAGCTGCACAGGCCTGTGACCCAAGCTCTTTCTCCAAAACCCTTATAAAGGGGAAGGAGAGAACTGACCCCTGAACACCGTCCTTTGACACCGCCCCCCACTAAAATAAAACATGGGGCCATGTACACAGCTAATAATTACATGTCCTAAAAACGAGGCGGTGCGGGGCTGGGGAGGGCTCTGTCAGTAAACTGTGTGCTGTGCAAGCATGCGGACTGGAGTTTGAAACTGGTACCCACACAGCAGAGGAGAGATGCAGGAGGGAGGGAGATAGATAGATAGATAGATAGATAGATAGATAGATAGATAGATAGATTCTAAGTCCTATACCAGCTGTCCTACGACCGTTCCTCATAAGCACAAAGACACTCTAAAACTTCAATGAGGAGACACCGTTAACAATAACAAGATACCTTTCTGGGGCATTCATGCAAGGCTTAAAAGGAAAAACGACTTTTGTGTGCCACATGGCAATAACAAGCTGCGAGGATATCTAAATTATTCAATTGGTTTCTCACATAGTTTTGCTATTAGGTTTTCATTGTGTGCTTGTATTTCTTGGCCAGCAGTGGAGGGAATTCTAGCCATGATAAGAAAATAGCCAGATCGTGTATTAGAAAACATGTATAAATACTTATTATTTTCAAAGGATGGGGAATACAGGCACAATGAGGAAACAGGCTTGTGTAGAAATTTTAACGATGCAGGTTGTATTTTTCACAGCTTTCAAACAGTTGGGCAGAGTTCAAAGTGTCTAATTAATCAGCGATGGCAGAAGATTAGAAGAAGGAGGCTTGTTCTGAAATATAATTGCATCTGTGATGTGCTGGCATTCCATCAAGTTGTGCATCTATTAGACAAACTTGCAGTTTGAAAGGGAAGAGAAATCCCAGAGAAACTGCAACCCACTGGGAACCGTTGTTCAGTAAGATCCAGGAAGCTACCTCTCTGCTTTGGACCTGGGACCTCCAACCCTAAGGCCAGCAGGGGCAGCTTCCATGCCCCTGGCATTAACGGCAGAAGCATTTCAGTCCTGAGGAATTCCTTGGGCCACCTCCAAAGAGGCAACAAGATAATAGCTACCTCCGCTTTCAAGCTTAGTATTTACAAGGTAGGAACTGAAGGCAGAGAGACAAGTTAGAGCCGGGCTGTAGACTTTCCAGACACATGAAAGTTTTCCTTACTTGGTTTCATAACATAGGAAGCCAGCCCAAAGCAACGTCACAAGCCGAGGCTCCTGAGTGCTTGGCCGTGCCTTTCAGGGTTTAGCTTGGGGTCCATGATTCCGGTTTGGGAGACCAAGGTTTCCCACTTAGAATCCTAATGGTGCCTGCCTTTGCCTCCTCTGTTCCTGCGTCTCAGCTCTCTGTGCAGGCCTGGTTCTGACAATTAAGCTACAATTTGGACATCTAGGGAGAAGAATTCTGTTTAGAAAAGGGCTTTCCCAGCTGGGCGACAGTGGCACGCACCTTTAACCCCAGCACTTGGGAGGCAGAGACAGGTGAATTTCCGTGAGTTTGAGGCTAGCCTGGTCTACAAAGTGAGTTCCAGGACAGCCAGGACTGTTACACAGAGAAACTCTATCTCAAAATGAAAAAGAAGAAAAAAAAAAAAAAAAAAAAAGGAAAAGGTCTTTCTCTTCAAAGTTAATTCTTCGATCCCTAAACTATCTTGAAGGTACAGTGGAAAAAACTGTGCTCCTATAATGGTTTCTGGGATGGCCCGCTGATCATGTACCATTTGCAAGCAGCTGTCCAGGACAATCAGAAAGGGGTCTAAGCGGTTTCTCAGAAAATTGGGAATCAATCTACCTCAAGACCCAGCCCTACCACTCTTGGGCATATACCACAAATATACATGCTATGTTCATAGCAGCACTATTCGTAATAGCCAGAACCTGGAAACAACCTAGATGCCCCTCAACTGAAGAATGGATTAAGAAAATGTGGTACATATATACAATGGAGTACTACTCAGCAGAGAAAAACAATGACAACATGAAATTTGCAGGAAAATGGATGGAACTAGAAAATATCCTGAGTGAGGTAACCCAAACCCAGAAGGACAAACATGGTATATGCTCATTCATAAGTGGATACTAGATATAAAGCAAAGAACAATCAGACTGCAACCCACAGAACCAGGGAGGCTACATAGCAGGGGGGACCCTAGGATGACTGTGGCTTATAATAAGTTTTGGTTTTACTCAATTACTGGGCAAGCCTCAATGAAACATTTCACTATTAGGATAAGAATTTGTACTGTATCAAGCTGATAATAGAAAAATAAATAAATAAACATTTAAAAAATGAATAAATTAAAAAAAAAAAAAGAGGCCTAAGATCAGAAGAGGCCAATGAACCTTCCTCTATACCTCTGCCATCAGGACCACATCCTATAAAATGGAAAGGCTGTTCAAGGCAGTAGGATTTTTGTATGGCCTTGTGTATGTCATCTAAAGGTCAGAACAGCATTCACGCCCAGCACATACGCTGCTTTCCTGCAGGCTGGTACCCTGGGCTTCTGCCTATCCCTAGAAGTGGGGAGACTGCAAGGCTGTCACCTTCCATCTATCTAATCTGAACAAGCTACTCCATGGCTAGTCTTTCACCTCCAACTCCAAGGACAGACTCAACATTGCCTTTCACCTCTAATAGCCATGGTGAAGCACAGACATGATGTAAGGCCTTTACTAATTTATGAATTGGTAGAATATTCCCAGTTCCTAAGTTCTCCTACAGGACAGGAATCCATTTTGTATTAATTCGTGATACTTGCCCTGAGGGTCAATGTACCTATTCTAATAAAGGACACTGCTGAAGTCTTCCTCTTCCCAGGCAGACCCACAGAAGCCATATTCACATCTGAAAGCCATACAGAAGGAAAGATGATGGCTGCTTTGAAAACATTAGTGGCCAGTTCAAGAAACTGAACATTTCACAGGAGCCACAGAAATAAGGAAAATCATCACTCCCAAACTGCTGGCACATATCATGTATAAGGAAGACTATATAAATAAAGACAATAAAATGGCAAGATTACCAATAACTGACTTTGGAAATTCCAGGAGAGTAGTTACTAGAGTTGAAACATGCATCAAGAAAACATGACTTCAATGTCCCAGCATCTCTTCTTCACCTTCCCTACAGCTCCGCTTGTTAAAATTCAGTTGCTGTGCTAACGTGTCCAGCTTACTCACTTAACCTACCAGGAAAGGAACCATGATGGTTACTTGAGCTCCTTTAGGGTCCCCAAAGCTCATGGCAGGTACCCTGTTCCGTAGGAAAGTGCACTGATGGGAAAGCTTGTGATGAACTCAGAGCATGTGATGGCTTGAATGAGAATGTCCCCATAGACTCTGGCGTTTGAACACCTGGTCTCCAGCTGACAGCACTTTTGGGAAAGCTTAGCAGGGGTGACCTGGCTGGAGGAGGGACGTCAAAGGGGGCAGGATCTGAGTTTTCATCCCTCCTAGGTTGCTCTCTTTATTTTATGCTTATGGTTCAAAGGGTGAGCCTTGCCAGATGAGGTGGCGCACACCTTTGATCCTAGCACTTGGGAGGCAGAGACAGGCAGATCTCCACGAGTTTGAGGCCAGCCTGGTCTACACAGAGAACTCTAGGACAGCCAGGGCTACATAGAGAGACACTGTCTCAGAAAAGAAGAAGAAGGAGGAGGAAGAGGAGGAGGAGGAGAAGAAGAAGAAGAAAAGAAAGGAAGAGAAAGAAAGAGAGACAGAGAGAGAGAGAGATGTGAGCCTTCAGCTTCCTGTCTTCCTGTTCCTGCCATCATGTGTTCACTCCACCACCATGGACTCTAGCCCTGTGGAACTGAAAGTCCGAATAAACTCCTTCATATATAGGCTGCCTTTGTCATGCTTTATCACAGCAACAGAGAAGTAACTAATACCAGCAGTAACTCTGTACCAGATCTCAGAGCTCAAGCATGTGGAATTTGGGGCACTCATTAACGTAGACTATTTCATAGCCTTGTCACCTGGGGCACATCTTATTTGCTGGATTAAGGACAGGCCTCTTCCTGTGGTGACTTAAATCACATTGCTTCACACAGTGATAAAAATAAAAGCCTATCAAGATTTGGTTTCAAGCAGCACAGTGCTCAACATGAACAAGAAGCTGTAGAAAAATGATAATGTACTCTAAACAGGCTAAATCTTGACATCAACAAAGAAGAAAAACTTGAATTCCTAGTATGAAGACGGTGGAAGAGCTGAACCCACACTTTCTTCCCCTTCCTGCCAGCCTATACACCATATGAAACCCAGTGTCCCCAAATCTGGACAAATTAGGACAGCTCTCTTCAGATGCCACAGCTAGAGGGGCAAATGTCCCCAGAGCAAAGGGCATCAGAGGAGGCTTTGATGGCTAGTTCAACTTTCTAACAAAGTAGACTATGGATCTGCTCCTCCTCTGCCCTCTTAACACTTATCGGTGTGACTTCCTTCCCTGACACAGGGTCCCAGCTTTGTTCGAGCCCTGTGCTTGGTCTGCTGAATCATCTTGTCCTGTCCACTGTAGTCTTTTCTTCGTGTAGCTGGCTCCTACTGCTCCTTCTCTTCCTCTCCCCTCTGCGGCCACAACCCACCTGGACCGTTATCCTCCAGGCACATGGATCACCTCTTCCCTTACATCTTTGCTCAAATGCCACTCAACAGAAAACGTTGCTTGTCCATCTCATTTGTGTCCAACAACAAACTGTCTCTTCTCTCACCAGGTGTAACTTCCATCGTGACATGAAATATTTATTTATTTATCTACTGTGTGCTTCCTGTCTCCGGAATGCTAGGTCCAGGAGGACAGAGATTTTTCCTGTGCTCAAAGCATGTTCTCATCATCCAGCACATGGCTTGGCTGTAGGCCCAACTGGTACAGAGTATGTGTTCAAATCATGTCTACTGAATGACTAACAAAATGAAGACCTACTAAAGAACTGGCAGCTGCTGGGTGGTGATGGCACACAGGCCTTTAATCCCAGCACTCAGGAGACAGAGGCAGGCAATTCAAGACCAGCCTGGTCTACACAGGTCCAGAACAGCCAAGGCTACACAGAGAAACCCTGTCTTGAACTAACCCCCACCCACCCACACACAAAAAGAATTAGTTATCTCTTTCATTGTTGAAAGCAAACACCTTCCAGAAACAGCGTAGGGAGTAAAGATTTACTTTGGCTCATGGACAAGAAGGAATATGGGAAGGCATGGAGATAAGAACATGAGGCAGCTGGTCACATTGCATCTGCAGTCTGGAAGTAGAGAGGTGAATGTAGACATTCAGCTTATTTTCTCCTTTCTTCTTTTTATTTAGTCTGAGACTCCAGCCCATAGGATGGTACACTCACATTAAGAGTGCGTCTTCCCTTCTCTGTTAAATCTCTCTAGAAACACCCTCATTGGTACCTCTGGATGTATCTCCAGGGGGTTATAAATCCCCTCAAGGTGACAATGAAGATTAACTACAAGTTTCCTTTGTCAACAGAGGTCTGCCTGTCTCTGCCTCCCCAGTGCTGGGATAAAACGCATGTGCCACCACGCCTGGGTAACGCCTCACTTTAAACCACAATATTCCACCTCTGTCCTCAAAGGATTATAGCTATCTCATAATGCAAATAGTCACTTCATCTCCAAAAGTCTCTAAACTCTTAACAGTTCTAACATTATTCAAGTCCAAAGTCTCATTTAAGAAAAAAGGTAATCTCTTAACTGTGAACCCCATAAAACAAAAAGCAAAAACCATACTTCTAGGATATAACGGCACAGGTTAAAAATTTACATTCCCATAGGGAAGAATGAGGATATTCAGAAAAGACCAGACAAGCAAACCTGAAACCTATCAGAAGAGAACTAAACCCTAGCTCCCCATCTGCATCTTGGGACCCTTAGTGACATCGTGTGGGCTCCAGTGGACTCAGGAAGCCCCCACCCTTCAGTTCTATTACATGCAGCACACAAAGCCCCTCTCTCCAACTGATTCTGCTCTGAGCCTGCAGCTTTCCTTGGTGGATATCCCATGGTCCTGGAATCTCCAACACCATGGATTTCCATTTCAATTTTTGATTCCCCTTCACAGATTTTGCAGGGCCTGTCTTCACGGCAGGGAATCTATCCCTGCCATACACTGCTGAGCTTCAGTGACTCCGAAACCTTGGTGCATCCCCATGATTAGTAACTTGCATTTTGCATGCCTGCAAAACCAGCACATGTGCATGATACCATCAAGTGCTCCTGCCAGCCTGAGACCCTGAATGCCCCTTCTATGGCAGTTGTAGTGGCCTCTGTGTGACCTTGGCAGCTGGACCTTGGAAAGAACTTCCCTATGTGGTTATTCTTGAGCAGTCTCATAAACCACATGGTCAGCTTTATCACAGCAAAGGCCCCACTTCTTGGTACCAATCTTCTGTATTAGGTACTTCTCTTTCTGTGACAAAATCCTTGACAAAGACAAACCTAAGGGAAGATTTACTTTGGCTCAGAGTGTAAGAAAGGCTACAGTCCATCACAGCGGGAGGTGTCACAGAAGACATCAAGGTAATGTTACCTCCACAGTCAGGAAGCAGAGACAGATGAATACTGGCACTCTGCTTATTTTCTCCTTTCTCTCTCTTCTTTTTTTATTCAGGTTGGGGCCCAAGATCATGATTAGTGCCACCACATTCACAGCAGGTCTTCCCTTCTAAGCTAAATCTCCTAGAAATACCTTCCTAGACAAAACAAGAGGCATATCTCTAGCCTCTAACTCTAAACCCTATCCAGTTGATAATGAAGATTAGCCATCCAGAGTGGAACATATCTGTAATCCAAGTACCTTGAAAGCTGAGACAATCTCAAAAACCAAGGGCTGGAACACAGCTCAGTGGGAGAGTACTTGCCTAGGATATGCAAGGTTCTGGGTTCAATCCCCATCACACGCACACTCACTGCCCACCACGCCCCAATCAAAAATCCTCCACTCTTTCCATGTTAATGGTCTAAAACAGTCTGACTGCAGAAGGGCTCAATGGGTAAAAACACTGAAGCTGGCAGGTCTCCAAGCATGTTCAAACTTGTAGTCCACCTCAGGTACCTGGTTTGGCACTGATGACAAGGCAAGCGTGGGATGCTACATAAGAACATTTAAGAGGAGGAGGAGGCAGAAATTACAGGGGAGGGAAACACCTAGTTTTTCAAATCGGAGGGAATATATTGCTGTCTGAAGTTTTTCTGCCAAAATCTATTAAAGTAAGAGCTGCAAGATCTTTCCTGCCTGTAGCTTTAGTTTCAAGACACAAAGGCAATCTTCTAAGTGAGCTGAAAACATTGTGAGACAATACAGAAAAAATGGTAAAAGGAGTAAATCCTGGAGCTAACAACCCACATTCAAATCCCAGTCCTGCCATGTGCTATCTGCATACCTTGGCAACTTATTTAGTCTGTACCTCAGTTTCCCCTTTTAGCAATAGATTGGTTGACATATGTAAGGTATTAAATGCTTGCTATTATGCCTCTCTTTTAAACATGTAGGAACTAGCCTTCCCAGATAGATAGCCATACTCTCCTCTGCATTAGCCATCAATCAGCTAACACAGTACCCACTCCATGCCAAGAACTCTGCTAGATGCTATAGGGTATGAGAAAGCGGATGAAGAACAGTCTGAGGTTTAGGGATGTAGCGCAGTAGGAGCATGTTTGGCTAGGCGTGCCAAGCCCTAGATCTGATCCTCAGTACGTAAGCGAAGGAAGAGCAGGAGCAGGATAACCAACGACCATGACAATGACTTGTTCTTCCCTTTTTATGTTTGCATCTTATTAATAATCATGAAAAGTTTTGGGATAAATGTAGTCCAAAAGTACAGGTCTCTAGAAGTGGGGCAGCAACCTATGTTCATGCATCAAATACAGAGAGCAGCCGCCTAGCCATGTGTGAGGTTTGAATGAAAATGGCCCCCACAGGCTCACAGGGAGTGGCACTATGGAGGTGTGGCCTTGTTAGAGTAGGTGTGGCCTTGCTGGAGGAAGTGTGTCACTGGAGGTGGATTCTGAGGTTTCATTGCCTCGCTGCTCATCTCCATCAATGTCACCATCAGCCTACTCCAAATGATCAAGACCTTCCTTAGAGAAAAGCCTGAATACAAAAAGACAAAATGCTTATAAAATACCAAATACCACCTCCCCAGTGAGAGCTGGTGTGAGGGCTAATCTTGATTGTCAACTTGAGGTGCTTTAGAATCACCATGGAAACAAAACTCTGGGCCTGTCTGTGAGGGATTTTCTAGATTAGGTTCACTGAGGTGAGAGGGTGGCCCATTCATTTCTCCGGCTGGTGTCCCAGACTGAAGAAAAGCAGAATCAAAGCAAGCTGGGCAGGAGCGCTCTCTCTCTCTCTCTCTCTCTCTCTCTCTGCCTTTCCTGACTGCAGACGCCTCCCGCTCTGCTGCAGTGACACCCCTGCCCCCATGTTAGCCTGTGCCCTTACGGGGAGCCAGAATACACCCTCCCTCAGTGGCTTCATCGGGTATTTTCCATCACAAAGAAAAAAGTAACTAACGTGTAGATTTCATCTTTTCAGAACATTTACTGTTTACCTCACAGTATTCTGATTAATATGTACATTTTTTTCAACAATTTATTATTTAAAATAGTGTGTGTGTGTGTGTGTGTGTGTGTGTGTGTGTGTGTGTGTAGCACATAAATGCTTGCATGCCATGGTGTGCATATGGAGGTCAGAGGATAACTTGTGGGAGTCAGTTCTTTCCTTCTCCTGACTGTCCTGGGGGTTAAAGATCATTAGGCTTTGCCAAAAGCACCTTTACCTTCCGAGTCATCCCATCAGCCAACTGTGCACACTCTTTACCATCCAGCTCCCTTTAGAATAGCATCTCTATGAAGATAAGAACCACTGTGCATTTTGAAGAATAAGATGTATTAGGAGAAAACTGCTTGGGCATGTAGTAGGCTCCCAATAAAAAAACTGTTGAATAGATCATTACATGAAGCATAGACATCACCTCTAGATCACTGTAACAACCCTACATTGTAGGTATTTTAATCCCACTTTCAAGATTAAACAAACAAACCACTGAATTCAGAGTTTAAATCATTTGCTCAAGTGAATATATGAAACAAATAGGGAAACTAGCCGGGCGGTGGTGGCACACGCCTTTAATCCCAGCACTCGGGAGGCAGAAGCAGGCGGATCTCTGTGAGTTCGAGGCCAGCCTGGGCTACCAGTGAGTCCCAGGAAAGGCACAAAGCTACACAGAGAAACCCTGTCTCGAAAAATCAAAAAAAAAAAAAAAAAAAAAAAAAAAAAAAAAAAAAAAAAAAAAAAAGGAAACTAAAGGCAACAAATCATGATATCAAACATACAGATTAACAGGGAGTCAATTATTAATATGATCTCAAAGGACTCTTATGTCCTTACCATACAGCTACTAGTACATATATGTTTATTGATGTACTGTCCACTACAGCTAGGAAGCAGACACACCCTAGATGTCCATCAAGAGATGAATGAGCTGGGCCAGGGTGGCGCGTGCCTTTAATCCCATCACTCAGAGGGATCAGAGAGGCAGGAGGATCTCTGTGAGTTCCAGGCCAGCCTGGTCTACACAGCAAGTTCCATAGCCAGGACTACACAGAGAAACCCTGTCTCAAAAACACAAGAGAGAGGGGTGGGGTGAGTGTGTTACAAATACACAATGGGAAAAGAAAGATGACATCATAACATTTGCAAGAAAATGAGTTGAACTGAAAATCATTATCTTAAGGGAAGTATCTCACATTTAAAAAGACAAATACTGCATGTTTCCTCTCACATGTCTGATCAAATATTTTAGTTTTATATATGTGTCGTGTGTGTGCATGTTCATGTGTGTGCACCCATGCATGTGCATTCTGTGTGTGTGTGTGTGTGTGTGTGTGTGTGTGTGTGTGTGTGTGTTGTCTAGAAATCATGAACCTAGAAGAGGGACCATGAGAGGTAGAAAAGAAGGTCTTGGGGAGGGTTCAGAAGAGGAAAAAGAAGAGGAAAAGAGGAAGCCACATGATCTGAAAGTACTGGGGCGAATGAGGGTGGGAGGAAGGGACTGGGGACACATCAGGGACGGTGAACTAACAACAACAACAACAAAGGATGCATGAAATTTCATAATGAAACCATTACTTTGTATACGATCTAAAAATCAACAAATAAAATTCAAAAATGAACTGGAGAGGTTAAATGACTGACTTGTCCAGTCTCAGAAGGAGGCAGTAGCAGACGGAAAAGGACCACAGATCGATCTCCTGACTCAAGATCCCAACCTAGGGGCTGGAGAGATGGCTCAGAGGTTAAGACTGCTCTTCCAGGGGTCCTGAGTTCAATTCCCAGCAACCACATGGTGGCTTCTAACCATCTGTAATGAGATCTGGTGCCCTCTTCTGGCCTGCAGGCATACATGCTGTATACATAATAAATAAATACATCTTTAAAAAAAAAAGATCCCAACTTAACCACAGTCTCAGAAGGAGGCAGCAGCAGATGGAAAAAAGACCACAGATCGATCTCCTGACTCAAGATTCCAACTTAATCACAGTCTCAGCAAAACAACTCTGGGGGATGGAGTCAACATACAGCACCTCATGAACCACGGGGCCCAGCAGGAAGTCCAGGCGTTGGCACAGCTCTCCCAGGTTGGCTAAGCTGCTGGCCCTGTGTGCAGCATCTGGATCCTTCACTCCCCGCAGGAATGTATGGATCAAAGGTTCCCGGTATTTTGAGACCATGTCCCCTGTAGGGAAAAAAAAAAAATCCTTTAACATTTCAGCTCTTCAGTGAAGGACTAGTGATATAACCATGGCACACTGCATGACAAAAGCCTTACTTTCCAGTGGACACACATAACCACTAAAAGTCACGCTCAGTGCTGGGCATGGTGGGTCACGCCTGTAATACAACACTTGGGAGGCTGAAGAAAGTTCTTGTGTTCAAAATCACCTTGAACTCCACAGTCAGCTTCAAAGCAGACTGGGCTACATACTGAGACTTCTCTCTGCTAGATATACTAATGTTCTTTATATATAAAAGTTAATAAAGCATCATCTTTAGCCTCAAAGAAGCCCCAAGTTTAGATGGTGGGTGCAAACAGACAAGTGCTAACACTGTGGTCCTAATACATTCCATGTAGTTCCATGTCTCACTCGGCCCTGTTAACATCAACACAGACGCAGCCACAGTCTATTTTCAGCATAGAAAAACAGAACCTACTCAGGGCTGGGAACGGAGCTCAGCCGGTAAAGTGCTTGCCTAGCATGCATATAGCCCTGGGTTGAAGTCCTAGCATTGGCCAAAACTCAGCGTGGTGGAGACTTGTAATCCCGACACTCAGAAGAGGCAGGAAGATCAAAAGTTCAAGGTGATCCTCAACTACATAGCAAGTTCATGGCCAGTTGGGACATATGAGACCTTAAAAACAAAGTTGTTCAAAGAGTAAAGAGAATAAACATGGCTGAGATCAAACTTAGGTTGTTTGACATTTAAGTCCTGTAATATATTGCATTTAAGATATCTGCAACTAAAAAGAAGATAGACTCTTCTACTTTTCTCACAGTATTTTTGCTTCTCTGGAGTTAAGAAGGGGCCTGCTCATTCTGCAAAGTGTAATACAGATCCAGGGTTGGGTTCTAGCTTGATCTCTGCTCCAATTAATAGTGTGACCTTGGGCAATACACTTCCCTTCTTTGAACAGAGTAGAGATGAGCCAGTGAAACGAGATGACTCTTCTGGTTATAACTCTGTAGGTTTGTGAGTCATTTTGTTTAGTTGAAGGGGTATGAGAGCTGAGAGTCCCAGGAAAGGGGCAACATTCACAAGCTCTGTAGTTAAAGGAAGTAGGTTCCTTGTCAAGAAGGAAGGCACAAGAAAATAAAAGAAGTCTGGAAATACAGAAGTGAGAGAAATTGCAAGTTAAAAAGAGTGAGCATGGAGCTGGAGAGATGGCTCAGTAGTTAAGAGCACTGGCTGTTCTCCCAGAGGACCCAGGTTCAATCCCCAGCACCCACATGGCAGCTCACAGCTGTCTCTGACTCCAGATCTGACACCCTCACACAGATATACATGCAGGCAAAACCCCAATGCACATAAAATAAAAATAAATAACTTACAAAAAAAGAGTGAGCATGAGAAACAAATTAGTGGTTAATAATACAGAGACTTAAAATCAAAATAAATGGTAAAGACTATGCATGCTAAGCTAATTGATTACTAGTTTATTATTATTACTATTATACATAGGGTTTTACTGTAGTTCCGGTTGGTCTTGAACTCATGATGTAGGCCCCAAACTCCCCAAATAGTTGAGAATGACCTTGAACTTCTGATTCTCCTGGGTTTTCCTCCCAAGTGCTGGAATTATAGAAACGTATTACCATGACCAGCTTTACGGGGTGCTGGAGATCAAGCCCAGGGCTTTGTGCATGCTCAGCAACCTTCCTACCAACTGAGCTACATCTGCAGCCCTAAAATAAATATTTTATAGTTCTATAGTAAGTGAGGATCGCAGACATCTCAAGCTAAGCATAGTTATTGCAAATGAATTCAAAATTTAGTTTAGTAATTCCTGGTAGCTAAGTCAAAAAAGGAAAACAGAACATAGCTCTCATTATCCAATAAAACAAGGAATACAAATTTAGAGAAAAATTGAAAGCATACTAAGGAGTATCTCATCAATTCAACCAGAAAACCTTTTTTGGGGGGTGGGGGGACACGGGGACACAGGACTGTGGGTGGTGCTGATAACTGAACTAAGGTCTCAGACACACCAGGCAAGCATTCTAACCACGAGCCACATGCCCAGCCCCGGTGCAGCAGATCTTAAGTGGGTACCAACAATATCATAATTATGTTCTTAAATAATAGAGCATGAACAGGGCTGGAGATGGCCCAGTGGTTAACAGTGTGTACTGCTCTTCCAAAGGACCTGGGGTCAGGGCCCAGCACCCACATCAGGTGGCTCACACCTGCCAGCAATTCCACTCCCAGGGGGTCTAACACCTTCTTCTGGCCTCTGTGGGTACCTTCACTCTTGTGCAGTGAGAAGACTTGAAGGAAAAGCCACATGAGGATCCAGGGGGAGAGTGAAGAGGAGAGTGAACTACAGAAGTCGTGCTCCTATCATTCAACCACAGTAACAGACTGGTAAGTAAGACTCATCCCATTCATAGAAGGCATATGGTTGTTTACACTTACCTTCCACCTAACTCAAGTGCGCTCTCAGTACATTAACAAAGCTAAAGTGCAGCCTTTGACTTCTGTAAACCGCTGCCTTTACCCGAGTTTCCTAATTCCTTCCGATGAGCAACCATCTAACGGCTCGCTCCACCAACCCATCTCCACCTAGGCCGCAGAAGTCTCTCAGGGTCAGTGCCTCAAGACTGCACTGTGCCCCGTCAGCATGCTCTGGGGCCCCCTGCCACCTTGTTTCCCTACACTAGATCTGCCACACCTTTACTTTCTGGGGCTCCTCTCTCTCCCTTGCTCCTACCATGCCACGTGACTGGGGTCTCAAGTCTGCTTGCATCCCAGTCTCTAGGTAGAATTCACCCTGACCAGGCTTCTATGGAGGACAAAATGAATGCATATAATCTAAGAACATAGCTTTCAGCTGGGCAGTGGTGGTACACGCCTTGATCCCAGTACTGGGGAGGCAGAGGTAAGTGGAGTAAGTGGAGGTGAGTTCGAGGCTAGCCTGGTCTACAGAGTAAGTTCTAGGACAGCCAGCCAGGGCTATACAGAGAAACCCTGTCTCAAAAACCAAAAACCAACCAACCAAACAAACAAACAAATAAATAAAACATAGATTTGGGGCTACAACTGAATATAGGCGCTGGATTAAAAGAGTTTATATTAGGCAATCTTAATTTGTCAATATTTCACTGTGTCCAATATTGTTATGTCAATTTTACTGATATTATTCCATTATTCCTTGGAAACAGCACTCTAATTTTGTCCAGGTACCCAGTTTCCACCCCTTTCCTGTGTGACTCCATGCACAGTCTCTATTGGTTTGATTGAATCATGGTGGACACAGCTCTGTGTTAACTGGCTTGGGCAAGGGCAAATGATCAGCTCTGGACAATAAGGTGTGAAGGAAAGCCTTCTGGAAGACAGAAAGTGCATAGAAGGACATTCGAACTATATGGTCTTGAGAACCCAAGGATACACTAAAGGATAAGGCTTGAAAGGTAAAGGTGTCAGTCAGAGCAGAAAGAAGAAAGAAACCTGGCCTTGGATGGCGTCACTGAGCGGAGGAATTACCCGGCTAGACTTTGTGTCACAGATGGAAACTGACTCCTTATGAAATCCATTAATGGTAATTTCTATTATCTGCAGCCAAAGTCACTCTGACTGAGATGATGTCAAACTAACTGCTTTTTAAATTGTAGAGAATATCTATGTCAGTTTTACAGCTAACAACAAAAAAACCCAGAAAAGTTAAACTTGCCAAAACTAAGGAACTTAATATTTTTACATTATTTTTAAAAAGATTTATTTTTACTATTTTAAAATTATATGTATTGAGTGTCTGTGTGTATATACGCACTTTGGAGTCCAGAAGAGCAGCTGGATCCCCTGGATTTGGAGTTACAGATGGCTGTGAGCTGGCCGAGTGGGTGCTGGGAACTGAACTTGTGTCCTCTGCAAGAGCAGCAAGAGCTCTTATGCACCCAGCTACCTCTCCAGTCTCTTAAAATGTTTTTTATCTTGACTCCAGCACATATTAGTAAAGTAGCTTCCAAGTTACTTTATAGCCAATGTCTAATAAAAGAAAAAATTAAACAGTAATTTTCCTTTTTTAAAAAAAAATTATTTATTTATATTTTTTGTGTGAGTGCTCTGCAAGTATCCCTGCACACCAGGAGAGGGCACCAGATCTCATTACAGATGGTTGTGAGCTACCATGTGGGTGCAGGGAACTGAACTCAGGACCTCTGGAAGAGCAGCTAGTGCTCTTAACCCCTGAGACATCTCTCCAGCCCCATTTTTCCTTTTTTTTTTTTAAAGGAAAATTTTAACTGAGTATCCAGCATGATTCTTACATTTGTACATTCTCTCTCTCTCTCTCTCTCTCTCTCTCTCTCTCTCTCTCTCTCTCTCTCTCAAACACACACACACACACACACACACACACACACACACACACACACACACACTTACTTTCCAAAAAAGCTAAGTCATCTTTAGACACCTGACAATTTACTTAAAAACAAAACCCCACTATTTTTTCCATTAGCAGTTTGGGAGATAGGTTATATGCTGAGTATATTTCATAGCTATATGTCAACTTATTTAATTGTAAAATAAAACTGGGGCCCTAAGACACCCACTGTGGTTGCTTGGTGTCTGTTTCAGCAGCAACGGCACAATCATCCCATCCACCCCTTCACCTGGATGAGATGCTCCCATTACTTCAGCTGAATCTTACTGAGTCACCAGACTCGAAGACTTTTCCAAGCCTTTTGTCTGGACACTGGCACACAAGTGCCCCTGACATGGGCAAACATTCACTACCATCTTTGTCTCTTTAACAATGTGCACGTCTTATGGTTTTATGAAAAATGTATTTCCCACCTTCAGGAAGTACTCCCCACAGACATCAACTACAGACTAAGAGGTACCTGGGAAACGGAAGCTGGAGAGATGCCATCTTTCCCTCGGGCGGTTCCAAACAGCTTAGGGAGGTGAACGCTGGGAAGCCTGGGTAGGTCCTGCTCAGCCCATCTGTCACAGCCTAGCTTTACAGGCTTTTACTTCAGGAAATGATAACAACCCCTGCCTAGCTGCATCTCCCTTTCTTCTTAGCAAGTCAGCACTCACCTCACTAAGAAACAAACAGCTGCATGTCCAAGGAAATTAGGGAGGAATTTAAACAACTTCAAAAAAAGAAGTTACTTTAGTAGGTGAAAAACTTAGCACATAGTGAAAAAGCAGAAAGGAGCTACCCTTGCCTTGAACTTGCCGTCCAATGGTGTAAGATAGTCAAAGCCGCGTGTTTCACATCACTCCCAAGAAGTTCTTTTCCTCAGCCTGACTCCCATTAGTTCAGGAATTGGCAAATCCCCATGCACAGTAACTCCTGCAGGGCCACGTGACATCACAGAATACTCCTGCTGATCCAAAGCAGCCAACAGGAGACATGATAAGATTTGATCTGTCACCTACTGCTGCTGTCCTTGCTACCATAAACTGACTTGTTGCCATGAGCCCCAGAGTCAACAGACTGCAATTCTGTCAAGGTCACGAGAAAATCAGCCCAACATGGCATATCTAACAGGCAGGATTTCCTCTTTAAAGGCCATTTAGAAAATTAAACAATTTAAATGCAATTAACTTTTGTCTGAATTCATCATTTAAAAAAACATGGGTAAATTTCGATCTATTAACAATTACTTTTTGGCCTTGAACGCTCCTGTGGCTCAAGGGAAATCGCTTCTCTTCCGATTTCATTCTCCTTTCCTTTCCACACAGCTGCTGATAAACACGAGGATGGTGTGGGACACACAGATGCAGTAACAACGCTGTGTGCAGGAAACCGCTTCAGCTGCAGAGGACCAGTGTGCCCATCACCTTCTCTAAGCAACTACGATTTTGACGTTGGTGGAAAAAAAGTTAGAGCCTGTGTCACAGATGACAAAAGTCAACTGGAAAAGAACTGCTCCCAGGTCACCAGCTACGGAAAGGCCTGACCCTCGAGAGCCGACTCAGTTCCCAGGCAGAGGGTTCCTTCTCCTGCCACAGGGACATTTACTTGGCTCCCCATTAAGAACAGCAGGAACTTCCGCTCTAAAACAAAGGGCACAAATGTGGCCAACTGACTACTCCATATCTCTGACATTTCAAGGTCCTTATAATCTTCATATTTCTTTGTTTAGCTTTATAAGGCATGGGCAGGAGAGAAGCAGTGCTCAAGTCTGAAAACAGAACATAAACAACAGGGCACAATGGGAGCGGGGGCCTTTAGTTCATGGACAGACACAGACTTTCCACTCAACAGCATACGTGATGGGCTGGGAGCCTACTTATTCTAGGCTGAAGAGAACAAAAGATTCCCCACCTCTTATTTTCAAAAGTATTAATTACCTGCTCCCCTTTCTTAGTGTCAAGACTAAACACTTCTGATTTCCTCACCAGAGGAGGGGACTGGTAAATGGCCTTCTGAGAGCTGCTGAAGCCATGTATTGATGTGCAGGGAGGCACCATGGAGCAGGGCAGCTAAAGCCATGCTCTGTCTTGATGGGGCTTGTCAGGCAGGAAGGTCACAGTAGTCACTGGGCAGGAATGCTGGGTAGTCCCTGGTTGGATCCCCGCCCCCCCACTGGTGTCTACATGTCAGGACCCACTCTTCTCCCTAGGGCTGTGGATTCACTACTTTTCCATTCAGCCGTCATCCTCTTTTGTAAGATAATATAACCAAGGGATGACCCTGAGCCACAAGATTTCCAGGCTCTTTTCACCGCACTTTAGTGCTTCATCATGGGGGCTACCATAAAAAGAATGATTATAGATGCAAATCATATGCATACTTTGACAGGCTTCAGTGAGACCATGGCAAGATTCCCGTGGGACAAGGCATTAAACACACAGAAGTTAAAATAGGTAGGGGCAATGCAGCCCAGACGTAGGACTGCTGGTATACAGGTACCAGTAATCTATCAAGAATGTTTAAAGACACCGAGAAAACGCCTTACTTTAAATATGTCCTTCAGATTATTTTAACTATGTGTATATGAACATGTCTGTGCACATGTATGCTGTTGCATACGGAGTCAGAGTCCCTGGAAATGGGTTACAAGTGGTTGTGAGCTGCCTGACTGGGTACTGGAAACTCAGGACCTCTTGGAGAGTAGTACACACTCTTAATTGCTGAGCCATCTCTCTAGCTCCCTTCCAAATACGTCCACTAATGAGGTGCTGAGTGGTTAAGGCGATGGACTGGTCAACAGTTCGTTACTAACTGCTCTGCTTCAGATTCTAGTTAATCATTCAAACCCCATTCCCTTGGATTAGACAGCCCACTAATTCAAAATGCAAAATAATCCTATGATAATACAACAGGAAGCTGTCATCTACACATTAATAAAATGCTTTAAATGCTTTTGTTTATTTTTTTTTGAGACAGTGTCTCAAAAAATCTCCAGCTAGCTCAGGATGGCCTGAACTTCTGGTGCTCCTGCTTCCACCTCCAGAGTGCTGGGATCGCAGACCTGCACCATCAAACCCAGTTTATACAGTGCTGGGGATGGAAGCCAGCGGCTCATGCATACTAGGCAAGCACTACCTACTGGGCTATACAGCCTTCAGTCCAGTAAATCTTACTGTACCTCCCACCCGCTGTTTATAAGCTGTGGAAGAATGAGAAGGATTTGAAGATGGGACAACTTTTGAAAACCGATTACTTTCTAGTGATGGTCAAATCTACATAAAGATCTGTACAGGAAGGTTTAGAGTGGTAGACGGAAGGAAGAGGAGACAAGAGTTCCAAGGGAGTGGCTGAGGTCCTCACTCAGACTTCAACTTGTAAAAGGATGTTTTCTTCCCATCTCCTCTGAGAGTAGTGATGAGCAAGTGAGAAGCAGAGATAAGTATCTTCTTCACAGAGCCAAACAATGGACGGGAAGTTCTTTGTGCCGTGGGTTCTTGGCAACCCAGTGGGCTACAGTCATGCAGGTTTCAACAGGGGGGCCCAGACGCTGTAGTTAGGTATTAACTACGTCGTTCCACTTCAACAGCTCACTGACCCCAAGATGGGCTTCAGTCTGTACAAAGTCACCATGTATGGAAACTCTGCAATGAGAAACTGTACTGAAAGACAAACAGATCCATCATTCCCATGAAAAATGCCCAGGCAGTAAGAACTCAGAAACTTTCTCCAAGGGTAGAATTGAAAATCCAGAAACATGATCACAAGAAGGCAAAGTCCAGGTTTACAGAAAGTCATTTTAAAAGACGAAAGAGGATGAGAAATCTAGACTGAATGCACTGTATGTACACTCTGTAATGATGAAAGTATTAAAACTATTCAGACGATTTAACAAATTTAATTTGCTACATAAATGTTCAAACTAATCCACACATGTCCAAGAGTTAGTCAGCTCCTTACCTATGTCTGTGTTGCATGTGTGGATGTGCAGGTAACTCATCTGGGTGTGGAGACCACAGGGTGACGTCACATGTCTGCTTCTAATGCTTTCTATTTGAGTTTCTGAGATGGTGTCTCTCAGTGGACTTGGAGTTCACCGTGGCTGGCAAACTCCTGAGCTGTCTCTGCACACGCCCCTCCAGTGCCGGGTTACAACTATGTGCCTTACCTGACTTTGACATAAGTATTGGGGATCCAAACTCAGATCCTCATGTTTGTGCAGGAAGCATTTTACAACTGAACCCCAGCCCCAGGTTTATTATATTGGCAAGTACAAATTAGGAAGTCTGTGGTCTAACACTGTAATTTTACGTTTAAATTATTAACAGAGGGGCTGGAAAGTTGGCTCAGCTGTCAAGAGCACTAGCTGCTCTTCCAGAGGACCAGTTCCATCTCAGCATCCACACTGAGGCTCATAATTGTCTCTAACTACAGTTCCAGGGATCTGACACCTTATTTTGGCCTCTGCAGGCACCAGGGATGCACACTGTGTACAGACATAAATGCAAGCAGACCACCCACCCACATAAGAAAGTCAACAGAGATCTTTAAGTGCTGAGAAATCAATTCTTACTACATGAAGTTCTATAAGAAAAAAAAATAAGTATTTTCTCCCTAGAGGAATAATGTCTTTTAATCAGATCTTTGGTTTAGTCTTTTGCAATTTAAAAAAAATCAAAATAAATGCAGAAGTCTATTTCAAAATTTGCAAAGAGAAGAGTGAATCGGGTGCTTAACTGTTCCACACTCTCTCACATGTACAATGAAGCAGAGTCTAAATTGGAATAAGGGAATGAGCTGAAAAAAAAGTATGAGAACACCAAAAATAAAAATAACAGAATAAAATGCTGAAACATGCAAGTACAATTAGTTTGTTAACTTTAAAGAAAGGATGCTTTGCCAGTGGCATCTGGTACCTCCCAACCGGTGACTAACTCATGCCGCTGGGCATTTCAAGAGAAGAATGGCAATGCCCACTCAACCTCTCTCTGAAGAGATCAAACTATAAAAGGTAAGGCTCCACTTCTGAATGTGGGACGGAGCTCTACATGGGAAGAACAAACTAAAGCCCAACACAGGAATCATTGAGAAAGATGAGTGACTGTTGAAAAGCAAACAGAGAAGGTTGCCAAACAAACACACGGTGAACTTGAGCGGCGGTTCCCTAAGGGTCTGCAGGCCTTTCCTGTGAATGCTTCTGACTGTTCACTTTCACTGGCTACTGTTCAGCTTTGCAGCCACAGAAATGTGTAAATGAGCGAGACTGTTTTGATGGAACTTTATTTGTGGACACTGCAATCTGCAGTGAACATAATTAGGAAATATGACACAAAGATTGTTCTTCCACTACTCCCTTCTCAACCATTTAAAAATGAGAATTCGGCCTTGGCTTATAAAATGTATAAAAGTGGTCAATGACCTAGATTTGGCTCAAGGGTCACAGTTTGTGGAATCCTACCATTCCCACATGTAAAGCCCCATCTCTTTCTTGTTACAGAAATAAAAAAAATCCCCTATTGCTGCTATAGCCACCAATGTACACACTACCCCTAACACTTTATGCCATTGTCAAGCAGTTGATTTTCTAATTTTAGAGTATAATTTAAAAAAATTTAAGCTGGGCAGTGGTGACATATGCCTTTAGTCCCAGCTATCAGGAGGCAGAGCCAGGTGGATCTCTTTGAGTTCGAGGTCAGCTTGGGCTACAGAGTGAGTTCCAGAATGGCCAGGGCTACACAGAGAAACCCTGTCTCAAGAAACAACAAACAAAACAATTAAATTTATGCATAAGAATGTGTGTCTGAGTGTATTATATGTGCACTGTTGTGCATGGAGGTGTCCACAGAGAACAAGAGAGGAAGTTAGATCCCCTGGCAACCCAACTACTCTTAGCTGCTGAGCCATGCTCTTTAGCCCACTGCACAACATTCTCACTAACAACGAATTATCTTATTAAAACAAATGAACACTCGGGAAGCAGAGACAGGCAGATCTCTGTGAGTTCAAGGCCTGCCTGGTCTACAAAGCACCAGGACAGCTAGTGCTGTTACACAGAGAAATCCTGTTTAAAAAACAAAACAAAACAAAACCAAAACTTGGGGCTGGAGAGGTGGCTCAGTGGTTAAGAGCACTGACTTCTTCCAGAGGACCTGGGTTCAATTCCCAGCACCCAAATGGCAGCTTACAACTGTCTGTAACTCCAAGATCTGATACTCTCACACAGAACCATGCAGGTAAAACCACCAATGCACATAAAATAAATAATTAAAAAAAAAAACAAAACCAGGCCAGGTGGTGGTGCACGGCGGCGGGGGGGGGGGGGGGGGGGGGGGGGGGGCGGCGCACACGCCTTTAATCCCAGCACTCAGGAGGCAGAGCCAGGCGGAACTGTGAGTTTGAGACCAGCCTGGTCTACAGAGCTAGTTCCAGGAAAGGCGCAAAGCTACACAGAGAAACCCTGTCTCGAAACCCCCCCCCCACAAAAAAAAAAAAAAAAAAACAAAACAAAAAACCCAAAACCAAACAACAACAAAGCAAACCAACCAAACAAACAAAGAACAAAATCAGGCTTAGTGGCTTTGCCTTTTGGGAGGCACATGCATGTGAGTTCTGTGAGTTCAAGGCCAGTCTGGTCCACATATTGAGTTCCAGGACAACCAGAGCAACAAAGTGAGACACTGTCCCAGAACAAAACTAAACAAAACCAACCAACCAAATAAAAGTTGTTTTATGTCAGTTTTGGTCAGACACAGGATCTTTCTAATCTAATCTGAGCAATTCAGTTTGGTTCTGGGGATGTCACTAATCCTTGGAACCTGTTACATTTCCTCTAAAAATGGTAATTTTAGGACAAATAAAAATAAAAACCAACTGTACATCATTTCAAGAGTTAAGTGAAGATGCACATTTGAAATGGTTAGTCTAGCAGCTAACATGGAAGAGATGCTGTAGTTTGGCTTTTACCCTGGAGCAGACAGGATGATCATTTTACAGTGACTGAGGGCTGCTTACTGGGAGAATGAGGAAATGTGATGCACTCACACAAAAACAAGACAACAAGCCACAGTTATCTACCCCGACCATCAAAGATGCTCGTTCTGAACACTTTACATGTATAATCTGGTTTAACTTCAAAACTGCCCAGTCAGGTAGTTGCTATAATTATTCCTAATTTACAGATAAGGAACAGAGATTATGTAACTTGTCTATACCACTTAATGTTAAGAGCCAAGAAAGAAACTCAAGGGATCAAGGCACGTGGGTCACCATGCACACCATGCCCCTGATAAAGGCAAAATGCAACCCAACACTAAGTTCCATTCATCTGCCCAATGACTGCCACAGTAGATGGTCTGCCCTCTCTACTTAGGTATCTGAAGTTTCCACCATCAGAGTTAATATAGGAGTAAATACAACTCTGTAATGACTTTGAACATCCTCTGAGAACAACAGTTGTTAGGTAGATGGTAACTCTATATCCATTAGATACTAAACAAAAATACGGCAGTCTCTCAGCTCTTTCTCTGAACTGCTATAATAGCTGCTTTTAAAAAATCATTTTCAACACATACCTCTAGTCAAATCCTAACTCTTTGGCCAAGGAACAGCACCATGACAGCCTCCTAGCCATCTCTCTGACCCCAACTTTTCCTTTTCTCACATCTTCCGTGCCCCTAACATTCACCATCCACACCTAAATCTCTTTTATCATGGTGTTTCCCAAATGCCCATCAAACCAAGTCCAAGTTATTCTGCCCAACTTTCAAGATCTTCTGTAGTCTGGCCCCAGCCTCTCCATCTAGCTATCTATCCCCAACACTATTTGCTAGTTTTCCAAGAGTAGAGATTAAAAATAATAAAACAGGAGTGGAGAGGTGGCTCAGCAATTGAAAGCATATATTGCTCTTTTATTTATTTATTTATTTTTTGGTTTTTCGGGACAGGGTTTCTCTGTGTAGCTTTGCGTCTTTCCTGGGACTCACTTTGTAGACCAGGCTGGCCTCGAACTCACAGAGATCCGCCTGCCTCTGCCTCCCGAGTTCTGGGATTAAAGGCGTGCGCCACCACCGCCCGGCTGCTCTTTTATTTTTTATTTTTATTTTTTGCATATACTGCTCTTGCAGAGTACCTGAGTTCAGGTCCCCAGACACACATTGGGTACTCTCACAACTGCCTGTAAATCCCTGATGCCTTCTTGCAGCCTCAGGGCACCTGCACTCACATGTAAACATATCCCACATACATATACACATAATTAAAATAAAAATAAATAATTTTAAAAAAGAATAATAAGACAGTCTCAGCTATACAGTAAGCTCAAGACCAGCCTGGACTACATAAGACCCTGTTTTCAAAAAAAAAAAAAAAAAAAAAAAAGCAGGTGAAGAGTGAGGGAGGAAATCACCTAACACCTACCTCTAGTCTCCACATACATGTGTGAATGTACCTGCTTGCATATGTGTACATACCCACACTAAGAATTGCATGCCACAAGCATACATCCAACATCATACAGACAGACACCCAACACACACACACACACACACACACACACACACACACACACACACACACACACCAGACCACAACACACTAAATATATAAAAAAAGAAAGGATGATAAAATGAAGCTGAGGTCTTTGGTCCAATAGCCTGAAAACCAAATCCCATCAACAAAATGAGTCAAACTGAAAGTGGTTCTGTCTTCAGCTAGTTCTTCAGATGGCTCTACAGCTCAACTTCCTTGACCACAGTCTTAAGAGAGGCACTTAGCTAAGCCCTTCCTAGGTTCTTAGTCTATAGAAACTGGGATACAGTATTTTTTCCTTTAATTGACCATGTTTCCAGGTAATTTGTTTTGCAATAATAGATGACTAAAATAGAATAAAATAGAGATAAAAGATAGAAACCAATGAAACAGAAAGTCAAAAACAAAACAAAACAAAACAAAAAACCCCACACAATTGGAAAAATTAATGAACCTGAAAAGCTGCGCTCTAAAGAGGAAAGTGCACCCCTAGCCAGACTGGTCATGCTGAAAGAGAGAAAGAATATTCACATTACCAACACTGAGAATGAAGCAAGGAAAACAAGTACAACAAAGCCTGTAAACATCAAAATAATGGGAGAAGACTAGATTGCTTTTATGGTAAATTCAATAACTTAGATAATAAATTCCTTTAAAGACATTAATCGGCAAAACTGACTTAAGAAGAAAAGAAAATTTGAGTAGTCCTAAGTCTACAAAAAAAATTTAAAAACTTTCAGCTGGGCATGGTGGCTTACACTTGTAACCCCAGAATTTGAGAGGCTGAGGCAGAAGGATTGCCAGCATGGGATACAAAGTGAATTTTAGACCAGCCTATGTTTCAGACTGATATCCTATCTTAACAAACAAACAAAATAATCTCCAACAAAAACTCTCACACTGAGAATTACCAATGTCTTCACAAGTAAATTCTATGAAGTATTTAGAAATAAACAGCCAGGCAGTAGTGGCACACACCTTTAATCCCAGCACTTAGGAGGCAGAGGCAGGCAGATCTCTGTGAGTTTGACGCCAGTCTGGTCTACAGATTGAGTTTCAGAACAGCCAGGGCTAGACAGAAACACTCTGTTTCAAAAACATAAGGGGGGGAAAAAGAAAAAGAAATAAACAATAAACTCTATTCAAATCTTTTTAAAGAAATAGAGCAGAAACCAATTCCAAAATATTTTTGAGGACTTAACTGCCCTAAAACAAACCCAAAACAAGGATATAAGGAAATCATACCCTCCCAATTTGAGACTATTTACCATAGTCTTTTCTCAAAAAAGGTACAAATATGCAACAAAACAGAATCAAACAAAATAGTAGTACACTAGACTAAGTGGAGTTTATCAAGGAACACAATAGCTTAGCATTAAGAAATCAATCTCACTTAGGTGATAGAGCAAAGTTTGAAAAATCATGATCTTATTAGATATTAATAATTAAAAGAAAATAATCAAAACCAAAACTCAGTTCCAGGTATGATTTAATATCCACAAACCCACCATTCAGGAGGCCAAGACAAGATTATGAGGTTTTTTTGTTTTGTTTTGTTTTTTTATTTTTATTTTTGGTTTTTCGAGACAGGGTTTCTTTGTGTAGCTTTGGAGCATGTCCTGGATCCTACTCTGTAGACCAGGCTGGCCTCGAACTCACAGAGATCCACCTGGCTCTGCCTCCCAAGTGCTGGAATTAAAGGTGTGCACCACCAGCGCCTGGCCTGATTATGAGATTAAGGCCAGTATAGGCAATATTAGCAAGATCATGCTTTTATTAAAAAAAAAAAATTATAAGGCTAGCTAGGCTCAGGAGCCAGGAAACTACTTGATTAGACTACCATGACAAGGTATGTATTGTGTGATATTTTGATTGTGTTCTGACAAATAAAGCTTGCTGGGAGGCGGAGCTAGCTACTAAATCACCATAGAGGTTTGGAGGACTGTAAAGAGAGGGACAGGAAGTAGTAAGGGGGGCTGAGAGAGGATCTCGGCCCTTTTGAACAGAGGAATGGTAGAGGTAGGAAGTGACTGGCAACTGCTCCCTGCTTCTCTGATCTTTCAGGTTCTTACCCCAATATTTGACTCCTGATTTTTTTTTTTTTAAGATTTATTTATTTATTATGTGTATAGAAGAGGGCACCAGATCTCATTACAGATGGTAGTGAGCCACCATGTGGTTGCTGGGAATTGAACTCAGGACCTCTGGAAGAGCAGTCAGTGCTCTTAACCACTGAAGCCATCTCTCCAGCCCTGACTTCTGTTTTTTTTTTATTGTTAAAGATTAATAAATTAATGCTTTAAGTGTGTGTGTGTGTGTGTGTGTGTGTGTGTGCTCATGCACATATGTGTGTGTAAAATGATATTGCAACTTTTTTTTCTGTGCACAACTTTATTACATACCATTGCTTTAACAACTAAGCTCATGTCAAATACAGGGGCTGATGTTTCTGTCTGGGACAACACAGGGCAGAGAGAATGATGACGTTTACAGAATAACCCGAACTGCAGGAAGCTCCGAACTAGGTGTGTTCCCTAAACGCAGGTGCTCTTACATTCAGGTGCCTGATGTTCAGTCCTAGGAAGGGAGTGTGATTGCCAATGAACTTGAGCCGATATTATCTGGACATCACGGAGCAGAGGGTCTTCTGAGCTGGTGTTTGAGCTCTATGAAGATCAAGTCTGACACTCTTAACTGACTTCATCCATAAATTATCAAGCTTGTCTTGGTGATAGGGATGTTTAACTGTAGCAAATGCTGTCACAACAGCTCCAGCTTCACTTCCTTTTGGCTCTGTGATCCCAGTGGCTGGATGCAATCTTCTGTAGCTCTAAATAGCTCAGAGGTTTAGTCCATTATCGTCATGGCAGGAAGCATAGCAGTGTGCGGGCAGACTTGGTGCTGGAAAAGGAGCTGAGAGTTCTTACATTTGAGCATCAGGCAACAGGAAATGGTCTGAGACACTGGGCCATGATACTGCAACTTTCAAGTGACTCTGCTGAATAAGATACCTCAGGGCTGGGGATAGAGCTGAGCAGCAGAGCACCTGCTTGGACTACATAGGGCCTTGGGCTCAAGGAATACAGCATTGCAGACAAACAGCAGAAACAACAATGAACTCCTTAACGTTAATTAAAGTTAAACTTATTTATTGTGTGGGTGCATACATGTGCACCCCTCAGCACATATGTGCAGTCATGCATCTACCATGTAGATCCTCAGACTTGGAGGCAAGCATTGAGCCCTCTCATCAGCCCAACACAACAAGCTTCCAAAGAGGATTTACTTCATCATCCTTTGACTAGTCCTACAGGTCACCTGATATTAAAGTGTATTAATGCTGGAGTGTTTGAGGGTTTTGTTTGTTTGTTTGTTTTGCACTGGGAATAAAACCAGGGCCTCCCACACGCTTGCTGAGCAAGCACTTTCCCACTGGGCCACAGAACTAGGCCAAACTGTAGTTTTTATTTCTTTCTTTCCTTTTCTTTTTTCTTTTCTTTTCTTTTCTTTTGAGACAGGTCTCCCCATGAATTGCCCCATGTAGTCAGGCCTGAAACTTGCTCTGTAGACCAGGCTGGCCTCGAACTCAGAGATCCATATGCCTCTGCCTCTCAAGTGCTAGGGTTAAAGTGTCACCATGCCCTTCGTTTATTTCTCTTTTAAGTTTTTTTTTTTTTTTTTTTTAGATTTTACTTATTTTTTTCGGCTGTGTATGGGTGGTTCGCCCCCACATATGTCTGGGTATCATGTGCATGCAGTGCCCACTGAGGTCACAAGAGTGTCAAGTGGAACTGGAGTTACAGAAAGTTGTTAGCTGCTACAGGATGGAACTGAAACCCAGTCCTCTGGAAAAGCAGCCAGTGCTCTTAACCATTGAGCCACTTCTCCAGCCTCTGGTATCACAACACATCCTCCCCCTCATTTGTTTGCTGGTGGTGGTTTAGGCAGGGTCTCTATATAGCTCTGGATGTCCTGGAACTCATTATGCTGACTAGGCAGGCCTTCAATTCACAGAGATCCACCTGCCTCTGTCTCCACAGTGCTAGGATTAAAGGTATGTGCCACCACATCCAGTTTCATATTTCTTTTGTTTGTTTGTTTGTTTGTTTTATTTTTTCGAGACAGGGTTTCTCTGTGTAGCTTTGGTGCCTGTCCTGGATCTTGCTCTATAGACCAGGCTGAACTCGAACTCAGAGATCCGCCTGGCCCTGCCTCCCGAGTGCTGGGATTAAAGGTATGTGCAACCACCGCCCAGCTTCATATTTCTTAAAACAAGGCAACTTTACCCTTTGCAATCAAAGCAAATGATAAATAATTTCCACTTTGAAAAAAGTCACAATTTTAGTTGAATAGCTGCTGTAAATTGTGGCACATCATCCTGTAAAACATTATGAAGCTATTTAATAGTCATTCCCCTCATCTTAATTATCAGGCTAACCCAAATGGAATTTATCACAGCCTGTTAGACAAATCCAATTACAGCTGTCTCTCTGTACCTGCAAGGGATGAGTTTCAAATCTGCATAAGAGAAAGTCCCTTGTAAAACCTACGCATAGCTTCCCAGATACTTTAAGTAATCTCTAGACTGCTTATAATATCTAGTACAGTATAAATGCTACATAAACAGCTGTTCTAGTTTATTGCTTTGGGAATAATTGTAAAAAAATATTTAGTGCACACAAATATTTTAAAAATATATGTTTTTAAAAATATATTTTTGATCTATGGGTGGTTGAATTAACAGAATCTGAACACGTGAATATGAAGGGTATGTTCAAATTTCTTTGTTTTCTATAACTGACTGGAAGAAGATAGGTAGTCAGAGCCGGCTCTGAGACTGAATACTCTAGTCTCCCGATAGATTACAGGTTTTCTAAAATCAGATTATGGGCTTTATCCTGGAGCTGAATGGGCTGGTAGAGACGTGGATCCCAGGTTGCTCATCAGCTGAATGAACTTTGAGGGGCAAAGTGATTGCTAGTCCCAAGCATAAAATCCAAGCCAGCAACATGGAAAAGGGTTGACAGGGAGTTTTTGCAAGTTTCAACAGTTAGAAATACACGCTAAAGCCCAGACCAACCCTTTTTTTTTTTTTTTTTTTTTTTTGAATACAGAGTATTTTGAGAGAAGATACTGTTTTGCCTCAGGATTCTAGGTAATTCCACCTGCCATGGCATATGCCAACTAAGATCTGTGATTGACTCCTCTGCCCTGTCCTTCTTCAGATCTGGATTCCTAATCTGTCCTACAGGCAAACTCCAGATGGAACTTCGTGACTGCAGCCTTCCATTTCAGTCTCCTCGTCAGAAGTCTCTGACACTGTAAGCGGAAGCTTGTCTGAGCTTGCTCATTAGAAGACTACATTCTACCTCTAAAAATAATTAAGAAGTGCTCTTCTTTCTCCTTCAAGACCACGGCAGCTGCCATTGCTGGCACAAGAGGCTTTCACTGAGTCACACATCCATGCGCCACCCCTGTCTCTCCCATGTGCCCTGGTTCACTGGGGGGCAAAGGCACACACAGCTGGAAACAAATGGCTGGGCCTGGAAGTCTAGGGGAAGGCATGGAGGAGCCGGCGGTCTCATTCATGGCTGTCAAAATGCACGTTTCTGAAGGAAAATCTTGCCCTAAAAATGGAGAGTCTGAAAAGCACACATGTACTCTAACCTAATCATTTCTCCCCCAGGAGCCAATTCTGGGAAATGAATCAAAGGTTCACCTAAGGGAATGAATAGAAAAACCAGCAGCGTTCTCCTTGTAATCAGAAGGAAACTGGCAACAGCCTAATTAGAGACTTTCTCCCTAAGATAACGAAATAAAATCACAGTCCATTGAGGTTATTGATTATAATACAATGTTAATCACTGTATTTTCAGGAAAGTAATGACATAAAAAGATACTCATGAACTAGCACACATCTGTAGCCTAAGAAGTGGATAGCTTGAGCCCAAGAGTTCAAGGCTAGCCTGGGCAACACTAAAAAAAGAGAGTGAGAGAAAGCAAGCCAGGAAGGAAGAAAGAAAACAGGCCGTCATGACGACTCCAAAGTAAAGGTGTTTGCCACTAAGCCTGACAACCCTGAGACCTACATGCTGAAAGAAGATAATGGGCTACTGCACGCTGTCCTCTACACACTCACACACACACACACACACACACACATACATCACAGAATAAATAAAAATTAAAAAGGAAGCCGGGCGGTGGTGGCGCACGCCTTTAATCCCAGTACTCAGGAGGCAGAGGCAGGAGGATCTCTGTGAGTTCGAGGCCAGCTTGGGCTACCAAGTGAGTCCCAGGAAAGGCGCAAAACTACACAGAGAAACCGTCTCGAAAAAAAAAAAAAAAAAAAAAATTAAAAAGGAAAAGTACTCATGAATAATGTTAAATGAAAACAAAAATATACATATGAATATAATTCTGAGAAAAGAAATCATTAAAAGCTGACCTGATGGCTGGTACCCTAGCTCATGCATATAAGAAGCCCTAGGTCCAGTCCTTAGCATCTATTACGAAAGTACAATTTCAATAGAATTTTAAACCAAGAGTGGTTACTTCTAGTTGGCAATGATGGATGAGTTTTCTTTTTCATACTCTCAGATATTTTCAAAATGACTTGAAATGACTATGTGTTACTATGTAATTAGAGGATGGGAAAGGTCTATTTATACATTTTAAAATAAATAATAAATTAGTCTAGGCTTCAGCCTTTAGCTCTGACCACACTAATGTTCCCAAATTATATTAGTATAAACACTTAGGGAGCTGAGCCACAACCATGCTGACCAGATCATACTTGGCAGGGTGTGTGTGTGCACATATATGTGTGCATGTATGTCTATGAGTGTGTCTGTGTGTCTCTGTATGTATGTTTCTTAATGTGTCTGTGAGTGTGTGTGTGTAGGGGCACGTATGTCATGATAACCTGTGTTGAGGTCACAGGACAACCTTCGGGGTCAGTCTTAATATTCTGACCCGCCCCTTGGCACCGCCCTGCATCCTGACGTAAAAGCCTCATTTTGAGGAAAAATCCCTCCCCTTCCTCTCTTCCCACGAGGTATGCACCCTAGCCCCCCCCCTTTCTCTTCCTCTCTCTCCTCTTCCCTGTCTTTCTCTTCGTCTCTCTATTATAATGAACCATCTCCCCATGGATGGAACATCTGGGTCATGAATGACCATCCGCTGCTGCCCCCGCCATGCTGCCACGTTTCCCTGCACTCGTGGGATACCCGCGGGGGTCCCCGTGCACATATCATAGCATTGATGTCAGTGACTCGACAGAGGTCCTCCTGCCGCATTTCTGCTGCTGACTGGCTGGCAGTCTGAGACACACTAGGAGCCCTGGAACCTTCAACACTCCATCCAACACCAGCATAGTCATAAAGCCTACCTTTTGGCCATTTTTCCACAACTGAGGATTTGCTTCGCCTCTCAATTGTGGTGCCAGCACCATGTGTCTTTCAGGCTTTAAGCCCTTGGGCCCCCATCCATATTCGATGGCATATGGAGCCGGCCTGTGTCCACTCAATTCCACGGCCCATAGCCTTTGTTACGACAGCCCATTGGCTATCTTGCGCCATTTGTTCGTTGGCTCCTCGCTGACCCTCTGAGACACCGGAGGTCAGTCTGCTGGGCTGTATACCTCACGGTGGGAAATGTGCCTATGGCCCCCTCCCCCCACCACTGCGCAGACCTATGGCTTGGGATTGTTCCTCTGTGGCTGCTCACACCATACTGCAGCCTGGGGCGCCTCTCCCTCCCGCCCAGCTACACTGCTACTCTGTTTCCTGGTCCCCTCCACAGCACCGCCTCCGAGCTCTAATTCATTAACTATAAAAGTTTCCCAGAAATACCTTTCTCCGTCTTTATTCCACAAAGTCTATTTCCTATGTGTGAATGGAATGTATGATGGCTATGGCCATCTATATTTCTTTCTGACTTTTAAATGCTTCAATTTATCTGTTCCTTATTTTACTTTGAAAAAAAAAAAACCCACATGAACACGTGGTCAGGTGCTATATTTGATAGGGATGATCATGTAGTCAGGTGGTGTCATCTTAAATAAGGGCAATCAGGTGGCCAAGCCACCATCTTAAATAAGGTCAAAACAGACAGGTCATAAGGGCAAAAAGTCACTCCCTGTCTATGGCTAGAGTATGGGCAGGGGATCCAGCGCTCAGGCTTTCTGTACAGGGGAAAGGTCAGGAAATTGCCTTGCTCCGTGCATTGTTTTATGAGCCTGGTGTTCCTCAGCGGCCACTCTCAGGCCTGAGCAGGCCGTGCCCAGAGACCCATCCTCCCCACATGCTGTCGATATAACCAACTTGCTAGTCCATTTCACTGCCTGACTCAGTTGTGGGCAGGGGCAGCATGCTCCTATGTCAGGATAATATAGCAATAGTAATGCTTAAGAGATTTTAAATCTTTTAAAAATGCCATGTACTTTTTAGTTTTGATATTGCAAGAAGACATTTGAGAGATCTTGAACCTTTCCTTGGGAGCAGTTTTTAGGAAATGATTCAGGATATAAATACCAGTTTATACATACGTCTTAATGCAAATCTGTAATTCTGCTAGGACTCAAGGGTTATGAGTCTACTTCTGCTGTTCTGCAGATACCCATTGTCTGCTCTTCTACAATATGAATTTCAGTACTGATTGATAATACTAATTTATCTAAAACCTTTATTTCCTTTTATGAAATAAAATTTATATAAGCCCCAGAGGGTCCAAAGAAGCCATTGGATCCACTTCACAGAGGTCAAACTAGCTCCAGATAAATCAGTTTCCTCACATGTCTATTCCTGAGGGTAGTATTTCTCTCCCTCCTGGTCTCCCTTTTCCAATCACTAAGACCATGGGCCAAAAGGCTCCAGATAAATTCATAAATTTTAACTCTCGTGTCTCGTCTGTATTTCAGCAGGCTGGCAGAAACATTGGAGCAGCAGTCGTGGACCACCACCTACAGCGCTTTCCCTGGTATGGATGCAGCAGAGACTTGTCTGTGTGATGTGGACCAGCCCAGCCAAACACAATCATTTCTTTCTCTACGGCTAGGTCAGATGACCACATGCCTGGATTCCCTCCTTACCTTTAACTAGCCAGAGTGCTGACCACCTGTGCCCCATTTTAGCCTGAAGCAGCTATGGAGAATATGTCATTCTGTGCTGCAGGCCGCAGGAATATATCATAAGAACTCAGCTGATTATGGCAAAGTCACTACCTAGAGGGATCAGGGAATTCCTCCAGAGGAAGCCAAATTCCAAGGAGTTTTTGGTGTTATTTGGCTTGTTATATATCAGCTGTCTTCTGTTATGAAAATCATGTGTGCCTTCATAGTTTTCCCAATTGACTTTTCCCTAAGAAGGACTAACAGTGTGGACTGATCACTCTCTGGACATATACATTCCAGGTATTTGGAGAACAGCCTCAGGAAAGGCTTTCTCTGGAATCAGATATCTCCCTTAGCCACTTTCAAGGACTAACAGTGATAACAGCCCACATGCAAGTCTCCTGACTTAATTCCACAAGGAGACACCACCTAGGTCAGGTGGATGTTAAGTAATAGCTTTACACAATTCAGCTCGCCCCCTCCCTTCTTAGACTGGGACTTCCAGGGCACTGGACGGAGAAGAGAAAAGAGAATGTAAGAACTAGATGGGTAAGAACTTGAGAGGAACAAACTGAGATGGGGAAGAACTAGATTGAAGGGTTAGAAGAGAGGACTAGAGGAATGAGACGGAAGATGAGGAAGAGCCAGATGGGGAAGAACAAGATCAGAGAGAAGGAGATGAAAGAGGAGCTGATATGGGAAAGAAATAGATGAAGGAATTAAGATAAAACCTGGAGAGGACAACAGATAAATGTAAAGAGAAATTGGGCAAGAAAGGAGCTAAAAATGAGAGCAGAGTATAAGCTTGTAGAGAGAAAACTGACAGAATAATAAAATGTATTGACTAAGGAATTTCGTGTACATAGATTCATTTCTTTTCATCAAAGATTAATTATCAGCTGGCTGTAGATTCTTCCCAGACCCTGGGAGGGGACTATCGAGGGGCTGGACCCCCATAGTCCCTGATAGTCCTGTGCTCCCTGTTCCCAGGACAGGCTGGAGGGCTAGGTTAAGGATGGAACCTCTGGCATAGAGCCCACCAAGAGGGTCTTTTTCTCAGAGGCTCCCATTTGGCCTTCAGATCTTTCCCCATCACTCTTCTTTGCCTTCTCGAGACAGCTTAAAAAATAATTATTTCAAACCAAACCAAAAAAAAAAAAAAATGCCGGGTGGTGGTGGTGTTGGTGGCGGCGGCGGCGCATGCCTTTAATCCCAGTACTTGGGAGGCAGAGGCAGGCAGATCTTTGTGAGTTCGAGGCCAGCCTGGTCTACAGAGTGAGATCCAGGAAAGGCGCAAAGCTACACAGAGAAACCCTGTCTTGAAAAACAAAACAAAACAACAACAACAAAAAGAAATAATTATTTCTACATAAGTCATTCAGGACTGTGGTCTGGCTGTACTTAGGGATCAGAACTACAGCTACAGGGCATTAAAAATGGTGGTGGATTCAGATGTCACTGCCAATGGTTAGAGAATGTCTCTCCTTGCTCAAGGATCTATTCAGGCTTAAGAATGTAGGCCTCCTTGTCCTTGCTGACTTCATTGAGCTGTAACCAACTGGGAAACCTGTATATTCAGATTTAATTTATATATATGCTCTTAAAGTTATATATATACTTTCAAAGTTATATATATACATTTAACAGATTTTGTTCCCCCAGTCCTCAAACACCTTTAGAGATCTAAGAATACGGCATTTAATATAAAAGCTTTTGATGATAGAGAGACATGTCAGCTCCTGGCAGCATCCTGTAGCTCCTCAAGAAGACAGATGGCTGCAGAAGAACTTCCACCCAGAAGCTCATGGCAAGGCTGGCCACGCAGCGAGAAGCTGAGATCCTGTCCAGACTGTGAATAAGAGGATCAATGGAGGACCGAGTAACCCCTACTGCAAAATCAAGGAGTCAGTCTCCCCAAATTTCTACTCCACAGAAAAAAAATCTGTCAGATCTTCTGGGCCTATCAGCTGAGCAAGTGCTGCCTTTGGGCTTCTGCCCCCCAAAGACCACGGAGAGACTTGGAATTGCTAGCTAGGTAGCTGGAAAGCTGTCTCACTTCTTAAATTTATCCTTCTCTCTTCTCTCCCTCTTTCCTATCTTTCTCTTCATCTCTCTATTATAAGAAACCATTTCTGCACAGATGCAGCATCTGGGTCATGAATGAGTGCTCACTGCTGCCCTGCCACCATGCTCACATGGCATGGGTCACCCGCCAGCCCATCGCTGCATCTGCCCAGCATGCCAGGATGTTTCCCTGCACACGAGATACCCTCAGGGTGCCCCGCGAATATATCGTAACAATCAGTCCTCATCCTCCATCTTGTTGGAGAAAGGGTATCTTGCTTACCACTGAGTAAGGCAAGCGGCTGGGCTGTGAGCTGCCAGGCATGTTCCTGTTTCCACTCCCACCTTACTGTGGAAGTACCACTATTACAGACACACCAGTGCATCTGATTTTATGTGGGTTCTGGAAATGAAACTCGTGTCCTCAAACATGTGTGGCAAGAACTTCTAGTCACTGAACTCCTCAACCCCAAAAACATGAGTTCTAAAACCACGTGTGTTGAGTGCAAATCTGTAATCCCAGATCTTGGGAGGTAGAGGCAGAAGGATAAGACATTCAAAGCCTGCCTTGGCTACATAGTGAGCTTGAAGCCAACCTTGGTTGTGAGGTTTTGAGATCTTGTCTCAAAAAAGAAAAAAAGAAAAAGAAAAAACCAAAAGAACAAAACCAAGTGAATTCTAATCTTTAACTATGGTTTATTACAGCCGAAATCTATAAATGACCAGGTTTAAACCTCTGCTGTGAGGGGGAAACTCTCTGAACTACCATACTAAAGTTATGTTCCCAGACCAACCAGCTATGCTGTGCTAAAAACAAAAGAAGAAACAAACAAACAGAACAACAACAACACACACTTGTCTCTGGTACACACTGCCACATTCCCCTACCTCTCAAGAAGAAAGAGGGCAAACAAGACAGTGTCCTCTGTGTCCCCACAGGCCGGGGCAGGCCTCTCCCACCTCTCACTGTCACCTTAGCTGGACTATAAGCTCCCTGCTCCAACCTCCGGCTGCCCATAGAGCTACCATTAAGTGGCTACTCAATAAATGTTTGAGTTTGCATATCTATCTGTCTGTCTCTCTGTCTCTCTCCCTCCCTCCCTGTTCCCCACCCCCAAGATCTTGCTATGTAGCACAGGCTGGCCTTGAACTCCTGACACCCCTGCTTCAGGGTTCTCAGTTCTAAGGACAGGTACAACCCTCCAAAGTCACCTCAGTAAATGTCTTTGAACTGAACTATGATGCCTTCATTCCCAAGATAAAGTGGGCGGGGAAGATATTCAAGATAAAGAATTTTGAACATTATTAGAAAGGACAGGCAATGTGGAATTTGTGGTTCCAAACTTGACAAAAACTAAATTCAAATTCAGAGTGGTTGGATGTCACTATAGGCAAAACTGTTAATAGTTTTCTGACCCATCAAAGATTTCTGACCCAAGTTTTAAACAGGAGCTACATACAAATAAAAAGCAGCCAGGCAGTGGTGGCACATACCTTTAGTCCTAGCACTTGGGAGGCAGAGGAAGGAGGATCTCTGTGAATTGGAGGCCAGCCTGGTCTACAGAGTGAGTTCCAGGACACTAAAGGCTACACAAGGAAAGCTGTCTCAAAAAACAAAAAAGTAAACAAACAACAGCAACAACAAAATACAAATAAAAAGCATCTTCAAGTGGTCTACAGAGTTCCAAGACAGCAGATTCTGTTACACAGAGAAACACTGTCTAGAAAAACCAACCAACCAACCAAAAAGGGCAACTTTGGGGTAATGAGTATAATTCAGTTGTCAAGTGTGTACTTAGCTTGTGTAAGGTCCTGGGTTTAATCCCTAGCATCAAACCCAAAAACTCAACCAAACAACAACAATAAAAAACAACCATTATTTTCACATATTCCTTAACATGAGAAATAAATGTTTGTCAAGTACACAAAATATCCCCCCAACACAGGAGTATTTAGTAGTTCACCATCAAAGATGCGCAAGGAAGACAGGCTGAAGCATAGCTACAGTTCCTTCAGAGGAGGCCACAGGCTCTAAAAGCAGGGAGCAGGAAGCCAGCCTTTCAACATGTGAGGTGTAACTCCGCAGGAGGGCCCTTGCCTGGCACGCACAGGCCATGGCTTTGACCCTCACAACCCACATCAAAAGGGAAAAGGTGCTAACATGATTGGTAGAAAACAGATGAAACCTGCTGTGTAAGAAATTCTCGCATGTAAGAGAATTCATAGATGTTTATAGAAAGAAATTAATAATTTCTAAAAAGACTTATTTTTAAAATTGTTTCTCCTCTCTCTCCTCTCTCTCTCTCTCTCTCTCTCTCTCTCTCTCTCTCTCTCTCTGTGTGTGTGTGTGTGTGTGTGTGTGTGTGTGTGTTCGTGTGCACGTGCACAGAAGTACAGGTGCTTCTGCCGGCCAGAGGCATCAGCTCTCCCTGGAGCTGAGCTTACAGGCAGTTGTGAGCTGCCTGATATGGCTGCGAGGAACCAAACCCTGGTCTTGGGATGAGCAGTCCATGCTTCTATTTGCTAAGCCGTTTCTCTAGCCCCCAGGGATGAATACTTTTTTATGAAAGAGTAATTAAGCCTAATAACTGGAAATGCAACTTAGGTTGTAAGACAGGTTGGCATTTATTTTACTTGGGGGACCAGAAAGACCTCCTAGGTTGAGAGGCAGACCATTAGGGGTATGTCATTCATGCAAAGATGCCCCTGGAATTTACACAGCTGTGAGCAACTGTAGAATGAGTGTTGCATACAGCGTTTGGCTGGTTATTTTTTTGAGGCAGGGTCTCATGAAGTCCAGGCTGGCCTTGAATTCACTATGCAATGGAGGATAGCCTGGATCTCCAGATCCCCATTTACCTTCTCAGCGCCAGGATCACAGCGAGTGTCACCACACCCTGTTTAATGTCTTACATTTTCCTAGGTTTTTTTTTTTTTTTTTATGCAATGGTGCATAATAGCCCACAGGTTATTGTCAGTATCAACACTGGACCACACAAGAGGAAACAGATGGAAAAACATTTGGGATGATTGGTAACTTAACAATGTGTTAAGATTACATTTCTAAAAGTTAAAAAGAAATTAAATAGTTCCTTTAAAAAGACAGACTAAGCCAAAATTCTACCATAATGTTCTCTACATCAAAAGGAAGAGATAAAGATACATACATTCATATTTAAATAGTCATGGTTTGGGAGACATCTATATAAGAGAGAAGTCATAAAGGGAAAGACAGATTTACCTACACCAAACAAACAAAAAATAACCCCACAATTCTGTTTCAGAAACAAACTAAAATATTAACAACAGAAGAAGAAACTAGCCACAATATAAACATCATTAATTCAAGATCTTTAAATGCACAGATTTAGAACATGAAACAGTAGGGCTGGAGAGATGGCTCACCAGTTAGGAGGACATACTGCTCTCCCAGAGGCCCTGGGTCCAGTCCCCAGCACTCACGCCAGGTGCCTTACAACCGCCTGTGACTCCAGGGTCAGGGGATCCAATGCCTCTACTCTCCAAAGCACCTACACTCTCTCACACAAAAAAAAATTAAAAACAATAAAAATAAACCCTTTTAAAATGAAATCCGTCAGGCAGTGGTGGCGCATATCTTTAATCCTAGCACTCAGGAGGCAGAAGCAGGCAGATCTCTGTGAGTTTGAGGCCAGCCTGGTCTACAAAGCGAGTTCCAGGACAGGCTGCAAAACTACATAGAGAAACCCTGTCTCGATAAACAAACAAACAAACAAACAAACAAACAAACAAACAGAAATCCTAGATGGGCAATAATGGCAAACACCTTTAATCCTAGCACTCAGGAGGCAGAGGCAGGCGGATCACTCTAAGTTCGAAGCTAGCCTGATCTACAGAGTGAGTTCCAGGACAGCCAAGTCTATACAGAAAAAAACTGTCTCAAAAAACCAAAATAAAAAGGTAAATAAATAAATAAATAAATAAATAATTTAAAGATAAAAAATTAAAAAAAATGAAATCCTGTCTTGATGTGATGATATACATATATAATCCTAACATTTGAGAGGCTGAGCAGGGATACTGCAAGTTTGAGACCAGCCTGGGCTACAGAGGAGGACTTGCCTAAAAAAAGTCATACCCATAAAGTCTCACCGACATGACTTCTTAGACATGAGCTGAACAAGAACAACAGACATGCTAAACTGGACAGGGAAAGACAGCAGGCCTCAACCCTACACAAAGAACTCCAGGCAGCACAGGGCTGCTGCAGAGTGTGAGAAACGGTCTTCCCCAGGGAGGAGCGCACCAACTGGTCCTCCAACGCCCAAGGGTCAGCCCTGAAAACACACACACCAGTAACAGTACACAGACCGAGAAGGATATAGTTAGGAGTGTGTGTATATATGTATGTATATATATATGTATGTATATATATATGTATGTGTGTATGTATATATGTATATATATATGTATACATACACACACATACACACACATGCATATATACATGCATACATAAATGCATGCAACAACAATTAATGGAAAAAAGAGGTCATGAATTTGAAAGAGAGCAAAGGGGTATATGGGAGGGTTTAAAGGGAGAAAAGGGAAGGGGAAATGGTGTAATTATAATCTCAAAAAATAAAAGAAGTAATAAAAAATTGCCAAACAAACAAACAAACAAACAAAAAACAAAGCCCCTATGAAACAATGTATCTAAGTAAGGTTATCCATGATTACTAAACCCATGGCAGTCAACAGGTTTATAACAAATAGGGCCCATTGGAAAGACCAGAGTCAGGCTCAGCATCACTAAGAGTGAGATGATCTGACAACCGTGTGCCCCTTAATCACAGCAAGAGGGAAATGCAGTGCACAGCACAGCTTAGAGAGTATGTTTGCACTTCCAGATTTAATCTAAATTCACAAGTGTCTGGCTCTCCCAGCTTACTAGAAACAGGCGGATTTAATAACATCAGAATGAGGCTCAAGAACAATCAAAGTAAACTGAAAATGATAAAAAATTCAGAAGACTGCTTATCTTGGGGTGGGCACAGACTAGAAAGGGCAGAAGGAAGCTTTTGGGGTTACTGGGCGTTTCTGATTTGAATAGCCGTCAGTGCACTGAGTGCCATAAAATTACACTCTTGACATCAGTGCACTATAAACGCTGCTGATTATACAGAATACCTTGACGGTTTTTGTTTTGTCTTGTTTTTGTTTGCTTTGCTTTTGATTTTGGAGATAGGGTCTCACTATGTGGCCCTGGCTAGCCTAGAACTTAATATTCGGACCATACTGGTCTTGAGCTCACCACATCCAGCCTAAGTTTTAAAAACAGAAAGAGAAATGAACTCCTGTTGATTTCCCACCACCACCTCGTAGAGCTAGGAGCCAGGGACGAGGCCAAGAGCAGGTGGCACTGTACTGAACCCAAGCGCCTTCCCCGCCACGGCCACTGCGCAGAGGAGGGTGGGAAGGAGCAAGGCCCAGGCACTGCAGCTGGGGTGCGCACAGGCAAGCTTCATCACGCTGGCGTTCCCTGAGTAAGCCCTCTTTCCCTTTAAAGGACGTGAAGTCACTTCCTCTATGCACCCAGCACACTGGCACACGTGACTGCACCCCATCCGAGAAGCTGAGGACCAGAGCCTTTCAGATTTTTGTAATTTTCTAAACTTTGTAGTATTGGAATATGTATAGGTATAAACACAAAATTCATTTCTGTTTTGTGTTCCATTTGTATGCATAAACTGAAAGTAATTTTATTTAAAAATTTTTTTGACTAAAACCAAGTTTCGTAGTGTGGAATTTTCCAGTTATGACATCATAACAAGTACACAAAAAGTTGAGACTTTGGACCGTTTGGGATTTCAAATTTTCAGATTATGGATGCTGCCCCATGATGTGAACGAGACAGCTAAAGCCATGACTGGCTAAGAGCAGTGGCGCACGTCTCTAACCTCAGCCCTCGGGAGGCAGAGGCAGGTGCATCGCTGTGAGTTCGAGGCCAGCCTGGGCTACAGAGTGAGATCCAAGGCAGCCAGGGGTACATAGGGGGAGTCTCAAAAAACCCAAACAAGCAAACAAAAGCTACGACTGTAATTGAGGCTAGAAACTCGGAAGAGTGAGCTGCAGAGAGAGAGGTGTAAGAATCCATGGGATGTGCCTTGAAATGCAGGGCTGCCTGGGAAGCAAGGTTAATGACAATCCTGTGAAGAGGGGTGGAGCCTCTCCCTACGCAGCCCATCCTTTAGCCTTACCTCCACGCTCACCCCAGGAAATGACCTGGCTGCCTGATGTGGTCTGAGCTACCTCTCCAGTCCCCCCTTTATGTTTCTGTTTCTGCAGTGTTAGGGATTGAACCCAGGCCCTCACACAGTTTAGGCAAGCACTCTACCACTGAGCTACGCCCCCCATCCCTCTTTTAACTTTTGAGACAGGGTCTCACTAAGTTGCCCAGGTTGTTCGTGAACGCATTCTGTAAACCAGGCAGGACCTGAACTGTGATCCTCCACCTCAGCCTCCTAAGTAGCTGGGATCACAGGCCTGCACCACTAGGCCCATCGCTTCCCTTTACTTTCGTTATTCACAACACGACCTTATGTCGTAGGAATGTCCTCCTCTATACATGTGGACACTGAAGCACCAAGAAGAGGAGATATTCCCATGGTCACTCAACTAGCCAGATGCAGCTCAGCATTTGAATCCAGGGAACCCACATCCACAGACCATGCAACAATCACAATGCAGCTTATAGGCAGAGAGCACCTTCTTCAAGTTGGTGGTTCAGTTCTTAGCACCACTGGTGAAGGAGTCCTGGACAAGCTGCTGAAGGTATCTGAACCCCAGTTTCATATACATCATGGGTCTAACAGCAACTTGTTTAAAGGATCTGTTGGGCATGGAGGAGTGTACCTATAATCCTAGCACTAGAGGCTGAGGCAATAGATTATGAAATGGAGGCCTGCCTACACTGTACAGTGTATCTCAGAGCCAGCCTGGCTTGCATAATAAGAGCCCATTCCAACCGTACAGACCCCAGGAAAACAGCTCTTGGGGAGGGAAACTAAGCAGCTATAGGAAAATGAACAATCTTCTCATGGGTTTACTTGCTGAACGCATGCTCAATCCCCAAACAACTGGTCACCACCCCTGATCTGCTCTCACCTACTAGTAGAATGAGCCTTCCAGTGCACAAAGATTTTAAAACCACACTGCTGTGTTTCAGAGGGATGGAATAAAAAATAAAAACAAACCAAGAACTCACCTAATGCTCTGACAATTCGCATCAGGACCTCCCCAACTTTCATTCTGGTCTCTGGCGTGTGCTTGTCTTCACCACTATCGTATTTGGCCAACAGGTCAACCAAGATTTCTTCAGGGTACACATCTGAGAGAAGGGCCACCCCTGGGGTTCAAAACAGAGAGGAAGAATTCATTATTTAGGACAGAAAGGCAAGTAAGTCTAGATATCATGATGGGTGAACACAAAGATTTATTGATTTTTACATTTATTAATGTGTGGGTGTGGGTGTGCGCGCACGCGCGCGCGCGCGTGCGCAGATCAGAGGAGGAGTTTAAGAGCCGGTTCTGTCCTTCACCCTCCTGCATCCTGGCTACAGAACTCCGGCCATCAGGCACCTTTGCTCTCTGAACCATTTCACCAGCCATATAAAGACACTCCAAACCCAGCTGTCACTCGTAAGGCCACACTGCTCTCTGGATAGATGACCCTTGTAAGTAGAAGGTAGTGACTGGAGTTCAATCCTCAGATTTGCTAATTCTAGCCAGGGCTCTCATGTACTGCCACTGACATTCTATGATCTCAGGGCTATGGACAAATGCAGTACAGGCTAGATCACTAGATGTCATGGCTGGATTTGCACATCGGCAAGGAATGAGGGATTCTCCAGATTCTAGACTCTAGACTCTAGAGTTTGATGAACAGAAATGTTCTGTGAACATCAGCCCAAAGCACAGTAGTGCTCCATGCCTTTGCTATAGCTCTTCATTACAGTGTGGCTTCTCTAACAAAATTGTAATTGTGAGAGCATTTTTCCTAAGGAAACATTTTCAAAACCTTCCGGGCATGACAGGTATTAGATCGCAGCTTCCAGCTGATTTCATGGATCCCTTCCCCTATCCACGTCAGGCCTCCACAGTATGTACCCAACAAGAGTGCTATCACGTCTGAGCCCGGCTCCACATTCAACCTCAGCAGGGAGGCAGTAAAGGGAGAGATGGCCTTGGAGAGTAAAGGCTGCTGGTCTCCAAACCATAGAAATTCTACTGCTCAGGGAGGAAAGCTGTCCCCTTCTAAAGGAAGGGTGTGCACTCCTCCTGCAGCCAGGGAAAAGAAAGCTACAAATAAAGGAGGAGATGGTTTCAGAAGTCTCCCTGCGTTTACCTTAACCTCTCAGGACCTCAATGCCAGGTCTGCTTTTCTCGGCAACCTTCTAATTGCTCTGCCGGCTTCTACCTTTATTCCTATTGCAACAGGAACAACTTTTTAAAAGTACACATCAGGCTAGGCGTGGTGGCACACACCTTTAATCCCAGCACTCGGGAGGCAGAGCCAGGTGGATCTCTGTGAGTTCGAGGCCAGTCTGGTCTACAGAGCAAGATCCAGAGCAGGCACCAAAACTACACAGAGAAACCCTGTCTCAAAACAACAACAACAACAACAACCAAAAAAAAAAAAAAAGAAAGAAACAAAAGAAAAAAAAAAACACATCAGGACCCTTCATTCTTTTGCCCCAAGCTGTCAATGGTTTCCCTTTTCCTCGGGGCTCTTAACTGCTGAGCCACCTCTCTCCTTCCCTTTTCCTCTGCATAGGAAGCCTCATCCCCTTCACTGCCTACTTTTCCTCTTGCCCCACCCTCTCTCCATGATCCAAGAACCAAGGAGGCTTTTTTGAACACACCATCCTTCACTCACTTGTCCTGAGCAATTAGTTGTTTTGGGACTTTGTTGTTGCTGTTTGTTTTTTACGTGTGTGTGTGTGTGTGTGTGTGTGTGTGTGTGTGTGTGTGTTTTGTTTTTTGAGACAGGGTTTCTCTGTGTAACAGTCCTGGCTGTCCTGGATTGCCAGCTTGCTCCCCAACTCCTAGCTCACATCCTGTTTTGGAATATAAAGTAGCAGACTTTTCCCACTATCACTTGCCCCTTCTTGCCTGCCTTATACTCTTCTTAGAACACAGCATTGCTGTTTAGCTCACACAATCCCTTATGGATTGTCTGTTCTTCAACTCAGAATGCAAACTGCATAAAGTCAAGGATTTTTTTTTTATTCCCCACTGTATCCCCAATGCCTAGAAATGGGCCAGCACACAGTAGGCATTCAGTAACTATTTGCTCAGTGAGTCTATGAATGAATGAGTAAAAACGGCTGGAGCGTCAGATGTGGTTTGTGCCTGTTGTCACAGCATTCAGAAGGACCACAAGTTTGAGGCTGGTCTGGGCTGCATAGAGCAGATTCCAAAGCAGCCTGGGCTGCAAAGTGAGACTGTTTTAAAGCCATAAAGAAAAGGAAGAGGAAAAAAAAAAAAGGAGAAAGAGGAGATAAGGAAAGAGGAGGGGAGGAAGAGAAGGTGGTGGCGGTGGTGGTGGCAGCAGTAGCCACAATGGCTCAAAAATAATCGTGATAGAAATCCCAGAAATGTATAGAGAGGATGGGGAGGGAGTCGGCATAAGCAACACTCGAGGACCTATAATTATTTTCATTTAGTTTGCTATTCTATTGTTTAACCTGACTATCTTCAGGAATGTCTGCAGATTATTTTCTACAGTATAGGTTGTGAGTCTCCCCTCATTTACATCTCACACCCACGGTCTTCACTGCACCTGCTGGGGGCTGCACCTGTCTACCTACCCTCTTGTCTATCGTCCCCACCACCCCTGTTTCCAAGGAGCCTGAGAAGCCTCTGCATGTGGGCTCACACCTCATGTGAACAGAAGCTCTGCTCATATGGAGTTTCAGGCTGTGACAGGAAGAGAAATACAGTCCACTCTACTGTGTAAACTGATGGAGAAGTCTTTGGGAGTGCCAGGTAGAATCAGGGAATATTCTAGCTTAAGAAATATATCTGTGGGTTAAGGAAATATAAATGAATTCTTTACTAAGAAAGAGAAAGGAAATAGCTTCTAGATTCTGGAAAAACCTCAAAGAACAGTGAAATGGTATAAAACTCTGATCCCTAGCATTCCTGAAAAACCATCCTTTCCTGACATCTCTCCTGCCTTGTTTATTTCTATTTTTTCTCTCTCTCTAGCCTTTAGCAGAAATAGTTATTTACTTCTTTGGACATATTATTCCAGCTAAACAAGCTCAGATATGAGGCTGTGACACCATCTACTCTCCGGGTTCCCCCCTGGGGTTCCTTTGGGAACCAGTGGTTTCCCCTTCCCCATTCCCTAGTTAAGTGTGCTAATAACTCACTTGCCCTTCCTCTGAGTGGGACTCATACCCCAGGTTGGCAAATTACATCACTCTGTCCCATCCCCACCGTAAGGATTTATTCAGGAATGGGAAAGGAGGTTAGATCCCAGAACACAGGTTGGAACTCCATGAAAAGGTAGCCTCCACCCCTTTCTCTAAATCAATGTCCCGGAGTTTCCAGTGGCCACTATGAAAATAAAAACCCATCTAGTAAGACACCAACATGGAGCCAAGCTAAGGGAAAGGGAAGAGCCCTGATTGATCTAACTGTGCTCCTACTTAGCAGACATTTTGGATACACAGCTAATAAACACTATCTTACGTTTGTGTCAGTTTCTTTTCCCTCCCTACCTTCCTTGCTTTCAATTCTTCAACCAAAGGAATTCTAAAATACCTTCTTTGCTGGCTAGGTTTATGGCAACCCGACACAGGCTAGAATTACTTGAGAGGGAACCTCAATTGAGAAAACGCCTCAATAAGTCAGGCTGGAGGGCATTTTCTTAACCCATGAGCTGCTAGAGGGCCCAGTCCATGGTGGGTGGTGCCATCCCTGGGCTGGTGGTCCTGTGTTCTGTAAGAAAGCAGGCTGAGCAAGCCATGGGGAGCAAGCCAGCACCCCTCCATGGCCTCTGCGTCAGCTCCTGCCTCCAGGTTCCTACCCTGTGTGAGTTCCTGTCCTGACTTCCTTCTACAGTGAACTGTGATGTGGAAGCACAAGTCAAACAAACCCTTTCCTCCCCAGCTTGCTTTGGTCATGGTGTTTATCACAGCAATAGAAACCCTGACTAGGACACCCCTTTTGGATTTTCTTCTTTTCCTATAATGCTGAAGTTGAAGCCCCACCAGGCAGCGTTAACTACCCATACTCTTCTACAAAAGGGCACCCATGACTAAGCACAGCCCCACTTCCCACAGCCCTGGGTTCACCGGCCAAGTTTATCTTCCTGCTAGGCCACTACTCAGACAACTACCAAGGGCCATCCGACTGCTGCTTGAAGTTTTCCTTCTAGAATGCAGCTGCTGACTTAGAGTTTATCTGGGCATAAAGGAAGTGTCAGCCTCACTCACTAGACAGCAAGAAGAACCATATATAAAGAGAAGATCATGACAGTACAAAGGGCGAGACTGTGCTTATTTATTTACTTTATTGGGGGTTATTACTTGTAAGCTTTCTAACTTTGTCATGCTGGGGCACAGCACAGGGCACAGGGGAACTGGCTCACCAGGGAAACTTACTCAAAGGCCAGCTCGGAACAAAACACCAACTGTGCAAAGTAACTGTTTCCCTGTGCCCCCCAGAGACCTAGACTACAAAGGAGACATCTACTGATGGAAGCAGTGACCTCCACATGATCCCTTAGCATGCTGCCAAGTCATCTGGAGAGCCTTGCAGCAGCAAGGAGTGGATGCAGGGGAAGGCTGGACTCGATCAGAAAGGTGGGTAGCTCTAACTGGTGATGCTGATTGGATCTATCCCAGGAGCCTGCCAAGCCATCTCGACTTCAAGACTAATCTGCCTTGCTTTTCCCGGGCAGATAAACAACTACACAAAATACTTGCTCAATCTGGAAAACCGCGGACTCACTCAAGCTCCTTAGGTGCTTCTGCAAACCAAACTGTAAGAGGTACACAAACCACACGGATTGTTCAGCGCCTTTACATGGGCTATTCAGATTAGACCAGTCTATACACAGAGAAAGTAGATGTAATGGTTACCTAAGGCGGTGAGAGTTAGATAGAGACGATAAGCAACTACTACTGGACACAGAGTCTTTCTGGAGTGATTTAGAACATTCTAAAACTGACTGTCAAAATGGTACACATCCAGTCGGGAGGCGGCGGTGCATGTCTTTAATCCCAGCACTCGGGAGGCAGAGCCAGGTGGATCTCTGTGAGTTTGAGCCAGCCTGGTCTACAGAGCGAGATCCAGGACAGGTATCAAAATTACACAAAGAAACCCTGTCTCAAACAACAACAACAATAAAAACAAAAAAGGGTGCACATCCTATGACTGTAATAAAACTACTCAATTGTACATTTAAAAAAAATTGTCAGTGGTTAAGAGTATAAACTGTTCTTGAAGAGGACCCGATTTCAGTTCTATGCATCTTCCAATTCCAGGGGATCTAATGCCTTTGGCCTCTGCGGGCACCAGCATTCATTCATTCATTCATTCATTCATTCATTCACATACACATACTTTTTTTTTTAAATCTTTGAAAAACATAGCTGGGTATGGTGACACACGTCTTAAATTCCAGCACTCAGTGGTAAGAAAACTGTTGTTACTATTGTTTTAAGGAAGAGTCTCACAATTTAGGCCAGGCTACTGAACTTCTGATCCTCCTGCCTCAGCCTCCCCAATGCTTGATTATAACCAAATCCTATCAAACTCTGATTTCTTGAATGTACAGATTGTTCTTTCCCCTCATGCTGGGGATGGATCCCGGGGCCATTTACTACATCTCTATCTTAAATGGTATCCTTCACATGGGTGACCCTAAAGTAAATAAACACAGTATCTTAGAAAATATCTATGTGTATTGAAACATCACATGGTACACCGTGTGAACATGTACAGTGTAAACTTTTATTATTTCAGGGATAGGTCCTCTCCTTCCACCATGTTGGTTCTAGGGATTAAATTCAGGTCACTGACCTTGGCAGCAGGTGCCTTTACCCACTGAACTATCTTGTCCTCAATTTTTCTTTCCTTTCTTTCTCTCTCTTTCTCTTTTTAAGACGATCTCAGCTGGGTACATACAGCAAAGGCTACACAGAAAAACCCTGTCTTGAAGAAGAGAAGAACAGGAGGAGGAGCAGGAAAAGGAGGAGGAGGAGGAGAGGAGGAGGGAGAGGACGACAAGATTTCATTGCATAGCCCTGGATGGCCTTGAACTCACAGAGATCTACTTGCTTCCCAAGTGCTAGGATTAAAGGTCTGTCTGTACACCCATACCTGGCCCCCTTTGTATTTTTATGTGTTACTTAAAGATAACCTTTGTTTCTTTTTTCTTTCCTTTCCTTTTCTTTCTTTATTTTTTTATTTTTTTATTTTTTTGAGACAGTTTCTCATGTAGCCCAGACTGGCCTCAAACTCATCATATAGCTGAGGAAGACCTTGAACTTCTCATTCTCCTTCATCTATCTTCCAAGTGCCCAAATAAATCTAGACAGAAATCTACAAAGAAAGTATGAAATATTTCATATTTTCTTTTTTAGGATTTGGATAGATAAAAATAGGATAAACTAGCACGGCATATCTCGAATGTGAAGTGAAACGCACTGCCAAGGGCAGAGTCTCGGCTCCAAGCAGGCTTTGGCTGCCCCCACGGTGTAAGAGAAAATGGCTTCCCATCAGTGAGCTAAATGAGGGAAAAGTCAAGGATTTCACATTTCATAGGATGCCTTGCATTCTTAAGAAAATGGTCTACTGGTTTAAAGGCAATTAAAATTCTGCATTAAGTCAGAAATTCTACTCTAAGAATTTATTCTAACACACGCATCAGTACAAGTACATAATTACTATGCATAAAAGCATCGCTGTAGCACTATTTATAATAGGAATGACTCAAATCAAATTAAATGTTCATGAATAGAGAGCTGGTTAAATCACGGTCATTCATCCAGTGAAATCCAATGCACCCCTCCCCCACAAAAATGAAGCAGCAGCTTTTTAAAAGCTGTTATGAAATTAATTCCAAGCTCCATTATTAAGCGAAAGCTGAGATTAGAACAGTGTGTTCAGAATTCAACTGTACTTAAAACAGCGGAAATACACACTTATCAAATATTCCCAGAATAGACATGGAAGTCTAAGCTACATTTGTGACCAAATGTGGCATAATAACCATAGACATCTATGTTTTCATCTTCCTTAAAGCTCACTCAAGTGGTGATGAAGGAGGGGGAAGGAGGAGGAGAGGGGAAGGAGGGGAGAGTTGAGGGAAGGGAAGGGAAGTCCACAAAGAGGAAAAAGGGACAAGTGTCTGAAGTGTGGACAAACAGACTGAACGTGGAGCAGAGCAACAGCATGTGCTTGGCAGAACTGCTGGGTCGTTTGGGAAAATTAGTCACAAAGTACTTGGAAAAGAAGCCGACATAGAAGACAGGGTGATCACAGAGCTTGGCTCACTGACGAACATCCACACAGCCAGCAGCAAACACTGCCCAAAGACAGAGTCAAAAATTGGAACTGGAGGGGCGGGTTCAAGAGATGGCCCAGTGGCTAAGAGCATGTGTTAATCTTGCAGAAGACCCAGGTTCTGTTCCCAGTGCTCACACAGCAATTGCAATGACAATTTTTTTTTTTTTTTTTTTTTTTTTTTTGTTTCCGAGACAGGGTTTCTCTGTGTTGTTTCGGAGCCTGTCCTGGATCTCACTTTGTAGACCAGGCTGGACTCGAACTCATAGAGATCTGTCTGATTCTGCCTCCTGAGTGCTGGGATTAAAGGCGTGCGCCACTACCGCCCGGCATACAATTACAACCTTAACATCAGTTCCAGGGGATCTGGCACCCTCTTCTGGCCTCTGTGGACAGCAAGTACACACAAAGTGCACATACATACATGTGGGCAAAACATTTACACACATACATTAAAAAACAAATCTCTTAAACACGAAACAAAAACAAAACAATAACAAAAAAAAGAAAGAAAGAAGACAGAAAGAAATAGGTTGGGCGGTGGTGGCGCACGCCTTTAAACCCAGCACTTGAGAGGTAGAGGCAAGTGAATCTCGGTGAGTTCAAGGCTAGTCAGGTCTAAAATTGAGTTCCAGGACAGCCAGGGCTACATAGAGAAACCCTGTCTCACACAAACAAACAAACAAACAAAGAACCCAAACAAAAAACTAAAGAAAATTTAAAGGTTAGGTCTTTTTTTTTTTAAAGGAAACAAAGGAAATGGGTGTACATGGTAGCATACACATGTAATCCTAATGCTTGGGAGGTAGAGGTAGTAGGATCACAAGTTCAAGGCTATACTCTACTACATAGTGAATTTGAGACCGGTCTAGGCTATACAAACTCTGTCTCAAAACAAAACAAAAGAAAAAACCACCACCAACAACAAAAACCCACATGGGAAAACATTAGGAGAACCAGTTTAGTGTGACTGTATCTGCACTTGTACTCAGCGACATGTAAGGTGTAGAAAATGAGTAGAAAGTCTGGTGGTGGTGGTGGTGGTGGTGGTGGTGGTGGTGGTGGTGGTGGTGGTGGTGGTTGTTGGTGCACGCCTTTAATCCCAACACTTGGGAGGCAGAGGCAAGCGGATCTCTGTGAGTTCGAGGCCAGCCTGGGCTAGAGTGAGATCCAGGACAGGCACCAAAACTACACAGAGAAACCCTGTCTCGGAGGAAAAAAGGAAAGAAAAGAAAATGAGTAGACAGGAATGGAAAGATGACTCAGTGATTAAGAGCATTAGTTGCTCTTCCAGAGGACATGGGTTCAATTCCCAGCACCCATAGGCTGCTTCCAACTGTCTGTAACTCTTGTTTCAGGGGATCTGACACTCTCTTCTGGCTTTTACGGGCACTGTGCACAAGTAGTACACAGACATAGGTAAGCAAAATACTCATACATGTAAAACAGTAAGATAGTAGTTTGAAAAGGTTGATAATCCCCCATTTTTTTCTTCATCAAGAAAGATCTATGGGGCTGGAGAGATGGCTCAGCGGTTAAGAACACTGGCTGCTCTTCCAGAGGTCCTGAGTTCAATTCCCAGTACCCACATGGCAGCTCACAACTGTCTGTAATTTCTGTTCCAGGGGATTCGACACCCTCACACAGACATATATGTAGGCAAGCATCAATGTACATACAATACAAATAAACTACTTTTTAAAGAAAAGATCTATATAAGCATTTTATCTAGAACTTGGGAGGTCATTATTAGAAGAAACTATTTTAAAGGGAACTATTTTAAACCAATGGTAGTACACACTGACGATCCCAGACCCAGGAGACAGATGCAGGAGGATGGTAAGTCTTAAGCCAGCCTGGACTCCACAGCAAGAACCTGTTTCAAAGAAAACAAACAGGGAGGTAGAAATGATCTCTGGACCGCCACACTAGTGAGACAAAGATAAGGCCTTTAAAGGACTGTGTTCAATCACATAGTCACAGGCCAGTGACCCAGCACTGAGAAGGCTGTGGCAGGACTCCCAAGCTCAAAGCCAGCCTGGGATGCATAGTGAATTACAGGCAAGCCTGGGCACCTGAGTGGAATGCTGACTCAAAAAGCCAAATAACAACAGCAATGACAAAGAACCATGTTCAACATACTAATAAATTTATTTAGAAAAACTAGAAAGACAAGAAAATACATATTCATCGGTAGGGAAAGTTCTAGTTTGAAATAACAATGAATGATAGTCAGGGAAGTGGTCAGCTGAGCACAGTGAGGGCTCCTGCAGTTCAGTGTTTGGGGGCAGAGGAGGAGGCTTGCAGAGCAAGTTCAAGGCCAGCCTGACCAAAGAGGCGAGAGAAGACAAAAGACACAAAGAAGCTTTCCTCATGTGTCACCGATCTGTTTTGGCCTCTCCTGTGGCTCAAGGTGGACCATATCAGGAGGAGGAGGAGGCCAGGCCTCAGCAAGATACGTTCTCCTTAGGATGGAAACAAGGCTAATTTCAACACTACGATTCCAGGAAATTGCACAAACCGGGGAAGTTAGCTATTATATCCAGGAAGTGTGGGAACACAACTGAATAGCGGCTGTCTTTGTAATTAAAGTGAATGATAGCATCCTGCATTCCAATATGATGTTTAGTTACTTGACGGCTCCAAAGCTGTGCTAATTACAGACAGGTCCCAACACATTCCTACAGATTCAGGATGAGTGAGTGTTCCTCAAGCCTGAGGAAAAGCAGGGTTACACTAAGGAGCCTTGATGGCCAGCACCTGAAGATCTGTATGAACGTATAGCAGCTAGCTCTTGAATTTTTTCTTTTTTTGAATTTTTTCACACTACCTTGTGCGTGTGTGTGTGTGTGTGTGTGTGTGTGTGTGTGTGTGTGCACGCATGTCATGGAGGGCACGTGGAAATCATAGGACTTGTGAGAGTCACTCCCACAAGTGGGCGCTGCAGATCAACTCAGGCCTTTACCTACTAGACTATCTCAGCAAGTTCTTTAATAAGGATCCAAGTAATAAATTCATACACTAAGATAACACTGAGGATTTGTTTGAATAGTGTCCTAATTTCCACTTTGGAGAGGAAAAAGTAAGAAGATGTGAATAACCTGTGGTTACTGACAGCCACACTTATTGAAGTCCCTTGAATTGTGAAATTGTAGTTTTTCCTTTTTCAACACTTATTGAGTTTGTTCTTTGATAATTTTATACATATTTAACCTGCATTCTGATTATTATAACCGCCCTTCTTCTTATTTTTTTGAGGCAAGACAGAGTCTCATGTAGCCCAGCTAGTCTTGAATTCCTATGTTGCCAAGGCTGGACTTGGACTTCTGATCCTCTCCCCTCCGGAGTGCTGGGAACACGGGTGTGACCTTAGCTCTGTGTGTATACGCAAGTGGGAGCCAGAGGTCAACACCAGGTGTTTTCTGAAGTCACTGTCGGCTTTATTTTCTGAGATCTCACACTAACCTCATCAACCACAAATGCTTCCATGCCATTAATGCACCAGACAATCGTCTGAAGAGGATCCATTACCATTTCTAATTTTACTGAGGAGACGGTGAAGAACAGAGAGTTGAGAACAGAGCTGGCACATGGCAAAGCAGAGCTGTCATCCTTCACACTCGGCTGCTCTGTTCCACCACAGCCCACCCGGCAGCAGTGCCCAAGGGGAAACTACCAGAATAGTCTCGCGAGCACTCTAACCCGGAAGATGGCAAGCCTCTCACTTTCAAGTACAGGTAACATTAGCCTCCCTCCAGGACATGTGCTTTCTGAAGGACTCCGAGGTCCACAAGAAGTGCCCTGCACACTGTATTCCAAGTACACATTCACCAGGTCACTGGGCTCCCTGGGGACTATTTTTTCCCACTTGGTATGTTTATTTAGCTTGTGAAGAAGGGAGATAGTGATGTTAGTAAAATGTATAAAAGCTTCTAATGTGAAATGCTGCCAGCAAGAGTCCCACAAAAGGGAAATGGTAGGTGAGGTGAGGGCTTCAGCCTGCTTTTTAACCAGTCCTCAAAGTCCTCTACCCCACAGCAGCTTTACAGGCCACTGCAAGCTCTACCTGGTCTCCCCAAATACAACCAAAGACAGAAACAACGGCAAAGCACACAGTCTGCCTTGTCAGGCTGCCTCTCCCAAGTAAGAACATGCGGGTAAGTTCAGAGAGAAGCAGTAAGAGGGCAGACATCCAGAAAGCCATCATCAAGAGGGCTGTGGAGACAGCGCAACGGGCAAAGCGCTCACTATCAAGTGTGCAGACCCAGGTTTGAGTCCCCGGAATCCACGGGGTGCTGGCTAAGGCAGTGCACACCTGCCATCCCAGCGCTCCTAGGGTGAGATGGGAAGTCTGCAGCGGTGAACAACAAAGAGGCCATCTCAAATAAGGTGGAAACCCAGGACTAACAGCTGAAGTCAGCCTCTGACCTGAACGTGAGCACTGTGGTGACACGTGTGTGTGCAACACACACATACACACAAAGGTGCTCACACATATCATGTACACACATGCTCTCTCTGTTACACACAGGAAGGAAGGAAGGAAAAAGGAAGGAGGGAAGGAAGGAAGGAAGGAAGGAAGGAAGGAAGGAAGGAAGGAAGGAAGGAAGGAAGGAAGGAAGGAAAAAGGAAGGAGGGAAGGAAGGAAGGAAGGAGGAAGGGAGGGAGGGAGGAAAGAAGGAAGGAAGGGAGGGAGGGAGGAAACTATCGAGAACACCATGATGATCAAGTACTCCACTATGTATGAACAAAGTGGCTCTAATATACTGATTGAAACCAGGAGGGAGGGAGGGAAGGAGAGGGAGGGAGGGAGGGCGGGCACAGCTTTGAAGGTAATCACCGCTCTATGTATGCAGAGCAACTTGCATTTCAGCTGATCATGAGTGAAAAATAAAGATGTCATTCATTTAGTTCTCCTGAGACTATTTTCAGGGATCATTTCTATAGTTCATTAAGTTCTCTTTACACAGCTTTCACAGAGTGAAAATGCACACCAAAAGAGGCATTTACGGGTAGGAAGAACAAAAGGGCTCCTGATGTTGCAGAACATAGCTGATTCACTCCTTGAGTCAACTCCAGGTAAGAGGCCAGGTTAGAAATAACCCTTTCTACACCTCCTGCAAGCCTCAAGGCAGGCAGTCGTGACCGGAGGGGCCAACCTGAACCCTGGCGGTTCACCTCCAGCCTACAGAGAAACTGCTGAATCAGCACAGCTGACTGAGGAAGCCACTTGGCCTAAAGCTCTGGCAAGACGGGGCTGATCTTCTACTTGCTCCAGCCAGTGACACAGACAGGGTACAAGTGTTTCTTAAAGTGCCCCTTTTCCTTAATTATGCCCAGCAGATGTTCTAACGAGATAATGAGACAAGCACTGGTGACAGGCACTCCAGGCTAGGGCTGGCTTAGAGAAGCGATCACTGCAACCCCGGCAGCCATGAAATGATCACTGCAGCCCAGGCAGCCTTGAAAGCGATCACTGCAGCCCAGGCAGCCATGAAATGATCACTGCACCCAGGCAGCCTTGAAAGCGATCACTGCAGCCCAGGCAGCCTTGAAAGCGATCACTGCAGCCCAGGCAGCCTTGAAAGCGATCACTGCAGCCCAGGCAGCCATGAAAGCGATCACTGCAGCCCAGGCAGCCATGAAATGATCACTGCAGCCCCGGCAGCCATGAAATGATCACTGCAACCCCAGCAGCCATGAAAGCGATCACTGCAGCCCAGGCAGCCATGAAATGATCACTGCAACCCCAGCAGCCATGAAAGTGATCACTGTAGCCCAGGCAGCCATGAAATGATCACTGCAACCCCGGCAGCCATGACGGGCAGGGCTCACGCTGCAGCAGCATCCAGAGACCAGCCAGGTGACTGTTAACACACGGCAGAACCTTCTCTCTTGAAGACACACACAAGGACCCTGCCTAGGACCTCATGGGTGACCACCTGGTGGTCAGATTCAAATTCTGTGGTGAGTACCAGCTTATAATAAAATGTATAGAGAACTGACAGTGTGGCTTAGAGGAGGAATATTTGCTTAGCACGTTTGAGGCCCTGGGTCAATTATAGGC